>NC_133293.1:21028289-21351205 GCF_005239225.2 Populus alba | reverse complement strand
TGCAAGAGGTAAAGGATAAGATTGTAGTTATTAGACTTGAAATAAAACAAATTTGAGCTATTGGGTGGCCCACTCAATTACTTATTTTATAAAAATAACGTCATTTTTTATTTTATTTCTTTGTTGTTAACTTCTAATCAATCCATTAATAAGTTTAATAACTACAAAAACTAGTTCTCAAGAAATATTAATAGTTGAATGGGAAAACACTTATAATTCTCATAAGGGTTGAAATGTATTTAATATTTATTAGTGATTTAAGAAGAGATACTTTTAAAATTAGAATTTTTCATTTTTGAAAAAAGGTGTTTTATGAACCCATCCATGGGAAATAACAAAAGTTTTCTAAGAATATATAAAAAAAGTTAAATATTCAACTAGTTATTTGGAGCCCTTAAATGGGGGTTTGATGGGTCGTTAGCCATGTTTTTGCAGACGGGCCCATTCCATGTCTCATTGTACTGGGCTAGGCCCACTTGTTTCATTCCCGCCACTTGGCAAAAAGGAAAAACCCTTTAAAAGAATTATTTTTATTTATTTATTTATGGAAAAGAACCTTCTTTCCATGAAGTTTTACACAAGTAAAGAATGTAGTATTTAAATTATCTGAATAAACCAGATTTAACCAAGGTGAGACAAGAAGCATAGTAAAAAAATAAAAACAAAAACAAAAATCCATAATAAATTAATCGTCAATCACAAGTAAATAAAATACAAAATGATGAATATCGTTGAAGTAATGGGATTTTTTTGGACTTGAGAAATTGTGAAAAGGGAGGATTTTGTTTCCATATATTAGCAGCAGCTTTTATGAGTCCTCTGGTCAGTTACACAGCCTTGAATATGGTAATATCTCCCACCAACACCTTCAGACATCTTCCTCTCGACCTCCTCCAAATTCCTCACTGCTCTGTAACGGTAGTGGAGCACAAACCTTCCATCTCCCTCAATGGCTCTGCAAAGACGCCCTTGCATTGCAATACTGTTTGCACAAGCCATTATTGCAACATTTGATGCCGCTTCTGGTTTAAGGTACACAGTGGGAGGCTCTGTCTGGTCCATCCCACCACATCCTGATTTTTACTACAACTGGTCCTCCTCTCATACTTTCTATATCGGTGATGTCTTAGGTATGTCTCACTGACTCTTATGTCCATTGCATCCATCAAATTAAAATTGTTTCGGTGAGTCAGATTCGTGTGATGATTTCTCGTTCCCATCCGCGCAACACGTAAAATACATTTTCCAGTGTTTTTTTTTAATTTTTCTATTAGGAATCGATGATGGATGATCATTGTTTAAGGAGCATTTATCATTTTTAGTTAATTTTCTGGGCTGCAGTTTTTGACTTTGAATACGAGTTCTTCAATGCGATACAAGTGCCAAGGCTAGACTACGAGAGCTGCACTGCTCTTAATCCAATAAGGATCCTTACAAGAAGTCCAGCATTGGCAATATTAATTCATGAAGGTGTAAATTACTACATTTGCAACATCTCGAATTACTGTGATCTAGGCCTAAGATTTTCGGTTGTGGTCCACAAGTTTTACTATTCTACAGGGCATTCACCAACCCCGTCACCCTTGCCGCCGCTACCGCCTTCTTCGCCTCCCGTGGCTCCAACCTTGAGTCCATATCCGGCACCTGAACCATCTCAAGCTGGGTGGACTGATGTATCACAACCTTCTGTACCTAACAATAGTCCAGTAGCTCCTAACGCTGGAAGAAGAAAGGGATTGCGTGCTAATTCTGGTGGAACGGTTGTTGGATTGGCTTTTGCGTTATGTTTAGGGACGTTGTTTGTGTTACTTTGATTCTTTAGTGTCTCCTTCATTTAACCTAAGATCTTTTTATATATTAAAAAGATTGAGAGTGGAAAATCTTCTTCATTTTAAATTCCTAGAGCGGATTCTTGAAGCTCTAAATCAAGACTCTCTGTGGAAGCAAACAAATCGTATCCCAGGATGGACTCATAATCTCCTTGACATTGCTGAAACATGTGATTAATCAAATGGGTTGTATGAGATTCGAGCACATATCTTCCACATATTAAAGATGTATGGCAGCTAGTTCATCACCTGGACCATCTCAAGGTGGGTGGACTAATGTGTCGCAACCACTGGTCCCTCGTAGAAGTCCCATGAACCACACAGACTCACAGGTTCATGTTGTAACTCAGGCTAGTGGCTTCTGCATTTTGTAGGGGATGTTGTTTGTGCATGCTAGTTGAGCAACATCTCAACATCTAAATTTTAAATTGATAAAACCTGGTGGACTTGTCGATCAACGCAACTCATGAGCACTAGTTGCCAATATTTTTAAAGTCAAATTGGGAATGTGCTCAAAATTTGACTATATATATGTGAATTAACTCATTAATTATGACGGTAATCAAGTCAGGATCCTAGTTGCCAAGCACTCTAGTTTAAAAATAACAATTTGATTCTATTCTGCAACATGCTTGTAAAATACTCCTGCATTAATTGACTTTTTCCTAGTAGAGGTATCCTTCATGGCTCCAGCTTCCAAGGGCCAGCAATTTTAATATTCAAATCAACTTCACTAGAATGAACTAGATCACCAGGTTATTGTCCTTATTCTAATCATCCATCATGCGGTGATGTCATATGAGGGATCTTTCAACTAACGAACAGTAATTGGTTGAAAATTATATTTCAAAGTTCATTTCGGGACAAAAAATCAGAGTCACAAGTCACAATCTATGTCCTTGTCTAACCTCTGCCGCGCAAAGAGCAACAATTGGCTGATAATGTATAATGAACAACTGCATTCGGGACAAAATAATGAACAACTGCAGATCAGAATCATGTGTTGAAGGTCTAATTTCGAGTACTGTGTTATGCGCAAATGAATCATGGTCTAATTTCCATGGCATTTCGGTTGCAATATCCTTGCATCTGATGGATTGTGTTTTTGTTACAATGCCTGGCTTGATTAGCTGCAAAACTTTGTAGCTAATCAATTACAAAGGTCTTAAGAAAATCCCTGCAGTCAGAAAAAGTTTTCCAGCAAAAACTCTTAGTGCACAAACCGTAGAAACCATGTCCCATGGAATTCTCGCTGAGGTGGCCTGGAAGGCGAGTTTCGACATATGGGGCAAGTAGTATGCAGCTTGAACCATGGATCGACGCACTGTGAATGGAAAAGGTGATTACACTCAGGCAACAACCGCAGCAAGTCACTATCTTTATAGTCTGCCAAGCAAATTGAGCAATTGGAAGCAGCTACCGAATCATCACCCTTTTCAAGCTTTTCCTTTGTTTCAGAATAAAGCAGCTTTGGATAGGTATCAAGAGTGGCTTCATCTAGGCCTATTTTAATGGTGACAGGATCGCCATCAGATGAGGAGCCATCTTCCAGAGAAGGGCCATTTGGTATTGGTTTCCGTTTGCAGAAACAGTAAACAAGAATGACCAGTGCTATTGCTGAAACAACACCTATGGATATTCCAAAAACCAGAGCAAACTCACCAGAACCTGTTGCTGATGAGTGCTCTTCAGGACGACTGCTATTCATCTTCTTGAAATGATTTCTGGGCTAGCTGGACGTGGGGCTGCTTGAAAGATTATATATAAACAAGACGATGATCTTTTCAACTGTTGGTTTGGATTTGCTTGCACTTGTGCAGCAGAATGTAATGAGCGGAGAGGAAGCAAGGAACATGCTGTGTGGTTTTCCAAATTTCAAGCAAGATACATATATATATATAATGGAGAGAGCAAGATTGTGGGACCAAAACCATCTGATTGTTAAAGATTAGACGCGACTTGCTTGTGAGGGGGGTAGCTGTTTTCTGTTTTTTCTTTAGATAAGTAACTGTCAAGATGGATTTCAAATCTCTTGTTTATTATTTTGAGATTCAAACATCTAAAGCAAATGATTATGTAAAGAATATATAGTACTTGGAAGTAGACTTTAAGAGATAATTACTTGTAGTTATGCTTAAAAACGTGCAATTCCAATCATTTCGAAGTTTTTTATTTGTATAGAAATCTTAAATTATTAACTAATAAGCTGAAGGGGCGGAGAATTCATTGTTAACCCTTCTCATCATAGTTTTAAAATCCGGCCCGGCCTGGTTTTATCATAATTATGTATTGGAGCCTTGTTCGGACATGCTTTTTCGAGAGTACGACCAGCCAAGCATCTCTTTTTCGAGATCATCGGTGTTGCCACCAAACTACTTTCTGAAATAATTGCCCCTAAGCTACTTTATTTTGATTCCTATTTCTCGAACCTCTAATCATGCATCTTTTCAGGAAACATGCACAACACCTTCTCTGTAGTTTCATTCCTTATTCCCGGTACTTATCTAAGCATTGAAAGGTATTTTGTTTTATTAGTGAAACTCTATACTAATTGATAAACTTATTTATAATAGGTTTAAAAAACTATTATGATTCTTTTTTAAAAATAAATTTAAAAAAATAAAGACACCTTAAATGAAGGCTTGATAGTATATCAAGCCTTGAATATGCTAAGTTTAGCTAGATCCAGATATGATGAGACTTTGTAATGTGACAAGCTATAGGAATGTTGGGTTTGACTCGTGTGAAACCCAGATGCTTTTTAAGCTTAGTAATCAGCCAAATTCAAGGTAACATGAACGAGTTAATTAGCCAAGTTCAGAGTAGCGTGGGCTTGACAAACATGTTAGACCCAGTGCACTTCGACTTAGACAAAAATGCTAGACCCAAAACACTTGAACTTGATAATTAGTTAAGTCTAAGGTATTGACCATCCTCCCTTGGCATATCTAGGAGAATGACCAACCTCCCTTACGTCTAATCTTGGGGAAGAATTCAATATTCATATGCTTAGCTATATTTGACATTTTAAACTCTAATCTCTCTATATTTTTATAGGTGTATAAAAGTTCTTCAAGAACCCATCATATTCTCATTAAACATTAATATAGATGTAAGAGATATTTATCTTTTATTAAATACTATCAGAGTAAAATTATATTCAAGATCCTCTTTTCTACAAAAATACAAAACTTGTAGGCTATAAATACACCATGAGACCTACAGAATAAAGGTTCATAATATTAATTCTCTACTACATATATATTTTCAAATCATCTCTCTCTAGAATATTCTTATATTTTTTTTTAAAAAAATACTTATTTAAGCATTGAAGACTCCTCACCTCTATAAAAAGAATCTTTTGTAGGTATTAGTCACAAGCAGCTTTACCCCTTCAAGGATCGAGTATAAAATATTAATATTTATCTTAGCTAGATTGATAATACCAATTAATTAACCGAGAGACCTATTCTCATGCTAATTGAATTTTTAGAAAATCATCACCAGCGATCTTAGTCTCTTAGTTTGTCCATCTTTCTTAGGAAACCTTGATCTTTTGGGCTTGCCTCAAACCTTGTTAGTTTCATTTGGCGGCCATCGATGTCACGTAACATAAAGCAAAATATGAGCTGATCTGAGAATTGTCATATGTTCCACAATCGATTTGACTGTCTAAATTAAATCCCTACATGATTGCCAGAAACATCATGTTAAAATCTCTGTTATACTGTAGAGAATTACATTACTTTATATCTGCACAAAAAATGTCAAAAAACACTAGAAAACCTCTAATTGACCCCACAAGAAATTGGAAAAACTAACATGCAATCTCTCGAATCAATATCTGCTCACTGCCAATGGTGCCACTTCAGCAAGAGGAGTCGACAAAGGAGTTGGCATAGGAGAGTTCCGGCAAATCGGACATGTAGGATGCAGCCTTAACCAATAGTCCACACATTTGAGATGAAAAACATGGCCACAATCAGGCAACAACCTTAACATGTCACTATCCTTATAGTCCCCTAAGCATATAGAGCAGCAAGAAGGTAGTAAATCGTTACCCCTGGGTTCTAACCTTGCTTTTGAATAGAGCAACTTGGGGTAGCTTGCAAGAGTGGCTTCGTCGAGACCGAGTTCCATCACAATGGAGTTATGGTCAGTGATGGAGTCGCCTTGGTTTGTAGCTGTGTGTGTGGGAGAATCTACTCCACGGGTGCATAAATATACGGCCAGAGTTATGCTTATGATCAAAACTAGGACACCTGAAAACATTCCGATAGCATATGCATATCCATTAATACCTGAGGAGCCACTGTATTCTGTGGAGTTGTCCATGTTTCTTGAACTATTCAGCTGTGTTTAGGGTTTGATCTGTAGTATTAAGTATGTATAGAGGGAGATATGGGAAAGGCATGAGAGGGATGGAGAAGTTGGAGAGAAAAAGAAAGACAAGCAAGCTCTGACAATCTTAGGAGGTACTACCTGGAAATTGTTTGGTAATTCTGAAGTTGTGGAGTTATTACCCTGGCAAAGATTTCTGTCAACGTTTCTGTCACTATTATGGGAAAGATTCATGATTTTTGGTCCAGGCGTTATCCTTTAACTGACAATTTCAATGTGAATATAAGCATTGTTTATTTGACAAGCAAAGATCAGGCGAAAGCAATAAATACTGCCGTTTTTTCTTAGAAATTTGAGGTTCTTGAGTCTTCCCTAGTGAATTGGTCGAAAGGTCAAATTTCAAGCAGTGTGGCTCATAAGAAACTTTCTAGTCTTCCACAGATTTTGGGACAGGAGAAAAATTCTTTCTGCTGCTCTTTTCCCTTTTTTGGGCAGAGTAACCCTAAACCATCAAGGCCAGAGTAGGATAAGATGTGCTGAATTCGTGTTTCGTCACCGAGGTGTGGATGTTGATTGTAAAAATTTGTGTCATTAGCAATGTCAAACCAAAATTGACTGGAACAACATTGTTGTTAGTCCAGTTCTAGTAACATGGGAATTGCTACATGAGCAACCAAAAAACCATAGTAACCAGTTCTTAGCAAGAGGGACAATGAATAAGAACATCACTTATTTTTTATTATTTTTAACTTATGATCAAACTAAACCACATGCAACACAAATCACAAGTCCCACTTGAGTATACTGTTCCCAAATTCCATGCTACATATGGTATCCTCTCAAAAGTTCAGGATTTTGCCACAGAAAAATTAAGAACTTAGTCAGGAAGAGTTCAATGCAGAGCAACAAAACGAGAAGCTCTTGGCTATTTGAAAACAAGGGAATTTCTGTTTGTCTGTCTCATGCTAGAACAATGGCTAGAAGCGATATGTTTTTTTTTTCCCCACAAAGATCTCAGAAATAGTCCAAAGCAGTACCAGTTAATCAATGGATTAAATTCTCTCTAGCCAGTCTAGTTCTTACAACAAAGAAACCACAGAAGTGTAATGACACTTGCCTGGGTTGGTCACTTTCCCTGGTTGGAATTTATGAGGAGCTTCCTGCCATCCAGATGAGTCAATGTAGACTTTAACCTGCAGAGTGCCTCTGCGAGCGACAAGGCTTGTTCTGCGCATAGGACTTGAACTTCCCTGGTTGGAATTTATAAGAAGCTTCCGGCTATCCAGATTAGTCAATATAGACTTTTAACCTGCAGAGGGCCTCTATAAGCGACAAGGTGTGCTCGACGAATAGGAATTGAACCCAAGACCTCACTTCCACTCATTTGAGTGAACATCATGACGCTAAACATCTTTTGGTGGCCAGCTTGAAGGTTGATTACTAGCTAGGTACATAACCTACATTTGTTGAGAAAAGGTAGGCACAGGCAAGTTCCGGCATATCGGGCATGTATGATTCAGCCTTAACCAACAGTCCACACAATTAAGATGAAAAGTGTGACCACAATGAGCAATAACCTTAACACATCACTGTCTATATAGTCCCCCAAGCATATAGAACAGCAAGAATCTAGTGAATGATTAACCTTTTGTTGAGACTTTTCTTGTGAATATAGCAACTTAGGATAGCTTGCAAGAGTGGCTTCATCAAGGCCGGGATTCATTGCAACGGAGCCTTGGTCAGTAATGGAGCTGCCTTCGTTGCTAGGGGTGAGTCTGGAAGGATCTTGTATGCCATGGGTGCAGATATCGGAGGCAAAAATTATGATAATGATCAAAAGTAGGATGCCAAAAGAAATTCCCATGGCACATCATATACCACAAAAACTTGAATGATGACTGTGCCCAGGGGAGCTGTTCATGCTTCCTGAACTATTCAACTGTGCATAGGAGGGAGGGAGAAGTGGGGCTGTGAATTTTTAGATATACAAGGTCTGAGTTCTGACAGTCTCTGGGAGTAACTACCTGGTGATTGTTTCAATTCGTAGTTCCCAAGTTATTTATTTAATTGTCAATAGTTTACGTGTCTTTAATGGCACCAGGCACAAGCTATATCCTTTACCACACAAATTGCAACTTAGGATCTCAGAAAGACTATGAATTATTGTGAAATAAAGATTCTCAAATTGACTTGAAAGAAGCCTCCTGTGAGAACAATAGATGTCTTCCTAGAAAGTGTTCTTTGAATCTTTCCAAGTGAAATGCATATAAGAAGCTCTATGAAAGAGGCCACTTGATCAATGACTGAAGAAGTTGAGGTTTATGAAAAATGTTTTAGCTAATTCCACCACTCATTTTGGGGCAGGAAGGACTTCTTATGGGTGAAAAATGAACAACGAAACCACTTCTGTGGGCATACAGGGTACAGGCGCACCCTATCTACATGGATGGAACAACATAGACATTTGACATACAATACAATAGCAAAAAAAAACGGTCACAGTTTTCTGTGTCCTTGAAATTGTCTCGAACCAAGACTCCAAGACTGACTGAAAGAAACATCAGCACTCTCAGTCCAGTTCTGAAAGAGATGAACAGACTAATGAGTTCCGAAGAAGTTAAATGGAGGAGTGGATAGAAACTCTCCTCAATGCTCATGTGATTCAACAACTTTGGTATTGTCAATTACCAAATATACACATCTTGCAAAGAGAGTGGCAGCAGAGAAAAGGCAGGTGACAAGAACATGGGCAAGGTGCACTTGCTCAACGAATAGAACTTGGAAGAGCTACTTGTCATTTGACTGGGTCAATATCATTCATCTAAAAAGGGCAGTAATTGGTTGAAAATTAAATGTATAATATTGAGGACAGCATGCCAGATAGTCAGAATAACAAATTTCAATCGTGTGATTGTCTAATCTCAACTGAACAAAGAGCAGTAACTGGTTGACAATGGCTTATGTTTTCTACAACATTAAGATAGAAATCATCTCAGTTAAAATATAGAGCTGTAATTAGCTACAAAACTTCGTGAAATTACAAGGATGCTAACAAAAGCTCTACAATCATCACAGATTTGAGTAAAAAGTACTTTCAGTGCATAAACTGTACAAACCATGGATCAACGAACACCCTCCGGGGTTCCCTGGAAGCTGTTTCGGTGACATTGCTTGGGATTCGTACAGGCGAGTTTCGACACATTGGGCAAGTAGTATGCAACTTCAACCATGGATCAATGCACTGTGCATGGAAAAGATGATCACAGTCAGGCAACAGCCGCAGCAAGTCACTATCTTTATAGTCTGCCAAGCAAATCGAGCAACAGGAAGCAGCTACCGAATCATCACCCTTTTCAAGCTCTTCCTTTGCTTCAGAATAAAGCAGCTTTGGATAGGTATTGAGAGTGGCTTCGTCCAGGCCTACTTCTATAACGACCGAGTCTTGACCATCTATGGACAAGGAACCATCATGATTAGAATGGCCTGCAGGCAATGGTTTCCTGGTGCAAAAATGATAAGCAAGAATAGCAATTGCTATTGCCGAAAGTAAACCCATTGATATCCCAAAAGTGAGAGCAAACCCTCCAAATCTTGGTGTGGATGACTCTATAGGACTACTGCTATTCATCTTCTTGAAAAACTTACAGGGTTAGCTGGAAGTGCTTTTGTCTTGAAGAGGAATGGAAGGAAGTGAGGGCTTGAAAGAGATACATGAAGAGATTAAAGATTTGTTTAATGGATTGACTTGGAGTTGTTTGCAGCTGTATGCAGTGGCTTGGAGGCAGCAGGAAGCATAGTTTTTCAAATTTCAAGCAAGGAAGATAGACATGATGGAGCACAAGAGAGAACGATTGGAGCCTCAAATCATCATCTCGTTAGAAAAAACAATGCAACTTGCTTGTATTCTAATACTCGATGAATTGTCAACTCAAAAGGATTGGCCTCTATTAGTTAATTAAGGGCATGTTGCATAATTTTCATGAATATAAATGGTTACTTGAAGGAAGTAGATTTAATCTCGATGCACACGAATCTGTATATATCTATACACATCAATGTGGTGAAAAAAATATTTTTGAAAGAAGCACAACTAAAAAAATAATTTTAAACTAATATAATTTGACTAGCTGTGCAGTAAAACCCACGTAACTTGAGACAAACTTGTCTTTACATGGAAAAAGAAAAAGAAAAACAGCAACGTTGCTAGCCCATAGTTTAATTATTATGATTATTTTCTGTTGTTTTTGCACAAAAACAATTAACTAAAAATTAATAATACAAATGAATAATATTTAATTTAACATGCTAGAATTAAAACTCTGTTGTGCTAGCAGGTAAAAAGTTTTCTCGCGTGAAAAATTATTTCAGTGTTCTTGATCCTTTATACTACTATAAAAGATTGGCACGAAACAAAAACCCTCAACTTGTTTGTGACAGTTTCAGCTTTCATTGCAAATAAATAAATAAGGGATTGTTTGTCGTCGAGTTTTTTAAATTTTTTTAGTATTTTTATTCTCTTCATGTTAAAAAAAAAAATATATTATTTTAATGTTTTTTTAAATAAATAAAAAAGCAAACGGTACAATAAAACTTGCTTGGATAGAACTTGTTCTACCTTATTTAGAACTCATCAGCTCTACCTTGCTTGGATAGAACTTGTTCGCAAACAGTACCTGCGGGGTCCCGAAGCATTCTGCCCGTTCTCTTCTGATCAAATTATGTATGTACACATATGACAATTCTTGGGAGTTGCTACCTGGAGAATGTTTGGTAGTTTACATATGGAGGAGTTTTTGCCTGAATTTTCAACGTGTGTCACTTTCCTGCAACATTGTATGATTTTCTTTCGAATCACCAGGTAGTTTTTCTTTTGGTAGTTTTCACATTGTTTGGTAGTTTCAAGGTGGGCTCCAAATACAAGCATTTTTTATTTGACAAACAGAGACGGTGATATTGACTTGAATGTAGCCTCTTGTAAGCGCAATAATTTCAGCCATTTTTCTAGAAATTTGAGGTTCTTCTTGCATTTCCGAGTTAATTGCAAGTAATCATAAAAGATGGTCAGATTCTGGAATATGGGCTCAAAATTATCGGCTCAGACCCTCGGGCTTTAAAGCAGTAGTTTCAATCAGGATGTTGCATGCAACAGCTTCACAATACTAACATGAACAATGCCCAGTCGCAAAAGCCCAGACCAAAGGAAACATTCTATAGGGGCAACAAGGTTTCCCACCAGGGTCACCATGACTAGTCCTCACCATGACTTCAAAGTGACATTCAGGCCCGATCCAGAAAGAAGCAGCTATATAGCAAACTATAAATCCAAAATTCAAGTAAGAGTTGCACAGATAGAAACATCAAGGTGCTGTTCTTGGAGATCTCTCGAAAGTTCAAATACTAAGTAATTGCCAGAGTCTGCAAACATAGGTGAAATCTCCATACAAGAAACTAGAAGTCTATCTCCTATCACAATGTTGAGAATCTTATTACTTAAATAATCGTCAAACCCACATCAGTTCATCTTGATCCCATTCAGCTCTCTTCGATCACAATCATCCCCTGCTCACTGATTATTGCTGAGCACATTGCACCCTCTGGCCGCCGCCGCCATGCATATCATCATCTTCATCATATGCTTCTTGGGCCTGTTGTTGTTGCTTCCTCCTCATCTCCTCCTCAATGTTCACATCATGTAAAGTAGTTTCCTCACATTCATCGAGCTCCATGTCAGTAAGCTCAGCTGAGGTTCGTGGAGGAAGCACAGTCTCCAAGGCCTTGCACTGATCAAGGGACAGGGAGTCTGGGAAATCAACAGTGAAGTGAATGTACAGTTTCCCCCTCATGAATGGCCTTTGGTACATTGGCATTCCTTCATCATTTATAGCTTTGAATTGATCTGGGACAGATAGGAGAACCATAAATTACCAGCTATTAAGAATTGCCTGCCACCTTAAGCAACTTCTTGAGGGAAAAAATCATTAACTTGTGAAAACCACTACCTTGTGATCGAACCAGACCACACAACAACTACGATCTTAAAATTTAAAAATGAATAATAAAAATAGAAATATCCCTGCAGCACTCTTTAGCCAGTACAGTTCCCTAATTAAATAATCCACACAAATACCCAGGATCTTGACACACAGAAAATCCAAATACTAAGTTAGAAAGACTTCGATGCAAGAACACGAAAAAAAAAGGGATGTAACATTTTGAACAAAAGAACTGTCTTGTGCTAGGAAAAAAAAAAATCAGTAAAGCTCAAAAATAGTCAATCAATCACTTCTCGATTGAGAAGTCTAGTGCTAACAACAAAGAGAAGAACATGAAAGTATCATGGCACTCACCAGGTTTGACTACTTCCCCAGGTTGAGATTTTATCAGGAGCTGCCTTCCATCCAAATGGGTCAAAATGAACTGGAAGCCACAGAGTGCCTCTGCAAGAGAGAGGGTGTGCTCGACAAATAGGTCATCACCCTTTCTCTTAAACTTAGGGTGCTCCTTTTGTTGTAGAACAAAAACAATGTCCCCTGTAACGGTGTCGGGCTGCAAATAACAACACAAACAAATGAGAACGCTATTAAAAGATAAAAATCAAAATGCCAAGCTCAAAAAAAGCATCCAGTTCAAATTACAGCTTCATCAGCCTCTCCAGGGAAAGTAATCCTCTGTGAATTTTGCATGCCCTTCTCAACAACGACTTCCAAAACTTTTTTCTCTTGGACCACCTTCTCACCCTTGCATTGAGGGCAACGGTCCTTGTCGTTAATTGCCTCACCAGTGCCCTTACAATCATTGCAAGGATGCTGCATTTGCTGGATCATAGAGGGACCAAGGTGTCTTATAGAGACCTTCATTCCAGAACCTTGGCAACCAGAACATTTCAATGATGCACCAGACTTGGAACCTTTACTGCATAATTTCAAATGAAATAACCAGTCAGTTGCAAATAAATTAATTAATAAAATAAAAAATCAGCATGCCACAAGATGCAGCACAGTTTTCAGTAGACACTAACCCCTTGCACTTGGAGCAGATTACATTGCGTGAAAGAGACAGCTTCTTGGATGTGCCATTGTAAATATCTTCCAAGGATACTTTAAGAGGGTGGATCACATCCTCGCCCCTCCTTTGCCTTCGGCCTCTGCTGCTACCACCTCCTGAATAATAGAATTTGTTTATGTCAATGTGATCAAAAAGTGGCATGCTCTGATAAACCAAAATATTTAGTGGTCAGAAAACTTACCACCAAATGGATTGCCACCGCCAAAGAAGGATTGAAAGATATCAAATGGATCATGGGCGCCGCCACCGCCGCTGCCGCCCATTCCTTCCTTGAGGGCATCCTCTCCATATTGATCATATATCTCGCGTTTCTCTGGGTCACTCAGAACCTCGTATGCTTGGGCCAACTCCTTGAACTGCAAGGCACACAGAAACCCCGTACATATATTAAAAAAAAAAACCTCCAATTACAATGACTTCGAAGAAAAAGCAAATAACAGCACTCCCTTATATGCATGACTTGTTTTTGCTTCACGAGAATTTCACTATACAAGTCTCATTCTTTAAGTAGAAAAGTTTATGACATATTATACACCAATTTTTTTTTATTTTTTGATGCGGAAAACAAATTCCTACTCCATGTTATCTAAGCTATTAACTATAAATCAAACAGGGCCACTATCAGGTGTTTACAAGCCCAAGAGCAATAGACCATAAAACAAACTAGAACCTATACTTACAGAAGCATTATTTACAATCATAATGACCCACTAAAGCAGAGCAGATCTGTTATCAATTTGTCCAAATTAAAACTCAAATCAACAGAACAAAAACCACCCACATAAATCATCAAGTCAAAATCAACACATGCCATTTAAACAGATAATTCATCAAGATTAAAAGATAAACCTTTTCAGGATCACCACCCTTATCAGGATGGTTCTTGATAGCTGCTTTCCTGTAAGCCTTTTTTAAATCATCTTGTGAAGCACTCTTTGAGACTCCAAGAATCTCATAGTACTTGGTATTGTCGCTTTTCTTTGGTGCTCTCCCAAACATTTTTTATATCAATTTAAATCCTGCACAAACAAAACCCTTCAAGATCAATAATCATAAAATAAAAATGAAAATCTGAACTTTTTTTTTGAAGAAATAACAAGTGCCCAGAATTAAAATCACGATCAACAATCTAATGAAAAGATCAAGTATTTTAGAAAACTAAAGAGTACCCAGATGTAAAATCAAGGTCAAGAAGCTAAAAACACCATAAAGATTTGATATTTACGAGATAAAAAAGACCCAGATGCAAAATCAAGATCAAGAGACTCTAAGGACTATAAAGATTCAAACTCTTCCAACAAAAATTAACGTACAGAGGGTTAGATTATAGGGTCACGGAGAGCCACAAGACAGACGGCGAGACAGAGAGAGGGATTGAAGAGAATTCAGATCTGTGTACTTAAAGGAAAGAAGGAATGGACGGTGGAGATTTGATTGTTTGGAGGGCTAGATGGTGGGCAGATTTTATTTTTATTAGAGAAATTCCTATTTTTGGTTTTGGGGTTTTAGGGGTGGAAATAGAAGGATCTAGAATTCTCTTGAAGGCCTTTTGGGTTCTAGGGTGAATCTGGGCCATTGATTTGGTCCATATCTTGTGATGATTGCCACCTAGAAAATATATTTTTATAAAGGATTGAAATTAAAAAGAAAAGGGGGGGAAAAACAAGTAATCAAATGTGGTGGGTGTTTCTTGGTAAAGTGTGGGAAACGGGAGGTAAGGATCCTTTTAGTGGTCTTCTTCGATGTTTTGTTCTCGCATTGACCTTGACCTTGTTAAGGGCCTCCTATGATGGCTCAAAATTGGAATATATAAATGAATTCATGAGAAGGAAATAATGAGAGAGAAGAAGTTTTTTTATGAGATAAATATTTTATTTATGAAAGTTGATTAAAACTAAGAAAAGTTTTTTCTTAAGGTAGAATAGATTTTTCAAGTTTTTTTTTTTGTCTAGTTGATTAAACACATGCATTGTACATGCAGATTTCCATTTAAAGGAACAATACATGTGTGATTCTTTAATAAAAATAAATTTGAAAATTCATCACTCCTGGAAAGCTTTTAATAATGCATGCATCGAACTTCGTTCGAAACAACACGATTGTTTGCACTTCAATCACTTTTTTTTATAGTTTTTAGACCCGGCTTGATGATCGGCGTGATCCAAGACTCAGGTTTCAGATTTTAATCGAGTTGTTTGAATCAATTTTTTTTAAAAAAAAATCAAAACAATGTTATTTTAGTTAAAAAAAATCAACGAATTGCAATCGGGTTTTGTCAAGTCAACCCGCCAATTTTTTCTTCATCCCGCCCTATTCTAGCCCTTGATCGCAGGTCGACCTGCTAAGCCGGACCGGATTAATATGTTTATTTCCATAATTAAAGACGAGTGATTTAGGATATTTATTGATATTGTAATATGTTAAAGATATTTTTTAATTAAAAATATATTAAAATATTCTTTTAATATTAATATAACCACATTAAAATTATCAAAAGCATATAAAACTAATAATTTGATGTTTTTATATGTAAGAAAAAACCTTGAAAAGCACTTTCAAAAATGAGTTGAGTTAAAAAACAAATATTTTTACTCACACTCATATAAGCACAGGGAAGAGAGAGAAACAGGAATGAGAAAAAAAAATTAAAAAATAATTTTAAACATAAATAAAATATTTTTTTATATATAGTTCACAATGTATATTTTATTCCATCGTCTAACTAAATCTCTCCGCTGTAAGTATTGGTAATTACTCTTTTAGCACTCTAACAATTTTCATCAAATTCTGTTGAAATTAAAAAAATTTGTGAATTCATTATGAGCAAATTTTCCCCACTACAGGAAGTAATTCAGGATAACAATAACTGATGTGAATTCATGCTAACTGAGATTCAAAAATCCAAGCTTTAGTCAGTCTTTCTTAATAGCCTGGGGTAACTTGATATAAACTGTAGTTTTTAAAAAATTTAAAAATTTTTGTTTTTTCTGTAAAATAATTTTTTATATATATTTTTAGATTGTTTTGATATGTTTACATTAAAAATAAAATTTTAAAAAAAAAAAAATATTTTAATATATTTTTTAATAAAAATACTTTAAACTACTACCTCCTGACTTTCAGACTACGTATAAGGATGGGAACGAAGAAAATCATTTTGGCTACCGGTGGTCAAAGGCAGAATTAGAACTCTAAACGTGAAGGTGTCAATATGAAAGTGAAAGATTATAGAGCTAGCACGTGATTTTTTTTCTTCACTTCCGAGGAAACAAGTCTTCATTTTAAGGGTCTAGTTGAAGAAAATTCAAAATTTAAGGACTAAAATATAAACTTTCTCAAAGTTCGAGGGGTGTCATGGCACCATTAACCCTAGACCTAGTTCCACCCCTGCTGCTGGAAGGATTCTAGCTCGGTGATGGATAAACAAAATGATTGAACAACATCCAGTCAAGGGGTAAATTTCAGATAAGTGTTAATACAATGTCCAAGTGAAAAGTTCAAGCCTTCCATCTATATACAGCACATCCACAGTACTTTGCCTTGCACAAAGACATGGAACACGAGCAAACCAAGCCATATTCTCCCCAGAAATGCACCATCATTTGATTGATCGTGATGCACACAGGTTTCTTGAATTTTGTCATTGCCTTTACAATTCAGTTTTCAAAGGGTGTAAAAGAATCAAGTTTCTTCTGCCTTATTTTTCACTTTACATGAGAAAAAGGAAGTTAACAACAGGAGCAATAAGAAAGGATCTTGTCGAACTAAATGGCAATTTGGTTGGCCTTCAATATACATGGAGATCATTCATGTTGATATTGATACCACTACCTTTTATGAAAATATTCCTGAACAGCCTGCGATTACAATCAACAGCTGGTGACTTATTCTGGATATGCAATGTCCTTGTTACACAAATGTCTCAGAAGATCCATGATGTATGAAACATTTTCGTTGATTATATATAAATTTGGAGGAAATGGAGGATGTTGCCTACCAAATCTTTTGTGCTAGGTTGCATGATGTTTAACATCCACGCAAGGCAACTACAATTCACACCAGCAAATTCATGAACTTTTTAAACTACATTGCAGTGAAAGTGAGAACTCAAATAATATCAGAAACCTTGACAAAAGAACACCAGCCACTGAGAAGATGCTAGAGGTATCCTTGGTAGGATTAACCTCAAATAAGCATATCCAGGATCAGGCGCCATCTGTTTATGTTGCATCTACATTTAAAAAGAACAATTCAGAAAAGATGAAGAATTGCCAAAGCACAACAACAATATTGTTAAGTTCAGCTAGGGTACTGACCAGGGAACATAAAACAATGGTTGTGCTGCAACCCCGGATCTGCTTTCCAGTAAACATTAAACATAAGTAGTTCGATGATGTGATCCATTCTCTTCATAACAAGAACATATGAAACACCAGAATCACAACAATCAAAATTTGACTCCATGTAAACTATGTGGTGCTTCCCATATATTCACAGAACACAAATAACATTCTACATTCAACACCACACCAACGGAAAATTACATTGTTGTCTCTTCACTTCCTCTTACTTGTCCCCTCTTCCCTCAAAACCAAACACTATTATGTTTGTATGGTCTAGACTTCACATGATGAACTGGATAACTAAGCAAGGCCCGTATAGCCGTGCAAAAGAGCTGAGCAGCCAAGAGTCAAGACACACCTTGACCTTGTAGAATAATCATATAAGTTTTGGGTTTGTGTGGCTTTCATCAAATTGAAGCCAATATCTCAGTGCATTTCACAAGCACCAGTGGGATTAAGTTTTTAATGGACTAGAAATTAAAAGGGCACCGATTGGCTGGCAAAAATCAGAGCAGGCAAGACGTGCCTATCCAGGTTTGATGAACCATGATCACAAATGGTTTAGAGCTACAGCAAAACACAAGGAAAACTATTCAATACGAATATAACTCCAAAACACGGTACTTATCATAAATACTGTCCCATTTAAAGTTCTATTTCAGTTTTTGCTCTACAACAAATCATGAAACAAAAAAGATCTCTTATGTTCTTAAAGTTTGCTTAAACAAAATAAAATTTAAATAAGGTTAAGAAGAAACAAATTCTTACTTCATCCAAAAAAAAAAATTAAAACGAATCCAGGAGCTGATTTTTGTATTAATGTCAGGGTCTTTTTGTATAAATGGCAGCAACAAAACCTGACTTCGAAGCTTTCCCATTCCCCTTTTCAACATATTTCATGTACAATCGCTCATTACAAGTTCTTCTTAGCTTAAACCACAGACAGATTTTACAACAACCTGATTCACTTGAAAATATATAGCAAAATGACAAATTCATCCACGGGCCTATAACATGCATAAACAAAGGTCAAAAAATTTCAAACACCTCAAACTAGAACAATTACCACACTAAGTGAAAATCCAACCTGCACATCATTTGCACATGCCACATCCCGCAAAATTTCAGAGAAAAACGCGTGCCAAATAAAACTAGAGGGGCTGAAACATAATGAACAGAGCACAAGCTCAAGCGTGCCAAATAAAGCAAAGTCGAGCATGTGAAATAAAGACATCAACCGCTTCCTCCGAACTGCCTCTCCCACAAAATGCCTCGATAGCAAGGGTATATGTATAATCATTTGGGCTCGAATTAATGCTCTGTAAATGCTGATAAGTGGCGACAACCATCTCCACTCTCCTACACTCAATCAACAGGTTCATGAAAAAGTAACATGACCATATCCGTGGAACGAATCCACGGACCTTACTATTTTGAAAATGAACATCAATAGCCTCGTCAAACATCCCAACCTTAACATAAACCTTAACCAATGCATCCGACGCTCGAACGAGAAGATTTCAACACTCACTCTCAACCCCGTCAACCAGAGCTCAGAAAAAAATCCACAATTTCAAAATCCAAACCTCTCCCTTTCCTAATAAGCTCCAGCAATACAGAATCGAATTTCCTATCCATACCCCGACGACACAAGATTCTAACAATGGAAACTTGTGTATAAACATTATAATAAAACCCTCTTTCTTGTAACTCCTTGAACAATGAAAAAGCAGCGAAGGGTTTTTTTTCTCAAACTGTTCAAAGCTTCAACAGCCTTGACTCTGTCTACCTCGAAGGAATGGCTAGTAGTTAAGTGGTTTTGGTGATGGGTTTTTACTGTTTGCTCTTCTGTGACAGAGCTTGACAAAGTGAGGATTCAATGGAGCCAGGGCTGAAACTGTGAAGAATCTAACCAAAGTAACATTCTTTACATGCTTTCTACAAAAAATAAGCTTTACCGACGACACCCACGTGGAAAATACAAGTCATTGATACAAAAAATCTTGAAAATAGAAGTCAAAATAACATCTTTCAAAGAAAAAGATAGAAAAAAGAAAGCTAGCTTAATTGACGTGTATTGGGGTTAACTGTTGAATAAGCAAAGATGTTGCCTTGTTTTGCGGTGAGAGATAGGGAGGGAGAGAGGGAGATAGCAAAACCCTTACAGAACCCTGCCAGAGACAACATTTGCAAAGGTTACAGTTGGTTTCTGTGGAAGAGTGGAGGCTGATGAATTGATGGGTTCCTTAAAATTAGCCCACTGTACAAAAATGTTGAGGCCCGCACTAGGCCCTGTGATAAAGCATCTCTGGGCTTTCCAGTAAAAAAAAAGGATTTTTATGTTTGGTTAATTATTAAAAAGAACTAAGGCCCGTTTGTTTCCGGAATTCACTTTTCTGAAAACTATTTTCCTCAGTTTCTCATGTTTGGCAAATACATGAAAAGTTAGTGAAAAGAAATTAGATTCTGGTTAAAGAAAAATGTTAACTTTAATATCAAGAAAGTGTTTTCTCCTTTTTATTCTTGGAAAACACTTTCCTTTTCTTTTTTATTTACGGAAACAAATCTTTCCTTCTCTCTTATTACAAAATTTTACAATTGATCTCTTCAAAAAATTTGCTTGGCTGTCTCCTTTTCTCATTTCTCATTGTTGGAACAAAGGATCATCTTCAGGTAATTATTTCCTCAAATATTTATATTATCTGTCTTTTTTTTTCCTATTCTTTATTTGGATTTTTAATTGTAATTGTGAAATTTTGTGAGCTTGTTAATTTTTGGGAAAAAATCAGAACAATTCCATGTCTTGTTTTGTATAGGATCTCGGATCTTACTTGTTTAATGTGTGTGTGATAATCTCATATGAATCAATAACTTTTCATCCCATCGCCACATTTATGCTCCACCACACTTTTTCAACCCTTCTATCCATAGAATTCAAGGCCAACATCATTCTTTCTAGGTTTTGGTATGAGAAGAGAGAGCGTGGCTTTATACTCAAGCTCTCGATCTCCAGGATATAAAGACCCCAGCCTGTAGTACCATACCTTGCCCGTGTTTCTCCTTTCTTCTTCTCCAGTGACTAGCCCAAAATGAACACAAATCGCACCCCAGGGGAGAAAGGAAATGCTAGCCTCCCACCAAGAAGTGGTCAAATCAAAGCCAAAATTGGTGAAAGACATTTATAACAGGATGGGTAGGGGTAAACAGGGTCAATTGGCTATGTTTTAGTCTGAATTCTGCAGGTGTATCAAGTTCTATGTTTGCCGGATTAAGTTCCAGATTTTGGCACTTATCAGGGTTCCTTCCTCGGCACAGTTATCATTATCACCTACCATTTGATCAACGTGATTTTCCATCCCTGGTTGGTCGTTGTAACAGAGGCTTTCATGTTGAAAATTAGCCTCTTCTAAATTTTCAACCCCGGGATGCTAGGGAGAAACCACGAGGGGCGTATGTCAGAATCTCCTTATCTCACAAGCAATTTAGTGTAAGGAAATTAAATTCTTGTAGTTGCAAATAGCTTATAGAAAACCTTCCAAGTCTATGAGTCACTGGACACCATATTTCTTTGAATACTGCTTCATGTCACAAATTTGATGACACAATCTCATAAGTATCACAAGAGAAGAAAATGAGGGGCGGCGGGGTTGTTTTCTTAGCGATTGTCCCGCTTCATGGCAGTAATTAGAGATTCTTATATAATATGCAAGCGGCAAGCGGAAAGAAAGCTTCAATCAAACACCTACCATATCCTTCTATAATATGTTTGTAATTTGAATTAATTTGTATGTATATGACATCGAAACTTAATATTTATGCATGATTATGTTTGATGTTAGATATTTATATTTATTTCTTGATGTTTATTTGATATATATTAAAGAGATAATTTCCTTTACCCGTAAAAAAAAATATTTATCCAAAAAACCCATAAAAATATTTTTGTATGAATTTATCTTTTAAAAAACTCTTCATACAAAAAAAACCCCCAAATATATAACTCTTACCATAAACTAATTTGGCTTTCTTCATATGAAAAAAAAACTTATTTTAAGCTTTTAAAATTGAAAAAAATATATTAATAGGTTTTACGTAAAAATTATTTCACAAGCTTATTTCTCTATAATATGATATGACCTATATAGTTATATTTTATAAAATAAACTATGTGTGAATATAGGATATAATAAAAAAAATTCATCATTATACTTTTTAGATTTCTTTTTTTTTTATTGTAAGTGATTAAATATTTTATATATATTAGATAAACTTGAAAAAAAATTAATTCATTAATAAATTATTTTTCAGTTCATTTTCCATAACATAACCAAACACTGGAAAGTGTTTTCTAGTTTATTTTTCATAACACTGCCAAACATCAAAAAATACTTTTCTGAAATTCACTTTTAAGGAATTCACTTTCCTCGGAATTGACTTTCCAAAATGAAACAACTTTCCTGCAAACAAACAAAGCCTAGATAATTTTTGAAAAACACTGTAGTTGGGGAGATATTTGCAATTGCGGTGCAAAAAAATACAGTAAGATGTTTGATAACCATAAAAATTGTGTTTTATCTTATGGGATCCACTAAAAAAATTGAGTTTGAAACGCAATTTTTATGAAACAGTTTTTGCATAATTTTTTAACTGAGTTTCGTATAATACTATTTGTTTTTATGTTTCAAAAACACTTTTGAAAAAATTTGATAATTTTTTATTTTTTTCTTTACTTCAAATTAATATATTTTTTTAGTATTTTTAGATCATGTTGATGCGCTGATATCAAAAATAGTTTTTAAAAAATAAAAATATATTATTTTAATATATTTTTAAGTAAAAAATACTTTGAAAATTAATCGCAACCACACAACTACCAAATAGTTTATACGTGTTTTTTACTACACATAAACCTCAACCATAATTTTTATAAAATACGTATTTAAATCTAACTAACTACACCTAAGTACACTTTTTTATACTTGTTTTTTTAACACTACAACCATAAAAATTATCTAAAAAACAAACACACGGGAGTGTAGCTACAGTTATTTTTTAAAATATTTTTCATGTCAAAATATATTAAAATAATATTTTTTTTATTTTTTAAAAATTATTTTTAAAATCAACGGATCAAAATAATTCAAAACTCTTACAAGAAAATTATTTTTAACATATAAAAATTAAATTTTTATAAAACACAAGCCCAAAAAATTTAGATTATACTGCACACTTGAGCGGTGCAGTGCCTCTTTTACCCATTCAACCAAAAAACATTATAATTACTTTAAGGATATTGATTTTTTATATATATATTTCATTTATCATTTTTAAATTATCTGCAGACAATAAATATTTTTTCATGCTATTAATAAACTTTCTCAATCGTGATCTCTTCATTGCCTTTTCAGGGCCCCATTTTTCTTCCAATCTGTCGTCACTTTCGGCAAATGTCCTGCCTTCCTTTCCCTTATCCTTTTAATTCTCCCTTCAAAGCACGCACTTCCATTCACAACTTCACACCCATTGTTGAGGACACTGTCTCCTTCGGGAGTTTGAAATGGACTGTTGTTTCAAGCCCGTCGTCTAGCTGCGATGGTCCAGTCCATTCAACATGTTTGGCGATGATGGCAGAGCCTCCCTCAGTCCCTCGAACAAGGGAATCTTGGGACGACCTTTTCTCATATATAAAACTCTCCATTTAAAAGAAAAGGAACACTTCCCCAAGAAATGACTCCACAGGATCCATGTCCTCCTTTAATGTCTTCGCATTTTAAAAGAGTGGAGCAGTCCCTGCTATACAGCTTTCCCATCTCTTTCACTGGCCCCCGGGCACCGTGTCCCAAAACCCTCATTCCTCGCTTTCCCTTTCTCTCCTTCCTTTCCTCCATCAACCCTAAAAAAAATCTCTACTTTGATGAATATCTAGCATCTTCCTCATCTCCTGTCCCTTCTTCTCTTGCTGTCCAGATGGACTCTTTTCTACTCTTGTGTTTTAGTACACTTCATGAAATCATGATGCCAGCGCTCAACCAATCCACTTAAAGCAACGAACACCTGCCCTAATCCCTTCCCATTTGTTTCTTTTTTTGACTTTCGACATATTTTTAGCCTTATCTTTGTTTCCTCCTCTCAAGACTTCAAGACTCGAAGGCTTTAACCCCATCTTCTACCGTCTTCAATGTTTTCAAGCAAGACTAAAGGACAGCAAAAACACAGACACAATCCCTGTTAACCACTCTGGAAACTAAATCACACACAAAAACATACCATGTTGTCTTCTCCGATTCTCTACTCCTTTTCACTCTTGCTTTCCTTTTCCCTCATCTACCTCTTCACCCCTCAAATCCTTGTTCCTCTTCAAAACGCTCTTTCTTACGAACTTGATGATCCTCCTCTCTTCAAGAAAGCCCTCAAGTCTTGTAAAACCATCTCCCCCCTAGCCACCAACAATCCCACTCCTAAAATTGCCTTTCTTTTCCTTACAAACTCTGATCTCTCTTTTGCTCCTTTGTGGGAACGTTTCTTCGAAGGCTACAACAATCTTTACAACATCTATGTACACGCTGATCCATTTAGTCAAGTCTCAAACCCAGATGGGATTTTCAAGAATCGGTTCATTCCTGGCAAGAAAACAGAAAGGGGCTCTCCTTCTCTAATCTTAGCAGAAAAAAGGCTTCTTGCCAGAGCCATTCTTGATGATCCTTTCAACCTTTATTTTGCTCTTGTTTCTCAACACTGTGTCCCTCTCCATTCATTTCAATACATGTACGATACCCTTTTCGGCCACTACATTTTGAAAACTTTCACTACTCAATCTCGTCATCAAAGCTTCATCGAGATTCTCTCCGAAGATCCGAACTTGCCTGATAGATACAATGCTAGAGGGGAAAACATTATGCTGCCTGAAATCCCATATGAGAAATTTAGAGTTGGGTCTCAGTTTTTTTTGCTGGCAAAAAGGCATGCTTTGCTTGTACTCAAGGATAGAAAGTTATGGAGGAAATTTAAGCTGCCTTGCTTGAATACAGAGTCTTGTTACCCAGAAGAGCACTACTTTCCTACACTTTTATCAATGAAGAATCCAAGAGGGTGCAGTCACTACACATTAACAAATGTTAATTGGACTGACTGCTTTGATGGGCACCCGCATTTGTATCAAGCAGAAGAGGTTTCGCCAAATCTGGTGCATGGATTGAGGCAGTCCAACTCAAGTTTTTCTTATTTTTTTGCCCGGAAATTTGCTCCTGATTGCTTGCAACCATTGATGGAAATGGCAGATGATGTGATTTTCAAGGATTGAAAACATGTGAGCAAAGGTAAAGTAAAGTAAAGCAGTATAGAATTATTGATCACTTTAGCTACGACATCATCACATGCTATGGGTATTGTATTCTTTTCTGCTTTTAGACTTTGGCTAGAATTGTAGTTGTTTTTGGTCATACCATTGAAAGTGGGGTGGGAATTGCTTTTGAGTTGGAAAAAGCACTTTAGGTGAGCCTGTGTGGCATTTGTTAGAGTTGTTGTTTTTCAAAAAAAATATTTGAAAAAATATTTGAAAAAATTATGTTTTTTAATTTAAGAATACTAAAAAAATTAATTTGAAAAAATATAAAATTAATGTTTTTTAAAAATATTTTGAAATGTAAAAAATACACATGCCCTAAGTTCAGGTTTAGGTTAACTTCTTTTTTTTTGGTTTTTTATTATACTAGAAAATGTGATTTGTTACCTTAATTTCCCCACTAATTGAAAATTAGAATGCAATTATATCTTTTGTTTATTTTTTGGAACAAATTGATTATTGACGTGTTGGTTACAGAAAGTTTTTTTTTTTTTTTTTTGGGATTATAGAATACTATTGTTTTAGTCATTAGCTTATGAAATGCATCTTAGAGGTATTTGGGAGTGAATTTTAACCTGTTTTTTAATTAAAATTTTAGATTTTTTTACTTTAAATTAATTTTTTTGGTGTTTTTATTTATTTATTTAGAGCTTTAGAGAGGTGTTGATTCCACCAGAGACACGTTATAGTATTGGTTAGCAATTTTGATGCAGGTGCTGACCAATGTGCAATTAAGCCTATAATAATGAATCATTATAGTTAATGCAAAGAGAGAAGGATTATGGTTGAAGAGTGCTAGTTCACGAAGAGAATTGATTACACATTTAATTTGTGGGGGTCTTAATTTAGGTTTAGGATAGTTTAGAGGGCATATTTTCCTTACGGTCCTGTAATGAAATGACGACTTTTGGTCAGTTTTAATTTTTCTTTCCGTTGGTATTCAAGGCAGATTTAAATTCTCTAGGACAAAGAAGGCCGATTTAGCACCTAAACTATGGTGTAATTACGTGAAGGTTGAAGCAAGCTTAGGTTGGGTTGTGTTTGGTTAATATCTTGTGATAGGAAAGACAAGACAGAAACTTGTGTGATTAAGGAAATGTTTATGGGATAGTTTTGAAATGAATTTATGTTCTTTCAAGATGATACAGGAGACAGGACATGTCCTTTGTGCTGTCATTATCCGTCTCTTCTTTCTGGAAACAATGTGTTCAAACTCTGTTTTAACGCCAGCATGTTTTTTGTTGTGAATGTTCCATCTAAAATCTGAGCAGGGAAAATTTTAAAATCTGAATGTATTCAGAACTTGAATGCTTTGTTTTCATACAACGTTGTTGTTGTAAATGAAGTTGTTCAAGATGTTTGCGAATGCCAAAATCTCCATTTTAGATATTGCAGAACAGCTCTTCCTTTTTTCTTTCGAGGGATCCCTTTTTTTTGACCTTTTGGTTCCGTGGGGAAAACGGTCTTGTGTTTACATTTCCCTGAGGCCGTGTCTTGAGCCATGACACGACCTTGTCGGCACGGTCACTTGCAGTGTGCAGTGCAGCTCTAACATGTGTGAATTAGGACAAAACAAAACCATTGACTCAAGAGCTCACTGCGTTATGGTCTCGTTGACTATTGATTTAATGTAAAATTCTTCGGTGTATCATGCTAGTGCTCACGTGATCTTGTTTCTGAAAATATTTTTTCGCAGATTGATTAAAGGAATCTTTGGACTTTCTTGGACATTTGCAAGTGGGGTGTAGAGAGGAGGAGAAAGAATTGTGTTGGTGGGGAGGGAATAAGACCCAGCCCGGTGTGATTTCGGTTAAGTATTTTTCAATGTTGTTTGTATAGAAAGTTGAATCATAATGTCTTGTTGTATATAATATAGTATAACACGTTTGCTTTTGTATATTTGAAGTACAAAAGTGAAGGCGGGGTGAGACTTTAGAGCATAAAGAGTGGATCAAAGGCCAAATGCCTTTCTTTTTCCTATAGAAAAAAAATTCGAGATCTCCCGTTGTTCCTTCCAGCTATACCTTCTCTTTATGGATTATAATTTTCAAATCAAGAATATTTTTAAAATGTAATCAAACACAGTTTCAAACAAATGTAAGAACAAACTCTGTGTGGAAGTTATTGCATGCTCACGGCCATGGCTGAGAAATGAAGCCCCTCTCATTCTGCTGCGAGTCTGGATGGGCAAGGCTGGGGCCTGATGTTATCAACTGTTCTGAAACAAAAATTGTGTTTAGCCTCTTGTTTTCGTGTGGGTTAAAGCTTGTCACTTGTTCGAGTATTAAATTGCTGAAAACCATCGACATGGTACGTAAGAGATCATGAGTCTGGAGTTACTTTTTCGTAGTGTGACGAAAGAGAGACGAGCTAGAAAACAAAACAATGGCACTACAGATTCAGTGGTCTCAGAACCCAGGCTTGATGATCTTGTTCTTGATGTTTACTATAAATTGATGGGTTTTGGTTCCGTCCTCGGCTTTGATCCTGTAATGGCCATTCATTCCCAAAAAATGATGTTATCTTGGCATCCTCCATGAAAACTGGGACTCCCTTCCACAAAGCTCCTTGAGCCCTTTTAGTTTCTTTTAATATTCTAGATTTGGACCAAGTTAGCGCAAAGTTTTAAGAGTCAAGAAGGCATCAAGCCATTATTTGTCGCTCTGGACGAAGTCCCTTGCTAAATGCCGATGAATTTCCAGCTATGTTAATGAATTTCTTTCTGGTTACTGTACTCTTTGGCATGTAAGAAAAACTAAAATGAAGGCAGAAACACTGTGCACTAATCCCCGGTTAACTATTTTATATAATAGTAAAATAACAGTTTTGTCCTTGCGGAAAAAAACCACTCATCTTTATTCTTAGGGTATTTTTATCACTTCATGTGACGTATTAGTCATTAAAAAATTGTATTTTTTTTTTAACAATCACGAAGAGGGGCATAATTATCTTCGTAGTTATTTATGTACAGTAAATTAGCAACAATAACTTTTGATTAAAAAAACTAAACAGTAGGATTGGGACCTTTTGTCTTTTTATTTAGATATTTTTTTGTAATTGCGGTGGGTGTAATCAAAGATATTTATATTTTTTAAAAATCAATTAAATACTATTTAATTTTAAAAAGTTATTAGCATACGCAGTATCTATTAGTTGCGTAAAATATCCTTACACCATATTATTAGATACATTATCATGACCTTTTTTTCCATGTGCGATGCATGTCGATGATGGTGGGGTGATTTGTCTTTAGTCAACCCTTTTTTTTTTCTTCCTCTTTTTTTATCCTGAAAAATACATGCTAGTCCTTTTTATTATTAATATCTCAACTTTAGTTTTTATTCTTTTTTATATTTAAATTTTTTTTCTAGTCCTTTTATAAAAAAAAATTATGCTTTTAATTTCATTGTTCAATTTAGTTTCATGATGCGTTGTTTTTTTATATATAATTTGGTCATAGTTCATTTTATTTTTTTAATTTATCTATTACGTTTATTTTTCTTTTTTATGAGACCCTCCAATCAAAAATATTTTCTAGCTCTCTAGTTTATTCATTTTTGTTTTGATTTTCAGTCTTATTTTTTCAATTGTTGTTTTTTTTAGTTTTTTTTTTGTATAATTAATTTATACCTTGTTTTTCTTTTTTTAAAAAATACACATTTTAGAAAAAATTAAAATCCCATCGTACCGTGGATTCATGTCTAAGATATATTTGGAAATGCGATATAAATGACGTTCCTTTAAATTTGAAGTTTTTTTATTTAAAATAATTTTTTTATATTTTTTAATTTTTTTATAAATTTTTAAATAAAAATATATTTCAAACCATCATCACTATTATAATCCTAAACACCCCCATAAATATCTTGCTAGATGCTAAATAATTTGATGTCTTGTTGACTCCATGTCCATGATAATGTTCTTGTCGTTTGGAGTTGATTGCCAAAAAACATGGAAGTCTTAGAAATAAACAATCCTTTAAGCATAATTTTGCATTAAGTAACAAAATAATCACATCAACTTGACAAGTTGTCTTATCTCACTCACCAAGCAACACACTCTTTATTCAACAACAAGACATAACTACTTTCTTGTTACCTCGTAACAAGTGAGAGATCATGATCACCAACGTCACAAATTCAACGATAATTTGATGACACCGTGTTCCTGTTATTTTTTTTAAAATATTTTTTAAAAATTATATATTTAAATAATATTTTTTATTTTTTAAAATTTATTTTTAATAATAAAAAAATATAATTAAAAGTGAAAAAAATAAAATTTATGTTTATTTTTGTGGTAACATTGTGTTTTTTAAAAAAATTTAGATTGTTTTTCTTTCAAATTATATTTTTAAATTGTTTTAATATAACGATATTAAAAATTTTTAATAAATATTATTTTAATATATTTTTAAATAAATAACACCTTAAAAAATAATTATCACTGCCCTATTAAATAGTAATTGAAAAAACAGAATTCTTCTAAACTCGCCATTTATTAAAGTTAGTGAAAAATTAAAAAATTTACTTAAAGCAGCATTGATATTCTTCTCCTTCTTGCCTAGGATTCCCTGTGGCGAGGAGCAGTTCCTCGGCGATCTGTCTCAAGCAGTGTCAGTGACGGCAACATAAGATTTTCCACGTGCGTCGCAAGGTGAGAAATGGATTCGGTTACCTACCAGTCACGTTAAACCACGGTCAAATGGGGTAAAAACATGACATAAAAAATATTTTCGATGGCTGATTAAAATTTGATGTTAATTCGAAAGTATTTTTTTAAAATATATTTATTATTCTTCCTAACAAAAATAATTCTAAAAATTCTACTACACTTTAAATAAAAAAATCAATAGTGACATATACGCACACCCATGACATAAAACGTTTTATTGTTTTTTATTTACGCATGTTGAATTCCTAGTGCACGTGAATCTTTATAATTCTTATATAAATACCATTTAAAAAAATATGTTCTAGCTAGATTATATTTTTTATTTATTCTTCATATACCAACGGTATATTTATTTTCCAATTGGATTTCACAGCTTATAGTTTAATTTATTGAACATAAAAAAAAACAAAAATATATTTTTATTTTTATTTTTAACCTAACTCCATCAACTAGTGATTGAGAATATAATAGCAATTTATTTTTAAAATATTTTTAACTCATTAATATATAAAGATAGTATATATTTTTATTTTTTAAAAAATTATTTTTAATATCAGTATATTTAAACGATATAAAAAATATTAATTTTAAATAAAAATATTTAATTTTTATTGATATTTGTTTGACCTGTACTTCTTAACAGGGTAAATCTTGTTATACGTGACTACCCATGCTTTTTTTTATATCTTTTTAGCAAAATTATTTAAACCCGATTACAAGATGAATTTTAAATAAGATTTAGATTGAGAATTGAAAATATTTAGTTAATTTATTTTTTAAAAAATTAAAATATTATTATTTTAATTTTTTTAAAATAACAGATTTTAACCTCTCTCAAATCAATTTCTAAGTTTTTGACAAAGTTAAGCTAAACTAATTTTTTTTTTATTTAAACTAACCAATCTAGGTTTTAGATAAATTTACTGGTTCAATCTAGATTTTATAATACTGTTTATTACTCTGGTATATAATTTTGTCTTGCTCTCATATTCATTATTATCTTTGTCTTAAAAATAAATTCAAATAAAGTAATAATGTTATAAACATTTATATATTTTGTTTTAGTAAATAAGAGTGTGGTTGTTTTTATATTTAAATAATTTCAATGCTGTTATGTAAAAAAAGAAAAATATTAATTCTATTTTTTAAGTAAAAAATAGTTAGAAGTAAATGCTATAAAAGAAAAGTGAAGGGCTGACATGACCAACCAAAGCAGAGGACCCACAGTCCGTACTCTCCCATCTTGCTGTATCCCACAAAGAGCAGCAAATGGGACTGAGGGAAGCAGTAGAGCTACTCCTCTTGTGTACTGTAGTGTAGTGTAGGGTAGGTTCTTGCCTTTTTTGTTTTTGGCAAGATTTTTATTGAGGGTTCCTTACCTGCCTGACTGTTCCTTCACCTTTCACTCTGTTTCCGTCTGTGCTGGTGAAGAAATTTTTAACAGCTAGTACAAAAGGTGATCCCAAGTTGCAAACTTTGTGGCTTCTTTGTTATTTCTTTCATTTTCTTTTGAAATTTTGATTTTGTTTCTGGGTTTTAATTTTCCCTATTGATTTTTTTTTTTGTGTTAGCTTGTTTTTTTTTATCATTATATTTTCTGTGTTTTGATTTAGTAAAGTTTGAATCTTTTTACTCCACTGTTGTATTGTTTTTTTTTTTTTTTTTTTTCAAGAAACTTTTAATTCCAGTAGACTGATTATTTATGGTTATGGGTTTTTCCTAGCCTTGTGTTTGGTTCCCTAGACTGTGAGTGAAATAGAGAAATGCAGTGATGGGTCTTATGTTTCTTATCGTTTTGGATGACATGTTGAAAGGAAAATTCTTAACTGTCTACAAGGATTTTGATTATTTGAGGGTGATATGAGACGAAAAAAGAGAAGAAAAGAAAAGAAAAGAAAAGAAAAGAAAAGGAAAGGAAACAAACATTTGTAGTCAAATCCTGTATTCAATGGTGAAGGTAATGAAATCATTTAATGGCATTTACTGTTGATTTCTCATTAAAGGGAATCTGTATTGTAAGTTATAAGTCTCCTTTCGTTGTAAGCCATTGATACTCACCATTTATTTCTTTCTGTTATTATTATGGCAATGGGCTGGCGTTTGGCAATAAAAGTTTGGTGGTTGTTTTGAACAATGAATGGGTAGAAAACGAAGAATTTAGCTTTTTGGTTCTCGTGGGAATTTTATTTGAAATTTGTATAGCAAAGCACTTTGCTTTTTGGCTGATCTTTGATCCTGCATGTCTCTTCTTTCTCTGTTTTTTAAAGATTCCTTTTAGAAGTTCTATAAATCCTTTTCTTATTGTAAAGTTTTCTACCATTAAGGTAGGTTAGGATGCTTTAAGAGACATGACACTAAAGTTGCTGAATGGAGGAACATGTTGTGTTGTTTTCTTTCCATAAGAGGCACCTACAGCAGCCTAAGAATAGGATATCTGTGAAAATTGAAGCTTGAACAAACCCTGTTAGTGTTTTTCACCATGTCAAGGCAATCTCTTCTTCCTCCTCGCTGCCCATTTCAGAAGCACGTGGTTTCTCGACCAATTCATGACTCCTACCCACAACACCATAGGTCTCCCTCCCAAGGTTCAATTTCGGGGGAGAAGCTGGCATGGCTTGATGATTTGTTAAGTGATGAAGATGCAGATTCCAGGGGGACTTGTCTTCGCCGGTCAGCCAGTGATTCAGTCACCCTCTTGGAAGGTATTGTGGATTCATTTTCGGGATTGAGTCCTAATAATAATGAAGCTGCTTCAGGTGGGGGTGAAACTTGTAGTGGGCTGGAGTCAGCTTCTATGTATGGTCCTAATTCTCCTAGGCGAAGAGGGAATGTGACCTTTTCTGAGAATGCCATAGCTTCAGCACTATCGGAGTATGCGTTTCAGAATCCTATGCAGTATGTAGACGGCAGCTTGTGCATTTGGGGGAATGCTCCCTTGGATTCAATGGGGAATGCATGTGGTTTGGCCGGGGAGCTCAATGGCGAGACGAGCACTGTGAAGCGGTTAGAATCTGAAACTCTCTTGTTTGATTGCTTGCTAATTCTGTATTCAAGATAACTGTAGTTACTCTTCGTATCACATCAATTTCTAAGCAGTCCCAGAGGCTATAATTATATATTTTTGTTCTGTTTCTCATATTTTTTTAGTTTTGGCTGTTTCTCAGCTTTTTTAGGCATTATTTCTTGTAAACTTATTATGGTTATCTGCAGGACCCTGATATGTTGGCGATGATTGTCAGTTTTATGTTAATGTCCATCTTACTTCTAACATTTATTTTAATCAATCTGGAATCTGAATCAATCTTCACCTATACTTGAAAGGATTGGGCCAAGCTTTAGCACCCAAGTCTCAACTTTGCTAGCTAAAGTATTTTGTAGTTCTGTTACCTTGCAGATTGTGATGCATCATCCCCTTTATATCCGAGATCTTTATCCCTCTTCATAGTCAGAGGTTGAAAAGGTTCTCTGAAGCTTGCCTTGATCATGTTTGTGAACAGTTGTCTTGTGGGTGTAAGAGATTCTGTCGAGTGTATTGATCCAGAGTAATATTTAAACTTCTGTTAAGAGATACGCCATAAACCACTATGGTCTTCCAAGTTGACCTCCTTTGGTTAGAGCTGTCCCACACTAATATTCCTTCTTTACAAATGTATGTCCCTAGACAAACTTTGGCTGAAGCACAGCTGTTAGATTTCCCACCTGAGGACAACCCTCGTTATTCTGTCTTACTGTCCCTGAGAAACGTGCTCCTTTTTACTACATGCTTGCAGAGGGAACATTATGACTCTAGCCTGTAGGTGAACACCTAGGTTTTAATGAGAAGGATATAATGGAAAGCCTACCATTGTACATACAGCTTGGTGATATTTGCAATTATGTCGTACTTAGGATGAAAGTTGGGAAATCCTCACTTCCAATCAACTTTTTCAATTTGAAACTTCATATTTTCTGATGCATCTTTTCTCATTATTGTTTAGCAACATACGGAGACAATCTAACTGGTTTTGATGGCTTTCTTTATAGGCAATCTGGGCAGCGCTCAAGAGTTCGCAAACTCCAGTATATTGCTGAACTCGAAAGAACTGTTAATGTTCTGCAGGTAATTCCTCTGAGAGATGAGATTTTGTCCCTCTTTAATCTCTGTTCTCTTTTCAGAGATAGCAAACAGCGATGTTATCCTCCATGCAGTGCATCACTTAGGTCAATGAGATGTTTAAAGTGTCAGATAATGTTTACAAATGGGTATCCATATACTCAGCATACCCACCATTTGTTAATTCAAAGTACTTAAACTGTTTTAAGAATATAAAATAGATTGTCTATGATTAAAATGCTTACACAATCTGATTTCTTTCATTCTTCCTGTTTTTTTTTAGTTCTGAGAATCAAGAAAATGTAATTCTTGGGTCTGTTTTCATCTTTGATTCTCAGATGGCAATGCATACTATCAGCAAAACATTTTCAATTTTATAGTTTTCATTTTGTTAAGACTTTCTTGTTCAGCAAATCAAAAACTTCGTGGCTGTATAACACTTTGCAGACTTTGGAGTCAGAGTTGGCGTTCAAGGTTGCTTCAATGCTTCAGAAACGTGCTGCCTTGTCCCTGGAAAACAACACATTAAAGCAGCAGGTGGCCAGACTGCGGCAGGAAAAATTAATCGTGGATGGTGAGTTTTTCACCTCTCTGATACATTGATTCATCCCAAATACAACCTTGTGAGGATTATAAAGTTCTTTCAAAATGAAAAACCTGCTTAAGTTTTCGTAGCACATAACTTTATGCTTCCATCCATTTTGCTGCAGCTCAACATAAGACCTTGAAGAAGGAAGCCGAGAGATTGAAAAACAAGTTAGGTAGTTCCACAAATAATAAGTTCAGAACATATTCCAGATCAAGTCTCTCTCCAGAGGCAGCTAGATCAGAAGTCACATGGCAGATGGCGAGGCTTAATCTTAAATAATAGAAGAAGACCTTATCCATGCGTTCGACAATACATCCCTGTGGTTTTCTACTCACCAGTCTGCCATTTTGCGAAAAAAGAAAGCAGCCTTTCCGTATCATGACATATATTGGCAGAGTTACCTTTCACCTCCAGGGCTCAACTCAAGTGTTTATATCTTGCCGCACTTGAACTGCCAATGAACTGACTTGTATAAAGGGAGTGCGTCATCCTTTCTCCATAATTATCTTTGCATCCATATGATTGCTTGATCATTAAAGTAAAATTCCTATTTTTCTAGAAGCTCATTTTCGGTTATCAGCTAAAGCTAAAATCTTGCCTCGTCTCATCCTAAAAAAAATCCAATCTACACAGGCATCGGATTGGATGGGTGCTGCTACCAATCATTAGAATGCTCAGCTTTTGGAAAGCAATGAATTAAGCGGCATTTAGATGTGTCATAATGTCATGCTTTTTCACCGCCTCGTTGATGCTGGCTGATGCATCAGAGGCTCATTTCTACTGGACACTTTTATTAAATCCATCGCGGCCTGACAGATCGATCCTTTTCAAACTTGTGAAGGATATAGTGTTGTAGACACTGGACAAGATGACCACGAAATATAAACCTGGAGCCAGAAGTTCGTGACTTGGCATGCTCACTCCAATTAGGGTGTGTATTTTGATTGATCATTGCTTTCTATTGCCTAGCGAAACCAAGGATAGATTTTTAAAATCAGGAAACAACAAAAGCAGCCATTGCTGGGGATTAGTAAAAGCAGTTCTTGAATTTTCTCTAGTCAAACATGCATCTCTGCTATCCATATTAGAATGCACAAATGAACCAAGAGGAAGGAAAGTTTAACTTCATTTACATATCTATACGTGTAGAATCCAGTTGCCAAACTGTTCAGGGGCATCCTTTTTCACAAAATGTATTCACAGTACTTAATCAAAGAAAAAATAAATCATTGCATGGAAAAATGCCAAGCCCCGCCAGACACCAATTAAATCATGCAAATCAGCACGTGTTTACAGGGGTTTGGCATCCAGCTCTTCAAATTACTTTCACAAGGATCACATAAAAAAACAGCCTAACCACGAACAGAAGCCCGAGGGACAGCAGGTAAGCCCAGTTCATCCTCAGCCTGTCAAGAATACAAGTTTAAAGAAAGATGCATTAGGCCGGGAACATTGAGCAAGACATAGCAAATACAGGTACAGCATATCTAACTTTGTGTTTCAGAAGCTCAAATGATCCAAGTGTTAGGTAGTAGGAAACAAGCTGGCTGTTTGATTAAGCTGGTACACGGGCGTTTAAAGTGTATTACTTTCCATTTTTTATAGGTTAATTAGTATTTTGTTCCATTAATTAGAGAAATGCTTCTTCCCGGTCAACAGCAAATAACAATAAATGACAAGAGTATAAGCAGTAATGTTACTTAATTACCCTCTCATAACACTTACTAGAGTCTGTTTGTGAACGTTGTTCTCTTCTAATTTTAGTTTTTTTGTTTTTTATATCATTTTGTTGTATTGATCTTAAAAATATTTTTTATATAAAATAAAAAAAACAATCATTTTGATGCATTTTTAAACGAAAAGCACTTTGAACCGCAACCACTACCACAATCCCAAACAGGCCTCCGATCCAACAAAAAATGAATATTTCACTGTACTATTAATACCTGGGCATTGTATCTGCTAGCTAGTGCTCCTTGTCCTGTGGGTGCTGAAGGCAAGTTCAGTTCTGCATCAAGGTCAGATTCCTTATCAGGTTGCAGATAAGAAGGCACCCCGTCAGATTCAGTTTCCATTCCCATGTCTGCTTCCAGAGCATCAAGTTCTGCATTCAAAAGGAATAGAACTGTTATAAAGTATAAATAACAGATGGGTTTTGTGTTTTTACGAAACCAGTGCATGAATGCCTGTTTCAAATCACAGCAGGGAAACATTGTCGACAAAGAGAGTGCTCCTACTGAAGATGCTATGCATTATTAAAGCACTTGTTTCTCAAACACCGGGGCGGAAAGTCGATCAAAATTTCTTTTTGTCAAAAAATAAACCAGTATAGAACTTTAGAATGATCTTAAGCTTACCACCCATGAGTTCTTCCTCATCAATATCATCTGGCACATTGTAACTTCTACCCAAGGTCTCTTGAATTTCATTGCTCACATCCATCAAGTCCATCATCTCATCTTGCAAGTTCTACATAGACAGAAAAAGGGTTAGAATGCTTGTCATCATTATTCCTTGGAGACCTCAATAGAAAAGCCATAAAGATAGGACAGGAGGAGGGGCTTGGAATCAAAAGAGATTACGCACATCAATATCTTGAATCTTCACAGTTTTCATCATTCCTTTCAATTCCTTGTTGGCGGATTTCAAAGCTGACATCTGAGAAGAACACCAAAAAACTAAGATGTGAAAGAAGTTAAGTCAAAATTTTGAAACTGGTTCCCTTAAGATGCCCCATGGCTAGATATTTCATCTTTAGACTAAATGGCTAAGCATGCTGAATGAGCAAAACAAAACCTACTAAACGATGTTTTGAAGCAGTCCCTCCTAATAGCAGACGTTTCATCCCCTACTGCTCATGAGGTAGGCAACAGGTTCCCCATTGGATTACAGATATCTATTGCATGTACAAAAAACGCTTAAACCTTAAGTGCTGTCTTCTACTTTTTGCAATTCAGTCCAACTATCAGATGCTTTGAGGCCCCTTTTGAAAACAAACATTTTTAAAACTATACTGATGCTGTGGAACATACAGTTTGTTGAGCATCTTTAATTCCTTCAGAAGCAAATGCAACTTGATCAAGGTTGTACGTCTGGTTATAGAGCATGTCACGCTGTCCTTCATACCTGTCCAGGCAATTGACAATATATCAAGCTGCATGGCGTCACCCAAACATTAAGAGAAGACCGTTTTACACCGCGTACTCAAAAGATTTAAAATTTTTTTTTTACTAAAATTTAATACGGTTTGTATGTTTTGAATCGTTTTGATGTGCTGATGTCAAAAATAATTTTTTAAAAATAAAAAAAATCATTGATATGTATTTCGGCACGAAAAGTTATTTGAAAAGCAACCACTACAACACTGTCAAACACACTTTAAAAGCAGAAAGCAGGGCAAACTACGTTCCCTCCAATTTTTAATTTTTTTTGCTAAAAAATATTTTTATTTATGTTTTTGAATTGTTTTATATTAATTTTAAAAATAATTTTTAAAAAATTAAAATAAATTATTTTATTATGGTTTAAAACACCACCACCATCACTATCACAGTCTCAAATACACTTTAACTAACCAAATACAATTCATTTCATCATGCACAGCAAAAATGGCACCAACACAATATCAATATCCACCCAGGCAACTAGATCTACCAGATTGGTGCTTCAAATGCAAAATTGAAGCTCAAGTTCTAAAAAACAATCCAAAACCTTCAGGGTTTGTTTCGGCAATGTGATCACAACCCAATGAACATGATCAAATCTAGAGTAAGAAACAAACCAAACCCAGTTATTTCAATAGAAAAAATTCAAAACCCACGAACCCTTTCACTACCAGAATCACATTAAAAAACAAAAGGAGAGAACTTTCAATTCTTACATTCTCTTTTGCTTAAGAACCCTCATGGCTCTAGCTTTCACAGCCTCTTGAGCAGGTCCAGGTCTTGTCTTTTTAATCTGTTCTTTGTATCTAGCAAGTTCTGCATCTAGCTTCTTGATCTTCTCATCTACTGTATCACCTCTTTTATTTATCTAATGTTTTTATCATCAAATTAAAAACCCATATCAGAAGTCTAACAACAACCCAGTATTATAAATTCAAGTTCAAAACTTTCTTGCTTACTCGAACAAAGAATTCAAGAAAAAAGAAAGAAAGATGTATTACCTTCTCTGACGCATCTTGAATTGAAGGTGGTGGTTCTTTATCTTTTTTAGCACCAAAAACTCTCCTCATCTTTACAAGAAACAACAAAAAAAAATTTGCTGATCAAGTTCTTGAAAGAGAACAAAGAGAAGAATTGGAAGAGACAAAGACTTTTTCTTGTTTTGAAGAAATAAAGATTTTGTTACCTTCGTTCTATTTTACTTTAGCGTGAAGCTTCTTTGAGTTTGCAAAAGGGATGCGTTACATGGATTTTGGTTCTGTTTGGTTTTTGATGTGGCATTATTTGATTGGTTGAGTAGGTTGGTTGACCGGTGGTGATGTGCCACGTCATGCTGACTAGGCAGTTTTGTTTTTATTAATCTTCCTTGGACTAAATGGTACAGATACAATTATTTAAAAAAAGACAACCATATTTTTTTCAAGAAATTTTATCAGTCCAAGTTAATTAAAGTATTGTAGTAGTGTTCACTGAAAAAAATAATAATCTAGAAGAGTAGTATATTTTATAACCGTAAAATCTAGGTCATAGGCCGGCTGAGGAACAAAAAATTATAAATTTGATTTGAGAGTTGTTATTATTATTATTATTATTATTTTCTTTTGATGTTGATATGCACTATCTAAATTTTATCTTTGTATAGCTAAGTCAGGTATTCTTTTCACCACCACTCCTATAATATTTATATTACATATCTAATACATTCCTATTATATTTAATTAATAGACCACATCTAATACATTTATATTTATACAATACATTTAATTTATATAAAAATTTTATATTTGATTTGTTATTCCGTTTTATTTAAATAAAATTTAAATTTATATTCATTTAGAATTTATTGAAAAATATAATTTAAAATATTTTAGATTATTATTACTGTTAAAACAACAACCAAAAAAAAAAAAAACCTGGACAGGGATTTGTTTCTGGAAACAAATCCTGAGACTTTACTCGTGTTATCAAGGGAAACTAGCCAGACAAGTGCAAGTGATGAAATGGGCTTTTTACAGCAACACGTATCCTCCTCCAACTGGACAGGGCCCAAGTCGGTGAATTAACCTTAAAACATGTGCACGAGCGTTTGGAAAGCGGGTAATTGTTTTCAAAAAAATCAATTTTTTTTTAAAATCAATTTATTTTTTATGTTTTGAATCATTTTGATGCACTAATATCAAAAATAATTTTTAAAAAATAAAAAAAATAATTTTTTAATATATTTTAATATAAAAAATAATTTAAAAAGCAACTTCAACCACACTTCTTATATATGTTCTCTATTTTTATCAGAAACACTATTGTTAAAACTGATTTTTTCTGACAAGTTAACTGAATAATTAACCAGGTTATTGGTCAATTCGATGAAAGTTTGATTTAGAATTTTACAAGCATGGGGCTAGATTTATATATATATATATATATATATATATATATATACAAAGTAATGTTTAGATATTGAAATATAATTAAAAAATAGTATAAAAATAATTCATGATGAATATATAATAATATTAATTAAAACTAAGATAATATTTTTTTTATTTTTTAATAATATGCTATCCATAATAAAAAAAAAATAGACAATCATTTATGAATAAGCTATATGATAGAAGCTTATTTTTTATTATCGAGATATGTTGCATATAGTGTTCAAAGAGCATAATAGCTGCGCAATGCTAATAATTTTAAAAAATTTAAAATATCATTTAAATATAAAATTATGTTATCACCCTATATAAAACCTAAAATTAACCAAAAAAAATGGTTAAAATATCCTAGTAGCTCTAGCTCTAATTACACATATTTTTTGAATTTAAGGGCGCACATGTAATTTGATTGTTTATAAAAAAAATATTGAGATACCCTTACCTTCGTTGTATTGATTCTTTTATCCGCAGCAATTTTTTTTATTTCATTATAATTAAAAATATTGAATAAAAAAAACACTTCCTGTCAAATCTATAATAATTAAGAAACCGTGTGAAAAATACAAAAACATCCCAACTCAAATGTAAGTTTTTCCCTCGGGAAGGCCATGTGGCTACAAGAAAACCCTATTTCTTTTTAGTTATTTTTTTTATTAGTTTCATTATTATTTTTGTTATTGTTGTTTTTTTATTAATATTTATATTAATATTGTTATTGTTGCTATCACCACCACCACAATAACTATTATTATTAGTGTTACCATCAAGGTTGTTAAAATCGCGATTCAACTCGTAAAATCATACGTTTTTACGAGTTAATATAGGCTTTACGTGCTAAATTGTACATAAAACTCGGAAATGAATAAAATCGGGTCAAATCGTTAAAATCAGGTGAAATCGCGTAAAACCGCGATTTCACCACCGATTGAAGGAGTTTGCCCGCAGGAAATTTTAATTCAATGTTGCTGCCATGTGTCTCCCTCCTATTGGCTCTAACAGATCGAAGGCAATTAACTTAATGTGGCGGGTTGTTCTCTTCTCCTTTGTCCAGTGACTTCAGTCTCTCCTTCCTCCTCCTGTTCGTTCGTCTCCTCTCTGCTTTTGCCTGGTGCTGGAGCTTGATGACGAAGACAATGGCGGAGATGTGTTGATTGGCCAAAGCTAACTTCTCTCCTTCTCTGTTGCTGTCTCTGCTGCATGCTCCCTTTTGTTTTTGTTTTTTTTACTGTTGTTTGTTCTTTTTTCCCTATATTCTTCTGGTTTTTCATCTCTGTCTCCTCCCTGGTTTTGTTTCTTTTGTGTTCTGGGTTGTTCTTCCCCTTGCTCCTCTGTTACGAAGACGATGACGATGGCGTAAGCATAGGAGACGATGAACAATGCTTCCAAAACGGCGCTATTGTGTCCTTGGGCATGACTGTTTTTCACTTTAGTCCCTAGACAGTTTAAACTTAACAATTGGGACCCTAATCAGAAATAATTGATTTCTAATTGTGCTCTTGGATTAAATTCAATTGAATCCTTGAGTTATAGCGTTATTTACACAACAGTCTTGGGTTTTTGGACTATTCAATTTGGTCATTGAATTTTAATTTTCAAGCAATTTTTCCTTGAATCAGCTCCAAACTTTGGTATTTTTTCAATTACACCCCTGATTTCTTTAATTAATTAAATCAAAGTTTAATTTAGTCCTCAAACTCATTAATTCTTCAATTAAACTCTTGATTTCATTAATTAAAATAATCTAAATTTTTATTTGAAGGCTTGAAATATGTATGAATTTTTATTTGAAGCATGTTTTTTAAGGTGCTTGAACTATGTATGAATTTTTTATTTGAAACATGAATTTTTTTAATATATTTTAAAATTCCTTATGATTTTACGATTCGATTTTACGATCCGAGTTTGTGTAAGGTTTTCCGTGCCGTGTTAAAATCGTGATTTTAACAACCTTGGTTACCATTGTTATTATTACCATCATTGCTACAACTATTACAACTGTTGTTACTTGTATTATTATTATTATTATCACCACCGCCACTATTATTGTCATAATAATAATTATTATAAACTATTATTATTACCATTATTAGTAATATTATTGGTATCACTACTATCACTATTAGTATTATTATTATCTTATTATTTTTATTGAAGTAAAAAAATATATAAATTTTATTTAAAAACTATTATTACTACTACCACTACTAATATTATTATTATTATTACCATTATTATTACTATTATTATCACTATTATAACCACTATTATTATTATTATTATTATTGTATCTTTTCATCGGCAAAGAGAAATTTTCTATAATCCAGTGTGAGTGGCTGCCAAAAGGAAAGAGATATCACAATTTAGGAAAAAAAATCTAAATACATTTGCAACTAGCTTTATATACGCACTTTCCATTGCTTTTTTTGTCTAAATAAAACTAACCCTTTCTTCTTTTCCGTCTATCACTTGCTGGCCATTCAACTATATTATTTTATCTCTCTCTCAACGGTGACGCGCACTATTTAGATACTATATGTGTATAGCTAAGCTATATATTCTTTTCACAACCATTCCTATAATATTTCTATTACATATCTAATACATTCCTATTATATTTAATTAATAAATCACATCTAATACATTTAGATTTATACAATACATTTAATATATATATATATATATATTATATATATATATATTTGATTTTTTATTCCATTTTATTCAAGTAAAATTCAAATTTATATTAATTTAGAATTTATTAAAAAATGTAATTTAGAATTTCTTATAATTTAGAATGATTTACTATTATTATTACTGTTGAAACAACAGAAAAATATAAACTTAATTTGAGGGATAAAATTAAAGATTGTAACAACTTTAACAAAATGACGAAGGAAAGAAATAAAAAAAAAATGAATCAAATTAAAATTAGTATCATCCTTGTTGAAAAAAATAAAAAACTTGATACGGGGGATAAAAATGTAAACCATAAAAAACTCCGACAAAAGAGCAAAGGAAAAAAAAGGAATCAAAAGTAGAAAAAATGAATTGAAAAACTTACATCTACATATTAGAATTGAATAATTAAATTGAAAAAAAATAACACTTTAACAAAAAAATAAAAATAAAAAATCAAAGCTACATGGACCGAACTCAAAACACCACCATCAAGAAGGACCAGGGTTTATTTTCTTGGGCAAGAGAGATAAATGAAGGGGGAACCGAGAGGGCCATCGATGACAAATCATTCTCCTTTAGGGGTCACGTGCCACTAATAAAGGAAGATGTCACTAAAGAAAATCAAATGAGACATTATAAATTTATCTTACACCATCAGGAGACACCACACGTGTTGCCTAAAGTGAGTAATGTCTGCTACGCGATAATAACTTTTTGCATTTAAAAACCACAAGTTAAACAATAAATCACGTTAAAACACTCAAACAAACCAATAATAATAATAATAATAATGCAAGAAAAAAAATATCAACACCGTTGTTTATTGAAAAGGACTAAAAAGTCACCGCCGTGTAATGGTGAATATAAAAATATGTTGGAGGCTACAATGTTTATGCCTTTTATTTTATTTTTTTTGTAGTATTTTATATAAAAAATATCAAATCAATATTTTTTAATATTTTTTTTTATTTTAATTTTTTGTTATTAAAAATAAAAAAATAATATCTTGAATCATTTTAAAGAAAAAAAATATTAAAAAAACAAATTTATCAACATCTAAACATACTCTTAATGTGATTTGGTTAATTGGGGGAATAATACAAAACCCGATCAGAATAAGATTTGACCTTAAAAAATAGAAGATTATATTATTTAAAAAAAACTTTAAACAATGATATTTGAGATTGATTGAACGAGTCAATTATAGAGGATGTTTGGCATTGAAATTGAACCTGCTTTTCGAAAAATTTTAATTTTATTTTTTTGCTAAAATTGAGTGTGGTTTGTACTTTTTGGATCGTTTTGATGTGCTGATATCAAAAATGATTTTTAACACGAAAAGCTATTTGAAAAGCAACCGCTACCACACTCCCAAACACCCCCATAAGATACCTCACGCAAACCGTGGTGCAGACGTAAAAAGGAGGATAAGTTAAACAACTTTTATAGAAAACGAAGTCATGACAGCTAGATTGTTCACTTCAACATCCGACCACAAACACAAATAATTAATTTAAAAAAAATCACAGAAGATGATAACAGCATCTGATAATGTTGCCACGGTCGCATTCTCGCCGCCGTCTCAGCACATAGAATTCACCTCACCGGTTTTCAAACAGCTAGTTTCGGTCTCTTGTTTTTTTTTTGTTTTTTTTTTAAATATATTTTATTTAATATTAACACATCAAAATAATTTAAAAAAACTAAAAAAATTAATTTAAGATAATAAATAAATAAATAAATAAATAAATAAATAAATAAATAATAAAAATCAACCTGTTAAATCAAAATTATACTGAGTTAACTAAATCACATGATAAATTAATATTTTTAATGGAATTAGTTAGATTTTTTTTTATTTTTACTTTAACAAAAATCAGTATAGATCCCGGTACACGTCACTGCTCTTATACAAGTTTCAAAACAATGCTCAATTGCTTATAATTATGTCTCCAAGAGAACGATAATTTATTTATAAAAAAATGGTATTTTAACTAAATTTTTTATGATCACCCTATCATAATAGTTCCTTGACCCCTGCGTACACGACCACCAGTCTAAATTTGGTAAAAGTCATTTTTAAAAATATTTTTTTTATTTCGAAATATATTTAAATAATATTTTTTAAAATTTATTTTTGATATTAATATATTAAAATAATTTAAAAATATATAATTTAAAATTAAAATAAATTATTCTTTGAAAATACGATTGTACAAGAAAACATCGCTTGCCAGCCCGCGGTAACAGAGAACCACTGCCTATTATTTCGCATCTTCACCTATATATTGGGCGAGTCCTCTTTTGCCTCTAAACCTTCCAGAATATCAAGCTCCGAGTCATGGCCAACGAGTTAGACGGGTTCAATTTCGAGCAGAGACATGGCAAAGCTAGAGTGAGAGTTGCAAGAGTCTGGAGGAACAAATCAGATCATATTCATTCCATGGTGGAATGGGGTGTTAGCATCAGCCTGTTATCTGATTGTGTCAACTCCTATGTTCGTGATGATAACTCTGATATCGTTGCCACTGATACCATGAAAAACACTGTACATCTTCTCACCCAGAATTTCTTTTCTTTTCTTTTTAGATTCAGGTTTGTTCTTTGGTTTATCAGTGATGTAAAGATAAGTAAAGTCTTCATCTTGATTGTTAGCTAGTTAACATAGTTTGCATCTTTGTGTAAGATGTCCTTTTCTTTTGTCATCAAGTCAGCAACTTTTTTTTTTTTCCTATTTTTGTTTCTTGTTTCTTGGGTTTTTAAGGATTTTGTTAAAGGCTTAGATGGCTTGATTTGAGCTAGGGAATGGATCCCTTCAAGATGCATGTGTTCTTATGCCTGATTTAAGTGGTAAGGATGCATGGAATTGCTTAGGTTAGTGATATGATTTATGATATTTGAGCATCTAAATTTGGATTGTGATTTATGAAGCAATAATGCTTTGTTGTGTCTCTATGATCTAGTGCAGGAAACTCTTTTTAGCTTCTCAAAGCGATGGTTAGTTTGTGTGTAAAATCATCGTTATAAATCAGGAGACGTGTTATGAAAACTTTTCTTGTGATATTACTGGCAGTTCTTGTTTATCAAACAGCAATTGAAGTTTAGTTGCAATCATTTTAAAGGTTACCTGTAACGCAGGTATATGTGAAAGCAAAGGAATGTTCAGAACAGCTTTCGGCAGAGAACTTTGCGATTCTGCTTGCTAGGCACTTCACATCATTTTACAAGCAGGTAATTACTTTTGCAATTGAGATTGTTATTGTTGAAAACACGGGGATAGGGAACTGCTGAGTGAGGCCATTAGCATTTGAAGGCTCCTAAATTTGATTTCTCAAGTCTTGTTGTTAAGAGCTTGGTTTTGTTCTATACAGTTAGAGGATGAATCTGGAACATCTTCTTATATTTAATTCTCATGCATGAATCCTTTCTCATGGTTTGGTATTGTAATGATGTTTAGTTATTTGATTAATGCAGACCTCTCCTTCTCTTTTAAACATTTTGTAGGTAACTACTGCTATTGTAAAGATAGTGGAGAAGCCGTGGGAGCGTGTGCACATAAATGGGCAGCCACACGAACATGGTAATTCCAGAGCCTCTAGGTTAGAACATTATTGTGAATTTATGAAAGCAAGTGCATCATTTCTAAACTTCTCAGAAAACAATCAAAATGGAATGCATCTTGACATATCTTCACAGATATAATTCGCTCCTCCCTTTTCATTTCAAGATCCTCTGATTTTTGGGAACTTAAAAAGAAATATGTATTGGTTTGAATTGAGTTGATAATTCTACTCTTCTGAAGGTTTCAAACTTGGATCTGAGAAGCATACAGCTGAGGTAACAGTACAGAAGTCTGGTGTTCTAAAGCTGACTTCTGGTATAGAAGGATTGTCTGTGCTGAAGACAACCAAGGTAAAGTAACCTCTATTTGATCTTTTCTGAATGAGCACTCAGAATTTCTTCAAAGCTGAGAAAAAACCGTTTATTTGATGTCCTTTTGGTGTTTATGCTATGAACAGTCTGGTTTTGAAGGGTTTATTAGGGATCAGTATACAGCTCTGCCTGAAACTCGAGAGAGGATGCTGGCAACAGAAGTCACTGCATTGTGGAGGCAAGTTTTCCAATTTCTTTAATAATTTGATCTAGGAGATTTGCTGGTATATGTCGATGGATGATAAATGTTCTTGACAGACCCCTTCGCTCTATTTGGTTACAGTCAACTACTAGTATGTTGACCTTTTGAGCGTCAAACCAGGCATATTTCTGAGATAATACTGTGTATGCAGGTATTCCTATGAATCTGCATCTAGCATCCCCAAGAACCCACTTTACTTTACAGAGAGATATTTGGATGTGAAAAATTCTTTGGCCAACACTTTCTTTGGTCCTCCTAAGGAAGGCGTATACAGTGCATCTGTTCAAAGGACTCTTTTTCTAATGGCAAAGGCTGTACTCAACAGGTCTCTCTCTTCTTAATCACATTCAAACTCATTATCGACACACTCGTTGGCATGAATAGCTTCTTATATTGCGATCTCTGCAGATTTCCTGACATATCATCCATCCAACTAAAAATGCCAAATATCCATTTCCTACCGGTTAACATATCAAGCAAGGAAAACACCATTGTGAAGGTAGAACTCTAGGTTCCTTGATGATTGGAGTATATCATGTTTGAGTTTCTTACAGCATGAAAATCATGTCAGTTTGAACTTAAAAGATAAATTTGTTCGCTGAATAATCGAACTAACAACAATGATGTCCATGATGAATCCTGCAGTTCAATGATGATGTTTTTCTACCGACCGACGAGCCACATGGTTCAATAGAAGCAAGCTTGAGCCGCTTCTGGTCAAAGATGTAGAAGCTTTTCTACATATGTACTGATACCCTGGCCATCGTGCTCTGCCTGCATCAAATGCTGTTCAGTTTCTGTATTTCCAAAATAATGTGTATAACCTGAGCCACAAAAAGAGAGAATAAACAGTGCAAAATAATGTAATATACCCCTTAATGATTATGTTAATATCTCGTGCTCCAGGAGATTTTACTTTAGCTTAACACATTCTAACTGCTGAAATGCGTCCCTTTTCAAGCATAATCTGTGCTTAGGATCTCAAGACATTAACAAAGCCGTGGGAGGCTGCGGGTATTCTAGCACCCAACAGCATGTGAACTAGGTTAGATTTAATAAATAATTTGGTGGGAGAGTTGAGACACATACGTCTCAAATTGGAGAAACAAATCCTCCAGTGGTGCCCAATTATTTGTGAACTAGGTTTAGATAGTTAACACCACCAAATGTTCTTTAGATGCCATGCCATTTCCAAAGCAACATAACATTACGGCTGTCTGTTTGCTAGCCGTAAAATAAGTATGTTTTTTTAAAAATAATTTTTATGAAAAATAGTTGAAAAATATGTTTTGGTGTTTTACTATATTATAAAAAGTATACTGAAAAATAATTAATGTTTTTAATTTTTTTTTCAAAAGTTTACTAAAAGAATAAAAATTAAATTTAATAAATAAAAAGGTTGAAGAATGATGAAATTAAAAAATAATTTAATTTTATGAATTATTTTTAAAATATGATAAAAAAATTAAAAGATTTAAAAAAATAAATTTAATTTTATAAATTATTTCAAATAAAATAAATAATAATAAAAAATTTGGAATCAAATACGATAAATAAAAAAATTTTAAATAAAAAAAATAAAAATTAATCAAAAGAATGAGGATTAAAATTGCTTTAAAATTTAAATTAAATTAAATTATAAGATATGAAATTAAAAAAATTCAAAATATATATAGCAATAAAAAGATTGAGAATCAAATTTGATATAATATATATATATATATATATATATATATATATATAAAACTATATTGTAAGAATTATATATATTTCACATTAGCAACCACCATGGACTTCCCATAAAAACAACCATCCACATCCTGTAACAACCCTTCAAACTCAACTGTTCATCAGTCCTCATCCTCTTTTCAGCAATCTCATTAAGTTTCACCAAGACAAGACACTGCTTCACACCTAAAATCAACACTCACATCAAACCCTACTTATTTTAAGGAACACTTAAGGTTTCTTTATTCAAACCAAAACCCATCTACCAAATCACATTTCCTTGCCCTCTCACTGTGTTTTATGGATGGCACCTTTTCTTTCAGGTGGTGGGTATAGCTCAGAAGCCCGTTTTTATATTTTAGTTCTTAATGAAAACATGAAAAGGGACAAGTTTAAGCTGAGTATTGAGCTGCATGGTGAGTTAGAATCTTTGGAGTTTTAGAACTTGGCCATTAAACGTAGAGTAAATGAGACTATTGTGATATGTCACAGTGAACCTGGGGCTTGGTAACCACCATTGTTTCAAACCATGCCTTGTCCGCCAACTGGTTACAAAAATCTCAACTTTGTTATTGGTAGAACCATGTTTGAGACTGATAGAGTCAATGCTGAGCATGTTAAGAGATGTTGTAGAATGGATTGTGTTTGGGTTCCTACTGATTTTCATGTCTCTACATTTGTGAAAAGTGGGATGATCCATCTAAGGTTGTTAAAGTTGTTCAGGCTGTTGATGCTGAGTTCTTTGATCCCTTAAAGTGTGAGCCTTTGGATCTTGGTTCAACAGGGAATTTGGTAATAGGTTCAAGAAAGAAGGATTCGGATTCGAAGACGGAGTGTGTTTTTGAGTGGGAGTATAGGAAAGGATGGGATGCATTGTTGAAAGCATATTTGAAAGAGTTTTCTAGAATTCATGGGATTGCTCCTATTTATGTGATTGATACTCATATAGCTTAGGTTGATTTGCCAATAATGTATAAGGCTGCCCATGCATTTGCTCTTCCTTCAAGAGGGGAAGTCTGGTTGAGGCCATGTCGATGTCTTTGACAGTTATCACGACGAATTGGTCTGGACCAACTGAGTATTTTGACAGAGGAGAATAGCTATCCATTGCCAGTGGATAGAATGAGTGAAGTTATAGACGGGCCATTTGAAGGGCATCTTTGGGCTGAAACCTCTATTGATAAGCTACTTTTGACGAGGAACGTAATAACTAATGTTGAGGAAGCTAATATGAGGGGAAGGCGAGCAAGGGAAGACATGATTAGAAGGTTTTCTCTTCAGATTGTTGCAGGTGTTGTCACATGTAATAGAAAATCTACTTGATCGGATGATTTGAGAGTTCTGCTTCCTTTTGTCCATGGAGTTCATATCTGGTGTGGATTGGCTGTGAAAGTGTTATCATTTACTAATCATGTCTCAATACGGTACACCATCTTTGTAAATGATGGGAGATCATGTATTTCGTAAGTCTGATAGATGTTTGAACACCTGCACCACTTCCGTTCCGATGCATTCTTGTTTATTTTCAAATGATTCTGTCATTATACAGAGGAATTATGCAAATTTGAGATGTTCGAAAGTTTCAGGGTTTTAAGCTGGGTTGCTTCTGTTGTTGAGCATGGTAGGTGGAAACAGTATAGTGCTTAGAGTTGATAATCTATGAGCAGAACAATTTAAATTATACTGTGGAACCTCTCTACATTCCTAGACACAGCTTTGTATATTGTTTCATGAGCTTCCATTAAGGATAGGAAAATCTGTTGGGGAAGAAATGATCCCAAGTGCCTACTATGGCAGGAAGTTCATGGGAGTAGAATTTTTTTAGAGCACTAAACTATCTGGAAGCAAATGCTTGATCTCTGTAATTCAGGAAGACAGGTGGATGATTGGCTAACAAAATTTGAATGTGCCCATTGGAACTTGCAGTAAAGAACTTCCCTTCAACTCTTTAAAGAATTTCCAGGTTCTTTTTACAAGATTTAGAGGAAAAAAAGCCTCCTTCACAATATTCTTCAGAGAACTCTAGCTTCAATAGCATGGTTCAGAGTATCATATTTTCAGCAGGTATCATTTCAGCAGCATTGTCTGCATAAAAAGCTTTGGCTTAGTCCCATTTAGGAATATCTATTCTAATCGTGTTCTCCTATTATATCTGTCATTATTTGTCAGATTTCTCTTGAAACGCTTGCTGTTTTCCTTTCCTTTTACTTTTTTTTCGTGCTTTCAGATATTTTAAACCATTTTTCTGCTGTAATGAATCCTGGAGACATGAATACAGGCTCCTTCTCAGGTTTCTCTGTGTCAACACCCATTAGACCAATCTCCTTTTCATTCCCTGTGAGTTTAAGGAGAAACCTGTGTTTTTGCAGCAGCAAAATGTGAATGATCTGGATGTAGAATGAGCCAGGAAAATCAAACCAGGTCATTAGTACCAAAAGTTCTTAGCCAAGGTTAGATTGGTTCAGGCATGTAACCAACCTTAATGGCCTAGACAGTATAGAATATTTTCTTCTCTAACAACCCTAGCATGTATTTTTTGAAAGGAAAAATCTTGACATACAAATTGATGTGATTTATAAAATCATTACATCTAATGTGATGGTATTTAGAAGATTTTTCGGTATAATATTTCTGTTTGTGTCGCCTTACTGTTTTGCAATGAAACAGGCAAAAAACAAGGAGGATATATAGGAAGGGAAAAGGGAGGGGGGAAAATCACTTCCTAATTTCCTAAATGGCAACACATAGAAATCTTTTACAAGCTCTAGGAGGTCTTGCCTATGGTTTATTACAATAAAAGAACACAACAGCATCCTTCCCTCCGAGGAATCTTCTCTTCCTCACAATTCTCACCATCCTCTCTCCTTCCCTGTTGTCTATCAATCATCAATATTTGTTTCTTTCAAACCTTATCTTAACCAGCCCCAACAATGGCAGCTGCTGCTCTTCTCCCCTGAACACCACCAACCCTTGACTTTCCCAAAACCCACCTTCCCCGGTTCAGGACAGGATGGCCTCCTGCACCCTTATTCTCCTCCTTGGCCTCCTGTCCTTCATCATCGTAGCCAACACAGTATCATCATTACCCTCCTCTTCTGGGGGAATCCGCCTCGGTGTTATTCGAAAACCAACTGCTGATGTCCCTGTCTTCAGAGAGGCTCCAGCTTTTCGTAATGGGGATTCCTGTGGGCCACATAGAATCCACATTGTCATGACTCTTGATGCCAATTACCTTAGAGGCACCATGGCTGCTATTTTCTCTATCCTTCGACATTCTACTTGCCCTGAAAACATGGAGTTCCATTTTCTCTGGGCACGTTTTGACCGCGAGGTCTTCTCTAGCATCAAATCCACCTTCCCTTACCTTAACTTCAGATTTTACCGGTTTGACTCCAACCGTGTTCGCGGAAAGATCTCTAAATCCATCCGTCAATCCCTGGACCAACCTTTAAACTATGCTAGAATTTACCTTGCTGACATTATCCCATCCGACGTTAAACGTGTTATTTATCTCGACTCTGATCTTCTTGTTGTTGATGATATTGCAAAATTGTGGGAGGTTGATTTAGAGGACAGGGTTTTGGCAGCTCCGGAATATTGTCATGCAAATTTCACCTACTATTTCTCCAACCTATTTTGGCTCGATCCTGTTTTGGCCAAGACTTTTCATGGAAGAAGGCCTTGTTATTTTAACACAGGAGTTATGGTCGTGGATGTGGAAAAGTGGAGGCAAGTTCAGCTTACACAAAAGGTTGAAGGGTGGATGACAGTGCAAAAGCAGAAGAGAATCTACCACTTGGGTTCATTGCCGCCATTTCTATTGGTTTTGGCTGGGAACATAAAAGGGGTTGATCATCGATGGAACCAGCATGGGTTAGGGGGTGACAACATGGAAGGAAAGTGTAGAAGTCTGCACCCAGGACCTATTAGTTTGCTTCATTGGAGTGGGAAAGGGAAACCTTGGTTGCGGCTTGACTCGAGGAAACCTTGCATTGTGGATCATCTTTGGGCTCCATATGATCTTTATCGCTCATCGTTGCATGTTCTTGAAGAATAAGGATGGAGACACTTTTGGAAAAGGAAGGGATTGGTGGTTTAGGAGAGCAAGAAGGAGACATATTAATGGCTGACAAACCAAAGTTTTAAAAGAGTTCGTAAAAAATATTTTTTTTCTTCCCGTTCTTTCTTTCGTATCCTCTTTTATTTTACTTTCAAAAACCTTATAAATACAAACATTTTTCACTTTTCTGTCGAGATCGTCTGACGAAAAGCCCTGACGAAAGCTCTGTTGTAAGAGGTGGAAAAGAGAATCCATAAGGGTTTGAATGTTTTGATTCTACTACTGCTCACCAGCATGGACTCTTGAAGCAATCTTCATCAATTGATTCTATTGCATATAGCTTGAGGCAGGATCTTGAGTTTCTTGTGAAATGGACAATCACACGATGATGGAGGTTGTGCAAAATTTTCTGTGTCCCTCTAAACAACTTTCTAAATACTACATATTTATTTCTGAATCCAGTTTAGTTTCATTTATTCTTTAGTTTTTTTTTACAACTGGTGAAACCCAGCCCTTCTGTTGTAGAAATTTTACGATCTCCTCTGCTCAATATAAATTGGTAGATCGACTATGCTTGTCATTACATTGTGTTGTCTTAATCTTGAATTTGGGGAATTGCTGACATTTTTCGTGCATTGAATTAAACAAGACATAAGTTGATATTAAAAATAAAAAATATTAAAAATATTATTTTAATATATTTTTAATTAAAAAATATCTTATATTACAATACTAAATACATTAAATTTTAATAAAATTTATGATAAGATCAAATAAGAAATGACAATTTAATATATTAAATCGATTAATGAGTGATAATTTTTTATATAATTATTTTACATAAAAAATAATAAACATGATATGAACATTGTAAAATTGAATTCGACATCCAAACTCAACCTGAAATATATATTTATATTTTATAGATATATATGTAAAACAATTAAATTCTTTTAATATAATATGATTTGTGTGTGTATATGTATAATATTTTATGGATATTTGAAAAATTAATGAATATGTTATAAATATTAAATAAAAATATGAATATTAACAGATACAACCGTGTATAGCTCCTGCTATTCCTAATATGTTTAACCAAACATTATTCTAACAAAGCAACATGTTAAAATAAAATCATTACGCTTATGAGGAACTGGCTTATGAACTTTAATGAATCTATAAACAGCATGGGGCAAATTCACTTCGAACTGGTCCACCCGTGAAAAGATTAGGGTTTTTTTGGTTCCGGGCTAAGATTTCTTCTCATTTCTTCCTTTTTTCTTCGGATGAATGCATCTGATTTCTCATTGATATTTGCGGCCACGCTTATGAGATGCCTTGGGGGCACCTCTTCGGGCTCCTCTCTTGCTGGTGTCAAATTTTCATTGATTATGTCCTTACCTTTCCTAGCTCTATCTTCCTCCTTGCTGTCCTGTATGCTGTCAAGCTTTTCTGGACCTCTTTCTCCAGCCATGGTGCTCATATTCGGCTCTGTCTCTTGTTGGGTTTTCCCTCGAGCAGTCATACCATTAGCAGCACCATTCACTTGAACTAGGGGAGGCTCTTCCTTGTCATGGGGTGGCTCAGTGACTTTCTTCCTTTTCTGTACAGCTAGCTTGTCATCAGGGAGCTGACCCTTTCCTGATAAAGAGATGGGAATGCTCTCACCGTTCTTCATTTTCGGTTGATCACCATCATCAGTTCTCTGGCTAACTTTTGTTGATTCATGGGCCGAAAACCCAAGTTTGTCGACAGGCGTCCAATGTTCCAATTCTTCTTCGGTTTGCTTGAAGTGAACCTGAATTTCAGATCCTAAACCAGTGTCTTTTGACCTTTCTTGACCCTGATGGTGCAGCTTTTCTTCTCCATTTGTTGTTTTAAGGATCAAGGGTTCTTCTTGTTCGCCCGCTCCATTCCTCAAAGAGTCATTTACAGATACCTCAGTTGAGCTACGAGGCACTGCATCGGCATGGCCTAAAGTGATGCGCTTAAGGGGACGAACAATAAGGTTGTTCATGAAGAAGTTGAAGAGCCTCTGGCAAATTCCAAAGGACTGAAAGTAGTTGTCATTTTTCCGCATTTTTCTGCCAAAAACATTAAAGAAAAAAAGAAGCAACAGCTGTGGATGGTTGCTTAAGAGGGGACTTGGGGAGACAGTACATGCAAATGAACAATTGGTTAACTTGTGTTCCATCCTTGGAAAGTAGGGTAACAAAAGGAAGGAATGTGAACTTGATGGAAGCATCCTTTGCTCTTTTAAACTTGAAAGGGTTTCATTTCTCCGGTAAAAAGCATTGCAAAAGCAGAGAGCAGGAATATCATTGACAAATCTTATTGATTCCATATTTCCAAGCATTGCAAAGGGAAATGGAATCCTACTTTGCTTGAAGTTTCTGATATTCCCAACTCAGTAAGAGCATGATTCACGCGAAACCATAACCTATATCAATATGGGCCGCAGCCAGCAAATTTAATTCAAATGCCTAACATCCTTTGGACAGCCTGATAATCTATCTAGTAAGTGGTTAATGTGGTGAAATGGAACTCCATGCACTTGGCTATGGCTGGTGATTTATTGCAGGAGGCAAGACTGAAGTTGAATTTTTTTTTATCACATCAATAACGGCAATCAAATCAATGCCAGCTTTTATTTTCCAATTAATCACAAGGAGTATCGATCAGCACCGAATTGGATATGCATCCATGAGGAATAATTCAAATAATGCTAGCTCATTTAGTCAAGTGGGACACCATGTATAAGATAAGCAAAAGTTGATACTTGAACATGAATTCATTGAAAATAGGGAGCAAAAACTGCCAAAACTTCCTTGTATACAGGTTTCTTGAAATCCACCACCTGCATGAAAATGAGAGGTGAAAAGGAACCGATCAATAACAAAATCAGAATACCGAATTTAACTGATTAGAACATATAAGAAATAGCAAGACAGTAACATCTACCCAGTCAATTATTTGTTCTGGTGACATCCATGACCACTCGCCAAACTCAGGTTTTTCTGTGCCATCACCCAATAGATTGATCTCTTCCTCATTCCCAGTGAATTTAAGGAGAAACCTGTTTGTTTGCAGTTGCGAAAATGTGATTAATCTGGATGTAGAAAGAGACAGGAAATAAACTGGGTTGTTGGTCACTTTTGGCAACAAAATTACAGCTGCAACACTGTCGACTAAAAGTTCTTGGCCAAGGTTTGTTTGGTTCAGACGTGTCAGAGACCACAATGGCCTGGGCAGTGTAGAATTATTCTTAATAAATGCTGGCTATTTATTTGCTCACCACTTCTGTGCTTGACCTTTCCAGTCAGATCCCCATTGATGTTTAAGTTTTTCCCTGACTTCTGGTGGGAAGTCATATGTCAACCAAGAAGGCGTCTGAAAATTCAATCAAGTTAGTAAACCTACCACTGAATGCTCAACAAGAAACAGCAGCCACTCCCTAAGTAATTTGAACAGAAACATGCAGAGTCGGGAATGGATGCAAAGGCTGAAAATAGGAAGTATATTAGCTCCAACAAAGGCATGGTTGATCGATCTCCAGTGACAGCTAATGTGATAAATAAATACAAATTGCATAGATCTCGAACTGTGTCCATCAATTCTCACAAGGCTATCCCATTGTATAACAATTTACAAAGCAAATCACTAGAGTGCACATTATAATCAAGAATCCAGATTGAGATTAAGCATTCACGATAACTAAATCCACGTCCACTTTCATGATTCAGACCCCCCCTCATTTAGAGGCATTGACAACATGGCTGAATAATACTTGGGTGGAAATGTTTTTCTCACTAGATCTCGCTCCTGATGATTGCATATCTGTGCAGTGTACAGCACGTGAACAACCATAAGACACCAGGCTGAAGTTTTACTCAAACAAATCAGTAGTGCCATGGAAGTTAACAAGTTTAAACCTAACACGTTGGCTAACAACAATAATAATAAAAAAAAAATTTAGAAATCTCAAAGCCAGCTTAAATCAGACAAAAAGTTCGTAAATTTCAATAGTTTTTATTAGTTTCAACTTTCAAAGAAGCACTACATTTTCTCCTCCAAAGATTTGCTTAAGATAAGCTATCAATTCCTCAAGGCTTAAAGACCAAAAAACAGGGAAATAAAAAAGGACATAAAAAGCCAAACCTCAGCAAGGACTTCCGCCGAGCTAACCCCTGTTTCTTCTTTTAGTTCCCTGATAGCTGCAACTTTCGGATCTTCACTCTCATCAATACCACCCTATTTCACACAGTCACACAAAACACCATTAACAACCTGCATCCACAAAGAAAATTCTTAAGGGAAAAAAAAAACTAACTTCATATACATTATTGTACCACAAAATAAAATCTTTCACTAATCATTACAATAATATAGACAGCTTCAACTTTCGAACTAACATGACAAATCACTAACATAAGACTCCTGTCAGCATTAATTTGTACAACATAGTTAACTAATATTAAATAATCCTTAACACTGTAATAGGCATAACTCTGCAATCTTCAATAGATTAAAAGAAAAAACAACTGGGCCATCTTTATTTTAGATTAAAAGAAAAAACAACTGGGCCATCTTTATTTTCAAAGAAAACTAATCAAACTATACATGGGTTTCAAAAACTAAATAAAACCCATTAAACAAAAAGCAGTTCTGAATTTACCTGTGGCATTTGCCAAGCATCAGGTAAATCCAACCTTGAAGCAGCAAAAATCTACAGAGTCCACACACAATAAGATTATAAAGTCATAAGAATGTAAAGAATTATAGCTAAATTTTCACTTAACCAACCTTCTTTGATGGATTGATCAGGCAAATGCCAACATTTTTTCTGTAACCTTCAGAAGGTGATTCCATTGATGATGTACAGCGAGGTCTCGGGCTTCGATGAAGGAGTGGCACCTTAGTAGATTTAGGGAACTTAGAAGGGTAATTTGGGAAGCGACAAGTGGATGTATAGAGAACCTGATGCTGGAGAGGACGACGAAGAAGTGTGGGATAATAGAAAACAGAACGGCAAATGGCGATTTCTTGGACTTCCATGTTTTTCGGTTGATGATTATAAATATAATTTTGAAATCCGATTTAGAGTATATTTATTAATGCGGCAATGGTTATTTTAAAATATTTTTATTTAAAAATATATTAAAATATGGATGATTATCAATCCTGGTTAATAATTTAAAAAAAAATAAAAAAAATATTAATTTAATAAATAATAGATTGCCACCGTTGTTATCAAAAATTGGTATGAGATTAACTATAAAATGCCTTAATTAGTGAATTAACTCGTGGATAATAATTAACTTATATCAATATTTTTATTAAAATAATTTTATTTTAAATTCTGGAAATTTTTGGTGATATCTAATTGAGTATGATCGAGCCGCTAATAACTTGCAGATAATTTCTCGATGATATATACAATATCTATACTTTTACAGACACAAATATATGAAACAGATATTTTGATATGCTAGTTCTTGAAAAAATAAGATACAATATGTTATGGATGCACTATTAAAATATAATTCTAACATTTAATTATTTTAGATAATAAATAAATAAATAAATAAAAAGTAATATATAAGTATAAAAAGTAATAAAACCAAGTGCCAGGAAATGATAGCAAGAATGTTCAAATCACTTGTTTCGATCTTCTTCCGTATCTTTAATTAAAGGGTGTATTTATTTTTGTGGTAATTTATGTTATTTGTCCAATTATATATATATATATATATATATATATATATATATTGGGGGAGAATATTTATATTTATTGTTAAGAAGCTTACGAAAAATCAAGAAAATCCTTCATCAATTATTCTAATTTTTGTTGATTTTTAAAGTAAAAAAAATATTTTTACTATGCTGAAAAAGAGCAAAACATTCGCACCCTCAAGACTATATTTGTTCCATTCAAGAACAACATAATAATTTTACTATAGCAATCTACGATAAACAAACAAACATGTATCATGAGCTACAATGAAACTCCCACGATTTTGAGAGTTTTTGGCAATGAGCGAGCACGAGTCACTCACCTTAGAATTCAATGGAATCACATTGCCTTTTTAAGATACTGTCACCCCTAAATATAAATAGAGAGATAGAGATCCCTTTTCCATTACAAAGTTGCCACTGATCACCCTTCATTTCATGCAACCAATTGGCGGTTACGCCTCTCTTTGACACCTCTTCTACCCTACGGTACCAATAAGCATGGTGGACTTTCCTCCAAACCTTGAAGATGGAGAGTCATGGCTGCCTTCTGATGTTTTTCTTGAAATTATATCGACAACAAATGCTAGCAAGGTTAAGAACAACGACAACAATCTTCTTGTTCGTGATCATCCCACCTTAAAATCTTCTGCCAATGTTGCAGTACCAGCAATTCAGGTCAATTCCTCAATCTCTCCATGCCTTGTTCTGTGTATCTTTTCATGTCTTTTTTTTTTTCCCTTTAATTTTTCACATGTACTGCCACTACGACCACTCTCTTTAATCACTTTAATCAACAGATTTTCTTGTTTGATTATGGCTTTAAGTTCTTTTCCTTTGTTTTCTTGATCCCTAAGGTAACGTTAATATTAATTTTCTTTGCCCTGAATATATCATTTTCTGGGAAATCCCTAAGGTAATGCTGAGGATTTTTCACGTGAATCAATTTTGCTGTTAGTGACATGTTGACAGATATTACATGTGCTAACCTAAGCTGTCATTGCCAAATATATAACCACTGCAGCTATGTGACGCTTTGGGTGGTTCCAAGCAAAATGTCGAAAGCCCTACTGGCACGAGAGTTCCAAGTGTTAACCATGGCTACCATCCATGCTGCTGGAACCATGGATTTGAAGTTGTATCTGGACCCTTTAACACTCACAGTTCAAAGATCATGACGCCAACTCATAACTATCAAACTGAAGTAAATCATTATCCTCTCAACATTATCTCCAGCTGTTTCCTTTTTATGAAATTTACAGATTGATTAAAGGGTTTTCGCTAATGGTCTGATAATTAGGGTTTCAAAAGCAGAAACGACATGTTTGTTTATAGAAAATCAGAGGGCACGGGGGTTTTCCTCCCTCGTTTTAATAAACCGTTCTCGAAGGGAAGTGGCGTGTTGCCTCGAGGGACTGGGGTGTTCCTTAATCATCAAGTTATGGACAATTACACATATGGTAAGTTACGAAATCTTTTTTTCTTTTTACAAAAATTATACGTATTTTGGCTGTATTTAGATTTTTATTTTATTTTAATTTATTTCTTGCTGGCACTTTTCAATTTTGGGCCTATCTAGTAATTACACTTTTTGTAGCTTAGCAGTAGACTTGGAACTGCATTAATCATTTTCAAAAGAAGGATTTGCATTTAATAATTCTGGGATATTTCACCATTATATAGACTATAGTCTCATTTAAGGTAATGTTTTGTTTCTTTCGCGAAATAGAAGAGATAATTCCCTTCTTAAAATTATAAAAATTTATTTTAAAAATATCACAAGAGATTTATTTTATATTTTTATCTTTATTTCTTTAATTAGAAAAACATGATTTACAACTCTAAAACCCTGATGGGTTACCTTAATTAACTATGGGAGATCAATAGCATCGTGGAAACCATGTTAGTTGACTTAATTTTGTGTATAAAACGAGTAAATTAAATTTTGATAGATTATAATTAATGATAGATGGGTCTTAATTTCAAGATTTAATTTCTCATTAATTGAATACTGTACCAATGTATCGGGGTGCCGAATTCACACCATCTTGCTTTAATTATTAAAGGTGATTGACGACTAGTAGAATCATTAAAAAATGCTGGTACCATGAATTATTAGATGATTTGAATAATTTAATTTAATGTAATTTAATGTTCATTCAATGAAAGTGGTTTCTGTACATAAATTAACGAGTCCACTCAAATAGTTGCGTGCATTAGGTATTCATGAAAAATAACAAGAAAAAACTCCACTAAGATTAAAAATTCGATAATAAACTCTACGAATCTAATGTACATGTCTTTAACTATATTCATGGGATGAAAGGAAAAATAATCAATGTTTATTTTATTTTTTTGTTCCTCTACTGGGTACGAGAAGAAAGAATTTGGGAAGGAGGGATCCGAGGAAAATGAGAGACACGAGTCTCGACTCACATATGATCATCAAGCATGTTTGCCTCGGGAATGGACATGTTCAGCTCCCTAGATCATACTAGCTTCTTTCTTGTGTAAAATTGTAATAAGATTTTAGATTTTTCATGCCTTGCTGTTAATTCTCTCTGTTTTTTTCTATGTTCGTCGTTGATTTCAAGAAGCATAGATATACCAAAACTAGCAAAAGTTCGAAGATTAAAATTTATTTTTCAAATTATTTATTTTTCAATTAGATTTCTACATTAAAGATTGAGTTGATCTTGTAGCTAATAACATTCAGCTTTCAAATTAAGTTTGAAGATTAAATTTTTTTAAATTGTAATGTTGATAGCCTACTTAAATTGTATTCAAATCTTAACAAAGTTATTAAATTCAATTTAATCTAATATTCAAATCATGGATTAGATTAGTTAATCTATACAAAGTGTTACTTTAAATTTTTAAAATAAAATGATATTATTTTAATTATTTTTTAAATCAAATAAAATTTTAATCATATCAATCATGTCATAAATTAACTCGTTAAATTTCTCAAATTAACTAAGTCAATCATACATGATGTTTTAAAAAATTTAATTAGGTTAAATTTTAAATTGATATAGTAAGCTATATTTTACCGACATTTAATTATTTCATCTTTCAACTAAACATTATGAAGGTAATTTGAGGGAAAACTGTCATGATAATTATTTATTTTAATCAAATCATCACACCAATTATGTTTTCCATCATTTTAATTTTCATCATAAATATCCTCTAAAAATAATACTATTTTTCTGACATGAATTTAGCTTAGTGAATAAGGATCATAGTGGTGGGTGGTAGGGCAGAAAATTGAAAAAATATTGGAAGACCAAAGTGTACAACCTGTCACAGTAAAAGACCAACCAAAAGCAAAGAAAATAAATTTCTTCAGAAAAAAAAAACTGGCACTGCCCTGGTTGGTCTGCTCTGCTTTGATCGGGTCCCATAACGTCTCCATTAATTCAAACTTCAGCAAGAACTAATCTTTCTAGGTTTTTCCTGTAATTGTATTTCTGGGTTTTCTCTATTTTCTTCAAAAGAAAGAAAGAAAGAAAATATGATCGTGGCAGTTTCAGGCATGGATTCACTCGGTGAAAGAGCAGCAAAGATGAGAGAAGCACTTCAAAAAAGCCAAACTATAACTGATAATGTTGTTACAATTCTGGGTTCCTTTGATAGTCGTCTTTCAGTTCTTGAGACTGCTATGCGTCCTACTCAGGTAAGTAGATGCGGAATTTGTTTTTTGTTGGGTTGAGTTTTGTTTGGTTCTTGAGAAAATGATGGAAAAGATTGGGACTTTGGGGTTTTTTTGGTGGAAAACTGAAGAACCCATATGGGATAATTGATACTAGTTGTTGGTGTTTAGTTTGGTTTTCTAATTGCTTACACTTGTTCTTGCTGTTTGCTGTTGATGTGCTGTTTGTTGTTTGGTTTGTGAGGAAGTGGAGGAAAGCTGAAAGATTTGGCGGTTTTTTTCATCGTAGGTTGTAGAACCCAGATGAGATAAATGGTTAGTTGGGTGATTCAAAAGAGAAAATTATACGATTCTTGATTGGATCCTGGTTGCCAGTGTTTATTTTTTTATTTGTAATTGAATTGACTGGTTATCCTTGCTGGGTGTTGATTTATGATTTGCTGTTTAGTTGAGGGAATTTGGATCTTGAGTGTTAAAATAATCACCGTTGAAGAATTCCATATGGATGAATTGACTAGTTATTGGAGGCAATTAAATTATACTGATTCGATTGGTTTTATTTGTTAAAAAGTTGGGTTTAGATTGTTTTTATTGAATTTGGCTGTGCTTAATCTGGACTCTGTAGATTAGAACGCATGCGATAAGGAAAGCTCATGAGAATATTGACAAGACACTAAAGGCTGCAGAGGTTATATTGACACAGTTTGATGCTTCTCGGCAGGTTGGTTTCATGTATAACTACAAATTTTGCTTTCTTGTTCTATTTGTAAATCACTATATATTTGATTGTTAGTGCTGTAACTTTCCCTGTTTTAGAGCATGTTTTGATTTTTTCATGATGTCTACTTTTGCTTATAGCTGACTCACCCATTGAGACTAGCTTGATCAAAGTGTTTTTGTGCTTTCCCATTCAATTGCTAGATTAAGGTCTGTTTTGTCTCAAAACTAGGATTCTAGGTCTTCTTTAATCAGCATAATGGAATTAGTTGCCATTCTAAAACTTCCTTCGACATGCCCATAGGTTGTTTTTTTTTTTGTTTTGCTGCCTTAACTTTTTTAATTTCTCCAGGTGAAAACTTGATGCCTTATCTGAAATTTAATGGGTTATGTCTTTTCTCAAGTACTACCTTTTCTTTGATGATGCATTGATTTTGATGTTTGAAATCTTTTACTCTTTGGATGCACATTTCTTGCACGTGACTGTTGATATCATCATCACTTCAATATTTAGGCAGAGGCTAAAATACTAAAGGGACCGCATGAGGACCTAGAAAGTTACCTAGAAGCAATTAATCAACTACGAAGCAACATTCGTTTCTTTAGTGGCAACAAAGGCTTTAAGAGTAGCGATGCAGTCATCAATAATGCAAATACCTTACTTGCTAAGGCTATTTCAAAGCTAGAAGATGAGTTTAAGCAGCTTTTGGCATTGTACAGGTATGTTGTCCAAGTGATGCTTTTCATGTTGCATGCCAGTTACTTCTAACTGGTTATTGCTAATTCTTCTGCTTTTCTAACCATTTAGTGCTTCTATTATACACTGATGATATTTAACATTTCTCTATGTGTCAAGTGTCAACTGATAGTTATCTATGATAAGAAGCTTCAAGTGTCAACTGATAGTTATCTATGATATTTAACATTTCTTTATGGTGTTGGATGGAAGCTGGTCCCATGTGCTTGCTTCAACTTCCTTATCTTGCAGCATAAACTTATGTTTTGCTAGCTTATGAGCATGTATAGATTAACCTTTGGGGATATCATTTAGGACAGGCTTTTCGGTATTTGCAGCATGGTTGTCCCTTTTTTCTATATGATGGCTACTTCAATTATTATGAAGGTAACCTTTCATTTCATTAAACAACAATCAAGCTGGACTCTGTTTACTTCTCATGAACTCTCATCATCTGTCTATTTTGTTTTTGGAATTTATTTATGATGCACGATTGATATTGATCTCTCTAGTGATTCTGGATAGGAAGTGGTTGATAATGACCTATGTATGCACTTTGTCTGGTCATGCAACTTAGCTTTGTTCATCTCACTAGCTTGTTTGTTTTTATTTTCTAAATTCCAGCAAGCCTGTGGAAACTGATCGTCTCTTTGAGTGCCTCCCTGAATCAATGCGGCCATCTTCAGAATCACCTGGAAACCCATTTAGTGGCAAGAATAATCATCATGAGCACCAAAACGGTACTTCAGAAACTGGTGGTTTCAAACATCTTACTCTCATACCTCCAAGGATTCTACCTTTGTTGCATGATTTAGCCCTACAAATGGTTCAAGCTGGGAACCAACAACAGTTACTTAAAATTTACAGGTAAAGAGCTTTGTCTTTTGACGAGTTCTGCAACTTGTAATATTATTTGCACTCTGAGCTATTTTGACCTCCATGATTTTTTTTTGTCCATCCATGTAGTTGTTTACTTCAGGTAAGTCAATTTTACAAAGCTTCAATACAACATTAGTTTTTTCTTACAACTTTAGTGCTTTCTTGGAATAAAATGTCTAAATGGCCCAGCCCAATATAAAAGGCAATTTCTGTGCTTTTAGAAACCAGATTGGTTCTAGCCTAAGGTAGATGTTAATTCAGGTTTTTTAATTTTTTTTTTACCTTAAGAGTATTCTGCATGAAATCTAACTAGAAGAACTTCTAATTTTGCCTAGCTGAAGACATGTGAGCTTATAGAAAATTACAGTTTCTTTCCATGATTCTATGGTACTGCATGATTCCCAAGCCTTGTCAATAGCAGCTAGCAGTTACTGCCTTATGCAACCTTATTTGACTTTATAGTTTAAATAGGAAGACATGGTATCAAATTGACAACTTCTTTGTTTTCATTCAGGGATACCCGTTCTTCAGTATTGGAGGAAAGCCTTCGCAAGTTGGGGGTTGAAAAGCTGAGCAAAGAGGATGTCCAAAGGATGCAATGGGAGGTGTTGGAGGCCAAGATTGGGAATTGGATTCATTTCATGCGCATTGCTGTAAGGAATTTGTGGACTTGCATACTTGTATTTATGTTGTACTTCCTAGTATCTAATTATGTTTTGTGCAGGTTAAAATACTGTTTGTTGGAGAAAGAAGAGTATGTGATCAAATATTTGAAGGGTTTGATACTCTCCTTGATCAATGCTTTGCTGAATGTACTACTAGTAGTGTCTCCATGCTTCTTAGTTTTGGGGATGCAATTGCCAGAAGCAAAAGGTCACCTGAGAAGTTATTTGTGCTTCTGGACATGTATGAGATAATGCGAGAACTACATTCAGAGGTATGGTTAGTGTGACATATATACAAGGAATGCATTCTGTTTACTTCCTGTAAATTTGTTCAGTTTTATATGAATGAAATAAGAAACCAATATGTATAGCAGAAATTGCAATATTCATTTGTATATTAGCTCCTTCTTGCTTTGTTCCCCTCCTTTCTTTTGACTGAGTTTGATTCATATTCTTTCTTTGCTGAAGGAAAATAGGAGCCTATTTCCACTGGTACTAAGTCTTAGATCCTTTTTTCCAGGTTTTCCATGTGGTGGCTTTTTAGTACACAATTGAGTCAAACATCTAAACACATATCTCCATCTGACACCAATTTGGTCTATTTATGCTACCGATTTATGATAATTTTGTGGATGCGAAATCTATAAAATATATGATATATTCCATATTCCGCTTGGATGCCAGAATAGATGTTTAAGCATGAGTTGCAATCAGGGTTAGTAATATTGTTGAGAAACAGGGCAGTATTGTAAATATACTGCACAATGTTTATCGACTGCTAATTCTTTTGCAGGTTGAGGGAGTTTTTGGTGGTAAAGCTTGTAATGAAATTAGGGAATCCATGTTTGGTTTGACAAAAAGGCTTGCCCAGACAGCTCAAGAAACCTTTGGTGATTTTGAAGAAGCAGTTGAAAAAGATGCCACAAAAACTGCTGTTTTGGATGGGACTGTCCATCCTTTGACTAGTTATGTGATTAACTACGTGAAGTTTCTCTTTGAGTAAGTTCAGCTGACCATACTTTCGATCTTCTAGTTCTATCATTTAGCTGGTTCCGCTTGTTCACTTTCAGTGCAGTGTCGTTTTCCAACTTGAAGCTATATGATGCAGCCATGCTAATGATCGTCAAGCTCTCTAAAATCACAGTGAAATCTTGGTTTATTTAATCATCAGGGACTCCCAAGCACATGAATTCTCTATAAATAGAAATAGATAATTGAGGGCATAATTAATGCCATTACTGTAAAAACAGATCTCACTGTGAAAGACCTACTACTGGGGAGGGTAGAGCCAAAAAGTTTAAACTTTACAAGTTAACAATAGCATTGAACCTAAAGACTGATGAATCCCTCCAGCATAGCATTGCCAGAGAATGACATTAATTTTACTAAAGGTGATCATAATTGGGTTGTACTTTTTTCTACATATTGTTTCTTTAGTCAGGGTGGTTGGCCAAAATATTCTTCGCTCACCTATTGACATTGAGCAACTTGGTTCTATTCTCTAAAACCCTTCTGGCCCTTTTTTTAACATTTCTTTTTTAATAAAATATTCCCATGCTGCTGGATTTGACATTGGACATGTTCGCGTTATTTACCTGTAAATGGTGTATTAAATCTCTACAGCTATCAAACAACCTTGAAGCAACTCTTCCAAGAATTTGAAAGCAGTGGTGAAAGAAATTCACAGTTAGCAAATGTAACAATGCGAATAATGCAGGCTCTTCAAACCAATCTGGATGGGAAATCTAAGCAGTATAGAGATCCAGCTCTGACTCACTTATTTCTCATGAACAATATTCACTACATGGTCAGATCTGTGCGCAGGTTTGTCATGCTTAATTTTTCTCAGAGTTCTTAAAACATTACTAGTTCTCCTTGTGGCCAAGTTTCAGCGTGTAATATTTTGTTTTCAGATCAGAAGCCAAGGACTTATTAGGGGATGACTGGGTTCAAAGGCATAGAAGGGTTGTGCAGCAACATGCAAACCAATACAAAAGGACTGGTTGGTCAAAGGTGCTGTTCTGTTTGCCAATTAAATGAACTGCCAGATAACAACCATAGTCTTAGTTAGCTTTTATTGATATCATATAGTCTCGATATTTTAGACATTTGAGGTAGCTGAAGGTGAAAGGTGCCCTCAAGGTGCCGGAAGCCTTGTGGACCAAATCTACTAGAAAATATGTGTTTGCTAGTCAAGTTGTTTTCAACATGAATGAAATATAACAAGAAGATACAGGTATTGGCAGTTGTGATAAATTCTAATACCCAAGGCGTATGAAAGAAAAGTTGACAAAAATGGAACTTTTGTTAGTGGTAAAAAATAGAACAAAGAGGACAAAAAAACAAAACAAAACAAAGAGATGTGTATGTTCTTACTAGAAAGAAAAATAGATTTGTTGAGAGGACTTGCCTTTTATTTATTCTGTTCTATTAATACAATGGAAAGATCTATAGAGTAAAGTAACTGGGTTTCACCTTACTTGGATTTTCAGATTCTTCAATGTCTCTCTACGCAAGGGCTTACCTCATCCGGGGGAGGAGGTTCTGCAGTACCTGGTGAGGGAGGAAGTGGCAGTGGAGCTTCAAGAGGGTTGATTAAAGACAGGTCAAATCAATTCACATTATCTTTTCGTTTTCATATTCACAAACTTTTCTGACCTAGATGGAGAAGCATGTTATATGTTCAGGTTCAAGACTTTCAATGTACAATTTGAGGAGCTTCACCAAAAACAATCTCAGTGGACTGTTCCTGACACTGAGTTGCGAGAGTCACTAAGGCTTGCTGTTGCTGAAGTCTTGTTGCCTGCTTACAGATCCTTTATAAAACGCTTTGGGTATGTTCTGTCCCATTATGCTTGCACCACAAATACACATGCTTAATATTTTTGTAGATTTGAAAAAAAACATTTCTCTTTTGTAATGTGGTTTTTGCAAGAGAATGGGGCACATGCATTAGTTTAAGCTTGATCTGAAAATAGTAAAACATGTACATCAATGTTCAGATTTTATATCGGGCAGGCTCATTTGTGATGGTAAGGGACAGGGAGTTGTTATAATTTTTGCATTTTTGTGTCTTTTTTCTTTTTTTCAACCTGGAAGCTCATTTCAGTTTCTGCTCTAAACTATCTAGATCATGGTTGAAAAAAGCTTGAAACCTAATCCAAGTGGAATTCTGCTCCATCTTGACATCATCTTTCCCCTTTTCAATTCTGAATGTTGTAAAACCTAGGTTCTGGTGCTCTGCCACTACAATAAAGATTGTGCAAAACCCACATATTTAATTGTACCGTGGTCTTCTTATTTGTATAATTTCCCTCATTTTGTTGCAGGCCCCTAGTTGAGAGTGGGAAGAATCCTCAGAAGTACATTAGATACACAGCTGAGGATCTGGAAAGAATGCTGGGTGAATTTTTTGAGGGGAAGACCTTGAATGAACCCAGGCGGTAAAGTTTCGATGCTCTCTTGAAAATTGGGCACATGCTCATGATCTAGGAGCTCACGCAACAAACTTTCTTTGGAATGCTTAGTAGTTAGGTTCCTCCCCCATTGTAGGAGTGACAGTACCTTAGTTCTGATGATGATATTATGAGAGGGGGGGTCTTGTGCATCTATGTACCATTTGTAAAGGCTGTGAATAAATGTATTCTTCCTATTTGATTTTAACAGAATTAAAGACTTTTTTGCTTGCCGTAGCTTGTGCTATTGGCCAAGAGTTTCTTTGTATTGATGCTATAGATCGGCTCTTTTCAATTTTCCAAAGATGCAGACCATATATATGTTTTTCAGTTTTGTGGTATATATTGTGGTGGAGATGGATTGCCCTGCCATGGCCTCGTATTTCTTTTCTCCAGCAAGATCATCATTGCCACCATTTCTAATTCTAGATGGTTACATCGGCTATATTATATGAACAACGCGCTCCCACTTGAAGAGAGAGCTGAGAGAATACAAGATACGCATAGACAAGTGTGTTATCCCAAAAACAAGAGCCCAACCTACCTCCACCAATCACATGTTCAAACAACACATTTATTACACTAAGGCTCTGTTTGTTTGCAGGAAAGTTGTTTTCTTTTGGAAAGTGAATTCCGGGGAAAGTGAATTCCTGGAAAGTGAATTCCGGGAAAGTATTTTCCGATGTTTGGCAGTGTTATGGAAAATGAACTGGAAAACATTTTCCAGTGTTTGTTTGTGTTATGGAAAATGAACTGAAAAATAATTTATTAATGAATTAATTTTTTTTTCAGGTTTATCTAATATATATAAAATATTTAATCACTTACAATAAAAAAATAAAATCTAAAAAGTATAATGATGAATTTTTTTTTATTGTTATATACTATATTCATAAGTTCACAACGATCAATAAGATCAATCATTTTAATTCTTAAAATTATCGAATAATTAAATAAAAATAAGTTTCGAAAATCATTTCGCATGTAGCAACACATCACACGATCGAGTTCATGGCTAGGTTCAATTCTATACTATTTTGATTTGGCAAGGCGGTCCATAATATGTTATTAAACACATAATTTATAATTAAAATTACAAATATAAACTATAATTATATTAAAAAAAAAAAAAAACCCACCCCCGGCTCTTGCATTGCAATCCCAACCGTTCCCCAACTCTCTCCCATAAATTAAAAGACAACAATTTCCAGTTTCTCTGTTATCTCATTTCATTTCTGTAATTCCCCTCTTTCGGTTTCCCCTCCTCCTCTGTCAGTTTCCCTTGGTTTCCCCTCTGTCGATTTCCCATGATTTCTCTATTTTTATCTCATTTGGTTTCTCCCCCGGTTTCCCCTCTGTTGGTTTCCCCTAATTCTCTAATTCCCCTGAGTAGTTGCTGTAACGGCACTGTGTTTGTAAAGCAAGGTGGTGTTGTCAAACTGTTGCATCTTGTCTCTCCCCTTTGGCCGCACTGGTTTGGCTTCTAGTGGAGCCATGAATTTTGATTTTACAGCCTGTGGGGAGGCCCAGATTTCATTGGCTAGCTTTAATTTGTGATTTCTTTAGTCTCAGGAAACAATCGTAGCTTTGTTTGAATGCATTCTGGGCTAATTAATTTCTCTCGCCATTCCCCTGTTCTCAATAAGCAGGGCAACATCACAGATCAATTCTTCTTGCTTCTGTTGTTTTCGGAGAAAGACCAGAGAAAGAGAGATTTGACGAAGTATTTCCAGAGATATGTTTGTTGTAAAGATGGAAAGTGTTTTCCTTTCCTTGTGGAAAGGAAAACACTTTCCTACGATACAAGACAGATACAAGACAGTTTTTTCCTTTGACCGGAAAAAACTTTCCTTTGACCAACTTTCCGGGTGTTGCCAAACGTAGGAAAATGAGGAAAATGGATTCCTGGAATCTGGTTTCCTTGAAACAAACAAGGCATAAGTGAATTAGTTGTTAGAAGAGGAATGAATAAGCTTCAACATTAAGTGATTCTAGGTGTGTTGTGTTGAAACAATAGTATGTTTTAGTACACCAAAATTCATTCCCCGTCCTTTGCTCTTGACACCAAGAATGATATCTTTATCTTTATATATATATATATATATATATATATATATATATAAAATCAAGTATTTATAATAAAAAATAATAAAGACTCAACTAAGAAAATAATTTCTCATTTAATCAAAATGGGCCAAGGCTAATTACACTATTCGGGATATCAAGGGAGACGGCATGTGTCTGATTGGGTCCAAACATCCTCCTCCAAAAAAAAATAAAAAAAATCAAGCTGCCGCCAAAAACAGAAAGCCAAATGGACCAGCTTTTGCCACGTGACGCAAAATATAGCCATGACTGACCTTCTTGAAATACCGGTATTTGCCTTCTTTTGTGTTCTCTGGCTCTTAGAAAAAGTCCTCCTCTTTCGATCATCAATTCTTGTTTGGTTTCTAAGAAAATTGCCATGGAGAATAATATTTCACCAAAGGGTACGTAAATGTAAAATTTCCTTGTTTTTCATGTTTGATTTGGTCTTGTGGTTTTCTTTTAAATGTTTCTCTGTGACTGGTGATCATTGGCTTTGAAAAATATTTGTGGGTTTTGAAGATAAGGAAGATGAGACAAAGGAATGTTGCAGCAAGGAGTCATGTGAGTACAAGCCAGGAAAACCTGTTTCTGATGATATAATACCTCATATTCTCAACTTGTGAGTACTTTCTTTTCTTTACTTTGCTTTTGATTCTATCTGTTTTTAATGCTACTTCGGTTAGATAAAGTCATGAATCAATTGTTTTTGTTTGAAATCACTGCCATTAAATTTAACCAAAGAAGTGGACCAAGTCTCAGTCTGCAAAAACTGTCCTGAGGATACCTCTACCTGTAAAGCTAAAAAGGAAAAAAAATCTGTGATGTTTAAATGGAAATAGAATGAAAGGAAAATTCCTGCTTTCCATGATGATGGGTGTTCAGATGATAGTGAAATTCTGTTCTTGGTCATCAAGACTGACTCTTTATTGATCACTTCAAGATGTTCATCGAGGTTCTTTAATTGATTGTTTCAGATATGGATCTTGTGCCACACCTCGCGACTTTGAAATCTATGCTTCAAATGCTTCCTTTGAAGATCCACTCATGTGTGCTCATGGGTATGTAAATGTTGTTGCCTCGAAATGTTTTGCTAGTAAAGTGAACCTGATTTTTAAACTTAAAACACTCTGCAGCACTGTTTGCATTACAAAACTGGATTGATAAGCGGAGTTCTGTTGTAATTACATGCAGAGATAGTTTGCATATGTTGCTGTATGAAAGAGCTATTCAAAATTGTTAGCATTTTTCATGGAGTGAACATTTATAACTTTTCACAGTGAACGGAATTTTGTTTGTTCCATTGATCTCTTTTTGGTAGGCTTTAATCAGAATGAGTATTTTTTTGCTTGTTTTAGCCAGAGAATGTTGTGGGAATGAGTGCCTTTGCAGCTTCTGATTTTATGATTCCACAGGGTGAAGCAGATCAAGTCAGCATTCTATTCGCTTTCTAAGGTACTTTATTTTCGGTGCTGGTAATAATCTTCTTCTTTCAACATATCAAGTATTTTATTCAATTCGTTTATGCTTATATGTGTTGATCTTTCAAGAGAATATTTAAAGGGGCCTGAAGAGAATTTCAATTTAACTTTCTGATTTTTCTGGAGACGAGTCATGATTTCCTAAGCTCTCTCCCCCTCTTGGATTTTGCTCTCATCATTATGTCTAAATTTCAAGAGACATGCATATCTTGTTTGATGGTTTCATGTTTGGAATTACCAGTGATCATTGTTTCAATGCTACTGTTGATCATGTATTAAATTGGAAAAAAATGTTAATTGTTTTTCAGATATTTAGCGAATCAAGAATTGTTGAATACAGCGTGAAAGAAAAAGCAATGTCACCGAAAAAGCAAGAGGTTCAAAACTTCTTCTGCAATTTCTTTTCGCTATTTTTTCAAGGTTTGGTTATTGATACAGATTTTTGAAGCTTTACGTGTACATTTGCTTTAGATATTAATTGACAACAAGCAGAACTATAAGTTCCTAGGAAGAAGTATAGACATGATATCACTCATTAAGCTATATGTGGAGGATGGGAAGGTTGTTCGCCACGAAGATTGGTATGCTCTACAGATGCCCATGTAGAATTCTCCATCATCTTGACCTGCACTATAGTTATGCTTATGTTCAATTCTGCATTAATTTTATACAGGTGGGACAAGAAGCCTTTAAGAAATAGAGAAACAATCAATTTTCCATTGGCTGGCCGCTTTATGGAAACACTTCGCAGGGGATCAATGCTTGCAACTCATGCTATGATGGGGTTCGGGAAGGACCCAACCATGTAAAATTACTCTTAGAATCAAACAGATATGTCGTGCTTTTCTTCTGCTTAATTCGTGTTCATGTCTGTATTGGTGTTGTTTTTGTCGCTTAATCACATCAGCAAGCCATATATTGCTGGCTGTTCTGTTTTAAATTAGTATTACGAGTAATAATCTGCAATTACAAGTTTGTATTCAAGTAATGTATAATGTTTAGCAGCTTTACGTTCAAGCTCCATTTTCTTGTTGCAGAAAGCTGTGTCCAGGTATAAGCTTTGTAATCACTGTGCATATTTCATTTACATATGATTTCTCTCAATGAAGTTTACACTTCCTTCTTTATATTAGTTTGGCATTGCAATACAACTCCATTTTTGAGAATTTCTTAAGTTCTTTTTTAAACTTCAAACTAATATTTTTTTTTTTTATCATTTTGATGTCGAAAATAAAATTTTAAAAATAAAAAAATTATTATTTCAATGTTAGGTTACTGGGCATCGACTCATAACAGGGCTAGGCAGCCACAATAACAGAGGGAAAAAGGAAGGAGGTGAAGTATGGGAGGAAGTTATGTTGTTAGCTTATGATCACATTGATTGCAGTTTACCAGAAATAAATTGATCACAAGCATACCTGCGCAAACCACACAATTAAACTTTCAAGTTTTTGCTTAGATATCAGTGATGGATCGACAGAGAGATGAGCCTCAAGCATGAGATCCGCCCCTTTAGCATTAATTGACCTCCTCTCACAATATTTCTAGTCAAGAGGTTGAAGTCATTGGATGTGTGCTTGTCACCTAAACCATCAACTATTTTCTAGTAGAATTCTCTCATCATGTCTTGTGTGAAGAAGAGAGGACCTTAATTTTAGGCTTTAACCTTGATTGCCATATATATCGTCATTTCCAGTTCTTCTTCTTTTTGTTGAATCTCGATGTGCTAGACGGTAGATGTGTTTTTTTCCTGTTCATTGCTGCTGCTTTATAAATGTTTGTTTTTTCCTTTAATAGAACGTGCAAATGCCATGTTATACAGCACTGGAATTCTCAAAGCTTTAAAGTTAAAAAAAAAAAATTATAGAAAAAACTCTTATGTACTCTTGAAACTCTTAACTCTTCAGATTAAAACCCTATAATCTAAAATCTAACTAAAAAAGAAATTCTAAATAGCTAAGAAAGCTATAAAAACAACAGAACTATATAGGATCGATCAATCTTGTCCATAATGATTGAAAGCTATGGTCTATATATCTCTCCAAGATTCTCAAAGACAAAATCAAGCAATGATTGAAAGCGAAAAAACATATCGAATATCCAAAACCATATCTAACATTCTCTCGTTAAATTTCACGCCGGAGCCTCTTTTTGACTGGTCTTTCCATGCTGCTTTGCCTTTGAGATTTATTTATAACCCCACAATAAGCCTAAAGCCTAGTTGCTCTCTCTCTCTCTCTCCCCCATTATCATGTGAGAATGATGAGTGAAGGATCCAAGACTATAGGGTTCTTCAGGCATAGATGCATCAGTTAAGGAGAGAGTGGAAGAAGGGTGATTCTATGATAAGGCTTTTTTCTTTGTCGGAGTTCAATTATACACTAGTTATTGGAGTTTCAGATCCAAGAATTCCCTTACTTTCATGCAAAACTCTCTTACATGAGAAAGAAGGAGCTTTATGTACATGGTGACCTTAAATAAGAACAGCCAGTTTAGCTAGCTACCTTTCTTTTTCCAAAGACTGCAAAAGTATTAAGGTGTGGAAACTTTGTCTCCATGCCATTCTTTTTTGGCGAAGGGCTCCACTCCCTCCCTCAAAATCAAAAGCTTGAGGCGTGGAAGCTGTCCTCGATGAGACACTGCTATTGCAGTATATGAAAGATAAAAGATGTGAGAAGTAATGCCTTTGAAAAGTGTGTGCATTTTGAATACTTTATGCACTAATGACCCTAAAAAGAATACATCCAGTGGGTTCATGCTTTTGTATTTCTTTTTCCCATTCCTTTTTATCACTTGTGATGATTTTCCGTTCATGTTCTAAGATTATACAAGGATAACGGCTAGTATAATTCATAAAACAAAATAAAAAAAACCTTTTGGACGTTGTTATTAAATCGGGGTAATTTAAGTTGATTCAAGATCTGAAAATTAATATGACATGATTTATTCAACTTGATGGATTAAATTACTAACTGGTCAATCTAGATAAAATTCAATTCAATTTTTTTTTTTATATAATTTTAGATTAAGTAGGATTAACCTATTTAAATTATGACTCAAGGATTGAGTTGTCAAATGAGCTTAATTGAGTTTAATAATTTTATTTTTTACCTATTATCTTGTGTTATCATAAAACTTGGAAAAAAAAAATGAAACAAATTAAGATCGTGCAGTTCTGCCCCACCTCATCATACCATGAACATAAAACAAGCTAGCAAGTAGTAACAACCTTGTGATTAATGATACATTGATCAAGACCTAAATGTTGTTGAACTTGATATTTTACTGAGGTTGATTAACAATAAATAGATTAGCTAGGACCTTGAAGAATATCACTGTCTTGTTAAAAACTCGTTAATATTTATATTAGTGCTTAAATGGGTATTTAGTTAGATGCTACAAAGGTCAAAGGATTCTGTCACTAAACCAAGAACAGCTGCTAGAAGGCCCAGAATTTGAATTGCTGCAGCCACTGAAGTAGACTAAAAGTGAGTTTGGAAAACAGCTGACTAAGTTTGAGCTGATCGTCATCTGACTATTTTTTCCAAGAGAATGTTTTCTGCATGTCGGATAAACATGAATTGCAGTGGATTAAGGGTGTCTGAAACGATTGACGAAAAGGTCACGAAGAATACGCAAGAAAAAACCATCCCCTCAGGAAGAAAAGAGACCAGAAAATCAACATTTTCTGAAAGATGTTTGTTATTGTTCTCAAAAGTCTTCTGGGGTATGATATATTGTTAATTATAAGTGTGCAAACATGATAAGAGCAATAAAAAACATGTCTAGATATGTTTCTTTAAAGATTAACAGAAATTCAAAAGAAAAAGAGGAAGAATTAGGATGTGTGTGAAGCTTATAAGCATGGCTATAAGAACCAGTTAAGTTTGAGTCGTGGGTTGGCTAGATTAAATCACTAATCCATGAGTTAACTTTTTTTTAATAAAAATAATATAAAAAGTGTTGTTTTGAAATAAAACTTGGTCTGAACTAGATTTTGGATGGACGGGTCTATATTATCGACCCACCGGCCTAGCCGTTGTTTATAATTACCATGTCTCTGTTGGTCATAGACTCAAGGGTACAATCTCCCGGCAAGTCACACAAGCTTTTCGTGGAATAGGATAACATCCCATAAGACTTCTTGGTTAAAAACATCAATCATTCATGGAAGTTGCCATCATTCATTCTCACGACTTCTTGCTCAAATCTTTTAACCATTTATCGCTTAATGGGAACGAAGCTCGAGGTCTTGTCTTCAAGTGACAAAGGCTACCCATTATCATCAACGTCTAAGTGGAGTAGTTCTTAAAAATTTAAGGGGCTGCTGTTGAATAAGGATTGGTTGCAACCTAATTACTATCATAATGCTGTGAAGTGTTCTTATCTCTTAGACTAAACCCATAGTGTAAGAAAATTGTGTTATTGGTTACATGAGATAATATTAAAATTTTCTGATCTTTTTGCCGGGTATTCCTTTTCTTTTTTCCTTTTCCCTTTGTTCTCCTCTCTTCTTTTGTCTTACTCAAGTAAGAACATGACAGTTGGAGATGAGTAAAGCAGGGCGAGTTTCACATTTTGGAATACTTAAGGCCATTGCTTTCCTTGTTTGATTTTATGTTCTAAAGCTTACAAAAGAATGGAAAGCATAGGCTCACTACTTTTTGTAGTTGAGTCAAGGTTAGTTAGTACTCATGCTAAGATTCTCTGGGGAGGTGTAAAGAGCTTATATTTATGAGTCTTTTGGTTTCTTACAAGTAGAGGAAGGTATAGAGCTTTCTGAAAGATGAAGCTTATTCCTCTTTTCGTTAACAAAATCATACCTCTGAAGTTTGAACAAAATCTTCAAGAACAACATGCAAGAACCAAAACCTAAACCTAGCTATATTCCTCCTCTTTTGGTGCTTATAACACCTGATAGGGTGGCTTGGACCACTCCTTTCAAGCTAGTTACCAGTTGCTACATATATGGCATGCGTGAGATATTCAGCAGAATAAACTCAAAACAATTTTAGATTAATCAGTCAGCTACATGGCTGGATATGTTAGAACTAGAGAAAAGGAAAGATAAAAGTTTACATTTGAATGGTGAGGAGCTGGCAAGGTCCCATGATTTGTTCTTTAGGTATATAGCTTGTTAATTAATATAATTATCATCACATATATATATATATATATATATATATAAAACAAATTCTTCAAACATGGTCCCATAAAGTCTTAAAAAAAACGATCTTACTTTTTGGGATTCTAAAGTGAAAACTTCTTTATGGTCTAAAGATTAGATGCTTCTTGTTTTTGTGCTGATCCTCTTTTTGGTTGATGATCATTCCCTCCTTACACTTCTCAAAAACTAGAATGTTAAGTTTTAATAAACCTACCAAACAAATATAGTAATAAAGCGAACACTTGCCCACTAGTCATAAAGTATAGTGTTCACTTTTTAATAGTTGTTTCCCATGGAAGATTTTTTTCTTCTTCCTTGTTTCTCTTCCAAAGTAGCCACTCCTTTGCATAACCTTGAAGTTATGAATCTAACCTTTTGATTTTCAACAATTTTTTTTATCACTAGTTAAGTCTTAGTGTTTGTCTCTGCGTTTCAAGCTAAAAAAGCATTATTTTTTTACTTGAATCGCAATTTCACCACAAATGAGCCCTTAATCACCATGTTTATCATTGCTGGAACTATAAGATCAGTATAAAGGCAATTTGAATGATAAAGAATATAAACTTGCATGGAAGATTGCCTAACTTATACAAAGAAATGAAATCTTGGAGGAAAACCATAATTAGATTTGCAGTATGTAACATCAAGTTAAGAAATAAAAAGACATAAATATACAGCAAAGCCTTACTTAGCCAAGTGCCTAAATCCTGTCAACTCCCCCCTCCATGTAAGATCAGAAAAGAATTTTTCTTTTTCCCCTTTGTTAGTTTAATCTCTCTCTCCCCACATAAATCCAAAAAAAAAAAACCATAAAAAAAATGAAAAGAAAGAAAGGTCCTTCAATATTAAATATCTAACAGATATACCCCCCCTAACTTAATTCTTGAATTTTGAAAACAACCTGCCTATCCACAGATTCCAAAATCCCATATTCTGCAAGTGAACATTGATCATCTCCATTATCACCAAAGGAAATATTCAGGTCAAGTGAAAGAACTAGACTTTTCTCCTCCATGACATCCTCATCTTCCTTGTCTTCATGATTGCCACCAGTTTTTTGCCTTCTAAGAGGAGAACATGCTCTGGACACCGAACAGAAGCTTTCACAGCTGAAAATAATAATGGCATCCTTAAGAGGGACCTTTTCACCATCAGGAAGTGTTACATTTCCATTTTCAATTGCTTGCTTGATACCCTTTTGAGAACAGTTATCAACTTGATCCACATCTTCCATGAAGAACACGCGATGAGGATTTTCATTCAAAGCTAGGCCCAGTCTATCAAGATAACTGCAACCAAACTCATCTCTTGCCCTCTTGTTTTTGGATTCTTCGATAGAATCAGCTCTTGATGAGGAGAAATTGCTTAAACCAATCGAGACAAAGTTGCTTTGAGAGCCAAAAACTAGTCTAGCTAGCTCCCTTGCAATCTTTTCTTTACCTTCAAAATCAACACCTAAGAAAAACAGCCAAGTTTCTGCTTTGTCTTCTATGTGATTCAACTTTCCTTTCCTTTTCCTCATTCCAGACCTGCACTCAAGGATAGTGGTTGCAATTTCAGGAATGATATCCTTCTGCCATGGAACCTTCTTCTCCAAGCTACTACGTAGATTGTTCAAGTTGTAGTCATTGAACTCCTTGAAGCTTTGGATACCCTCCATATCATCCATTGCCTCACTTGAAGAAGCTGAATTTGGACTAGAGTTGGGATTTGACAAAAGGTCGGGTTTGGGATCATTTCTCAAACTGCTTTCATAACCTTCATTGCTGCATTCTGAAATCCAAATCTGGTTCTCTTTTTCAAACTGTTTATGTTCAAAAATCACTGGCCAACTTAGGTGTGTCTGTTGTGAGTCGATGTTGCGCTCTTGCGAGGAGAATGAATTCGGTGAAGGAGGAGACGAAGCAAATTTGATGGTTTTCTCAGGATAGTAGGGCTGTTTGTGGACTGAACCAAAAAGAGAGATCCCTTTATTGCATAGATATTCCTGCTAAACAAGTTCCAAGTGCAAGGAGTGTTAATTTAATTGAAGCACTATCATTCTAGCCAAGATTCATTATAAACTTAATTTGAAGTTCAGGTAAAATAAGCACCTGGTCATTGGTTGTGTTTCTTTCAGTTTCTTTGCACTGCTGGAGCCATAAGGGCAAGCTTGAATTGTTGGAAATAGTAACGTTAGAAGTGGATTCCTTGTTATGGGTCCTACCTACTAGGCTTTGAGCTTCTTTATTGAAGTTGACAGAGTAATCTGTCCAGCAAGTTGAGTGGTTATCAACTCCTGATTCAAGCAGTGGCCAACTGGACCCATTCAAAGATGCCTTGCTTCTGGATTGATGAGATTGTGAATCACTGAAAGAAAGTAAAGAACAGAAAGATTAGTACTAATGGGGATACGATAAGCAGATGATCGAGCTTGAAATAGCACTTTAATTAAAATTTAAGGACTTACCTATCGAGTTTGAGACTTAGGTTCAGGCTCCCAACTGGAATTGTTACAGGATTAAGTTCCCACATAGTCTCTAGAGAAGGGTGGCCTGCTTTACACTTCATGTAAGTGTGGAAAGTAGCGATCCCCATAAGCCACAACCTTCCCGTTTCACTGAATCCATGAACTAATCTTCTGAGCTCCATGATTATGTGATCTACAGTGCAGTAGTAGCTTCTCCTTTGCTCACCATAGCTTGACCAAAAATCAGCTATCCATTTGAGATCACCCAGATATAAAACCACCCCAGTGCTTATATAGCTCTTCACAATACACCTAAGCTCCATAAGCTTCTGTTCAAGGTCCTCTTTGGAAAGACTTCTGAAAGAGAAAAGAGGAAGGTTTTTGAACCTCACAGACCTCAAATCCCCAGAAACCTCCCCTCTCTCAAACTTGTCCATCACTCCCCTAACTACGCTCTCAGCAGTAGCCAGGCACTCTCCTGTGATGATAGTGTTTCTTTTTTTACCCAACAACGTGTTTAAGACACTCATTACATCATCATTCCTTACTTGATCTAATGGTTTGCTGTGTGTGATTCCAAACTGACTGAAAGGTAGAGATTGAGACACGCTAGCGCTAAGAACTTGAGGTTTGATGATTTCTTTGGGCTGACAGCTGACAGTAACAGAACTTTGAGGACAAATCTCCAAAGAAACAGTTTGTTCTACCTTGTTTTTCACTTGAGTACTAGAGAAACCAGCCTCCCTCATGACTCTACTAACACTAGGATCATCTAGGATAGAGATAATGAGCTGTTCTATCTCAATTTTCAAAGCTAAAATGGGCTGTTGCTGGTTTTCGATGGACCCTCGCCGTTGGTGAGCCTGAGCACGCTTAAAGGCCGCAACCAAGGCATTGGAGAGGGAAGGGTATGAGGAGTGAGGGCCTAATAGGGCACTAGAAGTGGACGCAGGGAGGCGATTAAGTGCCACATTGAAGCAGAGCTCCAGAGCTTTGCATTGAAGAGGATGAGAGTGGGATTGAAGGCAAGCCCTTCTGAGAAGACCAGTAGAGGAAGCAAGCATTGTGCTTGCTACATGAAGAGGAGTGACTTGAGCATGGCCTCGCCGCCTAGCAAGACCAACTGCTTGTTTCACTAAACTAACAGCCTCGGGAGTAAGAGCCTGCTGTGCACTGCAAATTCCAGCCCTCATATTTCTCTAGTTTTGAATGTTCACTTATATAATGATACGAAGTTTCAAAGATATCTAAGTAGATGAAGGAAAACTAGATGATCGTTCAAAGAGGTTTTGGCTTCATGTGTGGATAACAAGAGAAGTAGAGGTAAGGAATTTCTTAGGTAAACTCTCAGTCAAGCTACCATTATATATGAAGAAGCAGCTATCTGCTGGTTTATATTTTGCTTGTGAGGGAAGAGGTGTGGCAAGTGTAGATATTATGGGCTATGGGATTGTGCTTTTCTTGCTAGTGAGGCAAGATTTTAGTCTTTGTATGTGAAAGTGCTTTGCATGTGATATCCAACTTTCTCTTTCTCTCATCATATAAAGGTTAGTGGATTAAAAAAAAAAAGGGTTGGTGTCTCTATATTGTGGGAGCTATAAATTATATCAACATCTTGCAAAGCACTAAGCTTTAAGGACTATGAATGGAATAATCACTTTGTTAAATCATATATATATAATGACTGATGCATTATGTACTATATACGCTATTAAAGGTTGGAAGAATAAGCTCAAAAGTAGATAATGAAAAAAGAAAAGGAAAAAAGAGAAAGGGCAAAGAAAAGGAAAGGCAAATCCACCAATACCAAGAAGCTGAAGTAAAGAAGAGAGGACTGCCTGTCTGTTTGAAGGGAATTGGGAACTGTAGTAGTGCTTTACTTTGCTCTCTTATCAAAGAAGAGGAATAATGCCTTTGATGATTGAGTAATGGATGGCCACGAACTTCTATTTTCCTTGAACAGATTGTATGAAATCTATGTAAAAAACATTCTTTACCCCCCTCCCTGCCCATAAAGTTGGCTCTGATGGGGGCCTTCATTTCAAATCAAGTTTTTGATTTAGCCCATGACCCTGTAGGAGCCCTTCAATAATTAGCTAATCTCCAATTATCTTCTTTTCTGGGATGCAGGAGTACTGTTGTTACTGTCTCATGCTTATATAATATTGATATATAGAACACTAATCATACTTGTTGGAATCCCACCTCTCTTTCACAGAATTGGATATGGTCATCAGAAAATTCCACTCTATTTTCCACAATATGTAGCATTAGAGTACTCGCTTGAGTTTTCCCTGGATCAGACTTGCACTAGATATCACACTGCCCTTCTCTCTTGAGCTAATTGTCACTTGAATAGGAAATCCTTGGCTGACAGAATGTTTCATCTGCATGCAGACTTATAGCTAATAGCTTGCTTTTATCAATCCCATGTTCTTGTTGTTGATGCGTTGCTTAATTAGTCATCGTAGACGTTCCTACTTGAAGCACAGGATAAAAATGCACACAGGCAGAACCAGAGCTGATGCATGGAAGGACAGTCTAAGTCGAGCATGGTAGATACAAACATAATATATTAGTGACTTGAGTTAGACCCCGTCGGTCTGAAACGAAACGGCAAAACGGTCAACTAGTCAAACAAAATTGTCAGGATAAACTCAAACGACAAGCCGGTGACATGTTGGTGACAACGTGAAAAAGTAAAGAAGTTCAACCTACCTCTAAACTAAGAATACTTTTCATAAACCCCCCCTAAAACTCTTGTTTTATATCAGTTTAAGCAATTCATTTGCACTGGTTAGCGATTTATAAGGTAATTGAAAAAGCGTACGATATCAAGGGAATGCGGTAAAAAATATATGCAATTCAAGGATTAAGCAATGGATTATTCCCCATGATTTAACGATCTTGATGAGCATGTTTCATCGCGTAAGATTGCATAAAATATCCTTTTTCCGTTTTACATATCTCAAGTATCGGAATAAACATTAAATATTTAAGGGGATTTTAGAAAATAGGGACTAAATTGAGAATACTCGTAAATATCAGGGATCGAGACGTAAAACTTACCACAGATTGTTGGTATCCAGCAAAACCATGTCAGTATCTGGTCCTCTCTGTCTCACAGATTTATTACTTTTTTGGGTTGTATCTTTTGTGAATTTGTTTAAACTAACATGGGTTTGAATTCGTGGATTGAATTAGTGTCAGAGTTTGTTTCTTTTTATTATTTGTCTGATGAACATGTTCCTGCATTCGATTTTGATATTATGACTGTGGGCTTAAAACATTGAATTCCTTACAAAATAGTGGAGGTAAACCAATAGCATGTCCTAAATGGGTTGGAATTGATATGTTTACTGAGCAGATCAAGTTAAAAAAAAGAAGTTAGAACAACCCAAATATAATTTTTTATTGGATTATTGAATCGATTAAAATTTAATTAGTTTAATCTATGGACTCGGTTTTATAATGGATCAGCTAGTTATTACTAGTTCAGGTTGGAATCATGTCCAAGTTACAGACACGGAATATGCTGTGATAATTTTTCTTTATCTTTCTTTATCAATTCATGGACACGTATGCAGTAGTAATCCTCACCTGCCTGAAATGCATGCTGTTAAGTGTCAAATATATCTGCTGAAGAATGATGTTTTTGAATGCCTTTTTGTTATGTTCTTATGTTTCAATTTGTATGGTTCTTGTGTTGCCCTTTAAAAGAAGGGTTTCGGTTAGAATGTAGTGCTCGTTTGGCTGTTTGTGTGATTTTTTTTTTAATTTTATTTATGGAACTGTCACATGTTTATATACATATGAGATTGGCCTGTTTATGTGTTCTTTGCAGTTTAGGGTTGCATGTACACACGATCCAAATGTCTGGTTGCCTATAAACTGTCGGGAATATTGAGCTGTGGAACATGAAGAGACTGAATTGAGAAACTGGGTGCTGCCAGTGGCAATGATACCAGCATAATTGTTCCTCTGATACGTCCCAGAATTCAAATTTCACAAGTGATGAAGATATCTAAGGTGAATTCTTACAAGCAATTTGGCTGCTCACTTGAGATTGTCGTGTATAAATCACAAGAGGGATCATAATTTTGAATAAGATATGGTTGCATTGGGGGAATTCATACATGTCAGTGAAGGATGCCCGATGCAACAATATCTTCATCAAAATTTAAGAAGAGTCTGAGGAAGTGCAAGGAAACTTTGCATTAAAGGACAGCGATCTCTGCACTTGATGTTGTGATGCCTCAATAAGGTGCTTCCTTAAGTGATTTCCATGATGATTATTGATAGGAGTTAAGGAACAACATACTTGTGTTGCCTAGTTTTGTCATTTTAGGCTTGTTAAGATGGTCTGAACTCTGAAGTTGCTTCTACTTATTTAGGAATTTGGCGTTTCATTGTATTGAAGACATGGGAATTTCTAAGAAGCCTTACATCACAGGAAATTTCCATCTACTGTAACAAAAGAAGGAAAATATTATGGCCTCCCTGGTCTAATCTGAAAAGGGAATGATGAAATCGGTAGTTTAGACAATCAGAGGAATGCAGCAAGGCAAATTGCAGATCAGTTAGTAGTAAAGCTAAAGTTTTCAGGGACAGGAGGATGTAGTTACCGCCATACTGATATGTTAAGGTTTTATCATGAGAGGTCGATCATATCATAAGCTGGTGATCTTTAATGACTATGAAGATGGAGGCAGGGAGGGAGGAATTTAGAGTTGTTTTCCATACACAATGATACTTGATTTAATTAAGAGTTGAATCAGCAGATCTGAGGATGCTTACATGGACTTTAGCTTTACAAAAATGTCTTGGAATTCGCTTGAAGCAGATGATACTAATTCAGCAGTTCTTGCTACTAACACAATTTTTTTTTCTGTCATTCTTGTGTATATCATAAGGGATTCTTGTTTATTGAAAGAACAGTGGAAAATTTTCGATGGGCTCTCCCCTTCACTTTCTCCAATCTTATATGGTAACCCAAGATTTGAGATTGCCTTCGCTATGAACAGGGGAAGACGAAACCACATAATATATTTGAGACTAGTCTCTTACAAGGACACAGCTTTTTTTCTTTTTTATCTGAAGTCATTTGTATTTCTATCAATTTCCATGACAACTCCTTGCTTTTTTTTTTTTTTTTTACCTTTTTTGATGAAATAAAAAAATGGAGCAACGTAACGTGTGCATTCAAAAAGATGAAAACAACCTCTGACCTTCTATAGAGCTTCTTTTTAAATGTGGATATGTGAATGTGGTATATGAACAAACCTATTAAACGTTCCACCGCAGTTTCATATACTGTTTACACAATGGATTAAATCTGGTTGATGATATCAATGCATTGCGTGTAGGTTTAGCTAACAGTTCTTGAGGAAATCGATAGCTCGCATTTGCAATGCAGTTTAGCTAATTTCGTAGACTGATGTATGTTCGGTCAAACACGCCATTTTAGGTGGCTTCTTTTAACAGGTCAGATTACCAGAATTCATACCAGACGATGAGCAGCTTCTACAGCAGAACATCTATTAAAGAAGATCATTCTATCACCCGATGTCTGCATTAAACGTTAGATTAGCCATCTAGATTGTGTAGTCACGGTTCATTTGCAACAATAATCTCACATTCTTTCAACGATTCTCCTTGAACCTAGCTGGAGACTCACAGGCAGAGAACAAAAGGCAGAACCTTCAAATTCTAATATTTCTTGCCATTTTCAAGAAGGAGAGAGATTTCATAATCATCATAGTAATTAATGTACACGAAAAGAAGCTCTAATCTCATTTTGCTCTTCTTAAATCCTACTAATATAAGCAAAACTGGAATCATGAAAGCTAAGACTATACCATCTGTTCTTCCTCATCAATCTCATTATGCCCTTTCAATGAACATAGAGGAGATGAAGAAGAAGAGGTAGAATCAGAACAAGGAGAAGCTCCAATCCCACAAAGTAGATCGACAAATGCCCCGACTATATACCCATGATTCTTCTTCCCATTGACCTTCAAATACCACCCCAATAACTCCTCTAAACAATCCCAATCTTTAAGTCCATGAGACTCCACCATCTCCTCCATTGACCTTCTAAAATCAACATATGGGTTTTCAGACTCTATTGCTAGCTCTACACTTTCCTTGAATGGAAACCCTCCTGTTTTTGCCTCTTCTAGTATTGAGTTTGTGTCACCAGGCTCAAAAAACAACCTTTCTGATCTCACCCCACGTACAACAACCTCCAATGACTCCCCGTCACAGTCCTCCGACTCAGTTGAGAAGCTTGTAGTTTCTGACGAGTCAGTGAACCATGACTCTGGTGTTTCAACCCCTTCAGAAGGATCAAAGAAGACTGAGTTTACAGTCTTGATAACATCATCTCCAGCCCTGAAAGAAAGAGTCTTTGGGTGCTTGCATGAAGGCCATTTTTGCCATGGATGCTTTGTTTCTTTGCCCTTGAAGAGTGTTGGTATCTTCATTTTTCTTGCTCTCTTGATCTCAAACACTAGAAAGAGATGATGTATAGGCTTAAATGGTGTCTCACGATCAATGAATGTCTGTGGCCCTTTTGGTTTGCTATTAATGTGATCAGAGGAAGTTGTGAGAGTTATATTTAAAGAAGATGCGAAGAGTAAGGGAAGATGAAAAGGAAATGGGACAGGTAGGGCCTGTGATCATGTGAGTATTAAATTCTGAGTTGCATAATTGAATGTGATATTAAACGTCTCCTCGCAGCAACTAAACATAACACAGCTTTTTTATGTTCAAAAGCTTCCTATAATGAATGGAGCTCCCATGGATTGTTTTGTTGATGTTATTCCGTCCCATAATTTTACTATCCCTTTCATAACCCATCTCTTCCAAGCTCATGTCAATTTTCTATTAAAATAATTGTTATAAAACTCTGTTTTGGCATTATGGGTTAACCTAAGAACTAATACGGATCGAATTCGATGAGAATCGATGAGAATTGACTCTATGATCTAATTAAGATTAGGTTTGTTTTTAAGTTTTTTAAAATAATGTTGTTTTTAATTTTGTTTTTTTTTTTTTAAATAAAATTATATTTTCTTGAATTAATCCATGTTAATCTGAACTAACTTATATCGGATCAGATTTAATAACTTTGATTAAAAGTATTGTGTTCACTTTTTAAATTGAAGCATGTATGTATTTGATCTATAGCAAAAATATTTTTCAATTAAAAATATATAAAATGATATTTTTTATATTTTTAATATCAGCACGTTAAAATCATCAAAAATACACTTAAAATACATTAATTAGATGTTTTTTCAAGTAAAAAATATTTTGAAAAGCAAATTGAACCGTAAAAATAAACACATCACTTGAAAAAACACGTAAACTCTTATCCTAAATTAATGAAATGATTTAAAAAAAAAAATAGTTAGAATAATTCTCAATAAATATTGTTCGTACCATAGCTTTAAATAGATTGCTCTTTCTCTAAACTCGAATTGAAAATGATACTTGAACAAATGATTAAAGAAATTAAAGAAGATTATTTTAGCTAAACAAACTATGAAGAGTTAGATTCTCTTAGCAGACAAACTAGGTTGAATTAAATTTACTTGAATGAGAAACCCTAATTAGGCACGCTGTATTTCATGTGACTATGTCTAGCTAGGAAGCTGTTTTTAATTATTACAGTAATTGAAAGAGACAAAATACATTAGGAAATTCAAGAACTTCATTTGGAAAAAGGAGAAATGGGTTTGAAAAAATAAATGAGGCAAAATTCATGTGACTTTTTTTTAAAAAAAAAGAGCGGTTTAATGAGGCACACTAGGGAATTTAATTTAAGATTATATTTTCTATATAGCTATAAAAAATCATTTTAGATTTCTATCTTCATTTCTTTAAACGAACATATGTTTTTTCTACGCCGGAAATATTAGAAAAAATTCAAACCTGAGGCAAAATTCATGTGACTTTTATATAATTCTATCTCCATTTAAACTATATTTCTTTTTCATCGTCTTCCCCCATTCGACGTCTGCCTGTCAATAATGGCTCTGAAGCCATCCTTTGAATTTTATATAGATGTGAAATACACCAATATCAGAATGACCTCACAAACCCAAGATTGAATAGAGCCGTACCATCGACCAGATCAAGATTGACTGGAAAGAAAAGGCATGTTGTCGTTTAAACGATAGTTCTTTTCAGACTTGGCTTGAAAATTAATTCGGAAAAGAACCTGGTTCTTAATTTGGATTATTGGATCGCTTATACAATATCACGGGTTAACTTAGTTTAGACAATAAATCATGTAATTAATTTACTTAACAGACAATTAATCACAGAGAGTTTGCATGGTGGTGTCGAAATAGAAGGATATGTTACCTAGTTATTGATTTGAACGAGGAGAATTTTGAATTTATGGCATTCAATTCGATCATAACTAGAAAGGATCAGTGGCTCCTTTTTATATTGTCGTACGTGGCTTGTAACTGACATAAGAAATAACAGTTAACTATCTTGTCAGTGGGTCGTTAGAGAATCAATGCTCTTTTCTTATCTCTCTTTTTTTTTTTTTTTGTTCTTGAGAGTTAGAGAATCAATGTTGCTGAGGAGCTTTTAGAGAGGAACTTCTCATCAAGAAATGGGAGAATTAACCCCAGGTTGTTTTTTTCTATCTAGGTCAATCAAGTTTTTTTTTTTTTAACTTGAATTAATCTAATCCGCAGTTCAACAATCATATCATACTATATTCTTAATTTTTAAAACAAGAAATTGTCACATATTTCATTCTAGGAGAATCCATCACAAATATTTACATCCACTTCTCTTTTCCTATATAAATATATATATATATAATATATATATATATATATAATATATATATATAATATATATATATATATATATATATATATAACAATCTCTTGCTCGTGCGATATGAATGGTTATTTGTGCTGGGATCAGTAAATTATTGGGTTCATAGTTATTATTGTGATCAGTTCTTGAAGAAGAAGGGGCTGTAGATGAACTGGTTTGTCTCCTATCTACCGATTTATTATTGTCTTTGGGCAGGCATCTACGTGGAAAACACATGCTACGTTGACCCTCATGAATTTATTTATTTTTAAAAAATGGATGAAGTGTGTTTTTGTTTGATAATTAAGAAGATTGTGAAACATTGGGTCCTATGTATTTGTGAGATGACATTGCACGTCGTGCATGATATATTAGAAAATGCATTTAGATGAACATCTAATACGGTTGCCAGCTGCTAATAATTTAAATAGAAGAATGTAATGCTACTTTTGTCTAATATGACTCCTTCAACTATTTCCCAAAAAAAAAATTATGAGGTAATAAAAATACCAAACATTAAAAAAACAATAAAAGAAAATTCTTAAAAAAACCAGGAGTCATTAAATCATAATTAACAATATTAAGCTTTATTAATTCAATGATTTATATGTATTTTTTTCACTAGCAATGTTTGCCATCGAAAAGTGTGAGATATATATCATGTATATTTTTTTATTTAATAAAAATGTATGGTGATTTCAAGAATTTGGTTATGAAATTTTTTGATAACGGAGCTTGGGAAGAATTTATGATATGTATTACTAGCATTAGTGAAAAAAGAACTGTGTTTTTTATTGTCAAATCACTCTGATTTGATGGGAAAAAATACTAATGTTAATGAAATGCCCTTACAAGCATTCAAACTATACCTAAATAAAATATTAGATGCCATCAATTCCTATTAATTAATTAATTTCGTACCACCAACTTCAAACGTCTCAAAATAAATGTTAGGATAAAAAAATAAAGCAATTGTATTTTAGGGTTTTTAGAGCACAATACCAATTAATTACAAGTTTATTTGATTTTGTAGTAACAATTATTTTTTAAAATATTTTTTATTTATAAATGTATTTTTTAAAAAATTATTTTTAACATCAGCAGAAAACATCAAAAATTAATTTAAAACAAAAAAAATATTTTTTAAAAAATATTTTTAAAATAAAAAATAAACATACACTACAATACCATGCGGAGAAAGTGCAAGCTATTATGTTTTTTTTCTCAAGTCAATGTTGATGTGATGTATTTTTGCACGACACACTAATATGATAATATGTAGCTTTTGTGTTTGATACAAATTAATGAAGCTAGGCATTAATGGAAAGAACATGGACGAGTCAATAGGGTATTTTGGTGGAAGTGCAAGAATCAGCAATAGTGTTAGGCCTGGAGTGCTTGTTGAATATATTAACTTAGATTAATTTAAAATAAAATCATTTTAATATTTAAAAATAAAAACATTAAAAAAACCAAGTACCAAGTTGTCTTTAATATCACTTCTTTGAATTGTCTTACATGGAACATGATAAGACATGGTAACGATCGTGATGCATAATATCCACGCATGGAACTCCTTTTAAACTTAATTATCATGAGATGCAAAAGTGATTACTTAATTAACTAATTAATTGCAATTAATGTTCCAACACCTTCAAGTAATGCACTTTTTTAAAATGTGGAATATTGAACTTAATTATACAATAATTATACATTGTACTCTTGTCCAGATTCAGTTGTGTTCTGTGTGTGCCAACTGCCAAGAGCACAAGGGAAAGCATTTGTTGAGGAGAATGTTCTTCTTTTTTTACTTCCCCTTCTTTGTTCATCAACTAGTTTGGTATTTGAAAACCAAGCGGGATAATTAAAATATCTGAGCTAGTTGGACATGTCTCCGACAATCAGTTAAAATATACATTGAAAAAAAATATAATTGATTTTAGTATTTTATTTTTTTCATTAATAAATATTAGATATTTTATTGTTTATCCATACCGTAAAACAAAGGAAAGAGAGATCAACTCGCACCGTTTTAGGTTGGAAGATCTGTATAATTTGGAGGAAATGAGTGTTGTTGTATGAGCGTTGGTGGGCTCAAGCCCATAAGTCGTGCCCTTGATATTATTCAGAACTCATGGACTAAATAGTAAAGTTATTAGACCCGGCTTAATTACTGAGTCGGTTCAAGATCTAAACTAATAATTAAACTATGATTATATTATTTTAAGCTTTTGAAGAAAAATTAAAATATTCAACTTATAGCATCATCTCTTTTAATTTTTACTCGAAACAACATTATTTTATGACATGTTTGAGTTGATCTAGAAAGTATTCGACTGAGCTCTAAACTATAGGTTAAATCTTGGGCTAAGTACAATTATGCTTACCATCAATAATTGGTGTGATCTTTCCTTGCTGCAAGAGTTTAATTTATGACCAGAGAAATTCTAATATATCCTTAAATCGATTTAATTAAGGTGGTGGATGGGTATTTTTTTAATCACACCCAAAAAGAATAGAATTAATTTCAGATTTTTGATATACAAAAACTAATCTAAGAACACCAACTAACCATTAATGCTAATCATTCACACTTTTGGGATAACACAAAGGATTCTTAATTATTATTATTATTTTCTCTTATAGGAAATTAATATGGAGAGCACAACAACGCAGACTTAAAACCCCACCAACCCTAAAGCTGCAAAAAACAAAGATGGCACGATGCCTCCCCCACTACAAAATCCAACTCAAAAGCATGGCCAGATAGCATGCATTTGTATACACTAACACCTCCTTGGCTTCTTTGCTGGCCTGTGACGAAACACATCAACCAAAACGGTTCTCTTGCATTTTGGACATTTGGGATCTACCTCAGACACCATGACATAAATGAGGCAACGTGCACAGCCCATCAAAACCAGTGAAGGTACCTTGGTTATGTCGGTTCTGCTCATTGAGTTCATGTCTATTATCCCAACTCGTCTTGATGCTTCGTCCTGTTGGTGCTGCAATCCTGGCAGGGAGAGTCTGAGGCTCAAATCAATATTTGGACTCTTTCCTTCTTGTGCAATTATGGGAAAGCATCTTCCATTTCTTTCCTTCTCCTCACATCTCACTCCGATCTTCAAATAAATAAATAAATAAGATCAGAATCTGTAAATACAATAATACATAACCCTTAACCCTTTTATTTATGTTTTTTTTGCTCCGCGGTTCAAAATAAAAGGCAATCAAAATAATGTTTTTTATTTTGAAACTCGTAAAAAAAAAACGCGTAGACAAGCACGCTCCAAGTAAAAAAACATAACTTTTTTCTTGGATAATACCAACAAGAATTAATTAAACTGGAGAATAAAAAAAGGAAAGTGCAAAAAAAATAACAATAATAAAAACTCAGTTTTAAATTAAAAGCGTAGAAAAAAAATGCGTAAATAATTAAACACGCTCTAAGTAGAAAAACAAAACTTCTTCCCTGGATAAGAATTAATTAAACTGGAGAATAAGAAAAGAGAAGTGCAAAAAAATTAGCAAGAATAAAAATCAGTTCATAAAATTAAGAAAACACCATACTGCTTTACCTGTTCATGGAAAAAGTCATGCCATTCGAAACAAGGTCGAGAAGGGGGACCTGGTTCTAACATTGGATAATTAAGATCAAGAGATTTGTGAGATTCTTGACGAAATTGATTTATGATTGCTCCGATGCTATCATTGCCACGACCACCCTTCTTGGCCACACCATTTTTTTCTTCATTTCGGCAAGCATGCCATGAACTCTGTGGTTTATGGTTATGTGAGATCATTGTAAATTCTGGTGACTTGATCATAGCAAAGAAGCAAGCATATTTATACAAGGTTAGAGGACATGGTTTTAGAGTACACTGACTCGTCTGGTTGTAAAGCTTCTTCTTTACAAAGGTTGTAATGGTTTTAGGTCATAGCTAATGGACAAAATGTAATGAAACGGATGACAAATTGATGTTAATTTTCATGAGGGAATTTTGCAAGATTTAGCATATTTTGATGTTATGGCAAGTAAGAACTTATTAGTAGTAAACCCAATTCCATACTTGTATTAAAAAAATTAAATTGAATTTTCAAGTACGCGAGGGTTTTTTTAAAAAAATAAATAAATTTAGATTCAATTTTTGAAGTTGAAGCTCTAATTAAAGCATGGGAAAATGAGACAAAATTACAGAAAAGAAATTAAAGTTGTTGAACTGTATTTTAACAAATGTCAAGAAGAATCATAGACAGATTGCAATGCAATCGATCCGTTTTAATAAAGACGACAGAGTGGAAACATTGAATAGCCGTTGTAATTTAGAAAACAAACAATAGATAATAAATACCCCCTTGTGTAAATGGCTATCATATATTATACCATTATTAATGCTATCATTAATTAATAACAAGAATATCCATAATTATATCTAATTAATAAAAATAAGGTAAATCTCAATTTGCCTCATGGGGTTTATATATATATATATTTTAATTTCATCCAAAATCTTTGATTTGTTTCAGTTAAGCCTGGTATATTTCATTTTCATTTCACTTTTATAAATCTCAGTTTTATATCTAAAGTTCATGAAATGTTTTACTATAACCAAAAGGTAAGAATAAATAAAAATAATTTTAAATTAATTAATTAAAAGAAGACATGTTTTCAATAGAAACTAGCTATCTGACATGTACTTTACCACGGCTCATATATGTTTATTTTTTATAAAAAAAATTATTCATGCAGATTTTTTCAATGTTTTTTGGTAGTTCAAAATATATGACAAATCAAAAAATTTATGCACATATATAATTAACTAAACTAAGAATTATGTATATTAATTAATAAATAAAAAATCATTAATAATATCTAAAAACAAAACTTGAAAAATCAAGAGACAAATGTAGATCAATATATTGAATCTTGAAAAATAAAATGTTAAATTGATTGAATAAAAAAAAAATAACATGTAAGGCAACACATATTAAAAATATCATCTAAAAATAAATATTTTTTTATTTTAAAAAACATAGTTTATCTATATAAAAGATAAAAACAAAATCATACATGAATTAAACACATAACAAAGAAAATCAATATTTTTTAAAAGAGAACCCTCAACAAAATAAAAGAGATAAGGTTTTGTTTATTTTTGTTTTTTTTTAAACCAATCACGCCACTTTATTTCTTTTCAATTGCATTCTTTTGTCTGGCTTGACAGTCAAACTCAATAGCTTTTGATACAGAAAACAGAAAAAAACAATGCCCCTCAGCAGCACTTTTTAACTAAAAAACAGCAAAGAAAACACTCTATGGTGCTACAATGTTATCCACAACACAAACACTTTATCTACAATATAATCCACAGTGCAATGAGTTTATATTCACAGTAAATATTCAGTGTTTTTCTCACGCCTTTTAAATTACAATATAATATGATAAAAAGAAAAAGAAAAACTGCATTAACACTATCTAACAGTTATTTGATAGTCCAAGAATAAAATTAAGCTAAAAGCAAATATGATACACACACACCAGACCTCTTATACATTTTCTAACTAGAATATATCTGATTTTCATTAAAATCATGAACAACAATTCTGAAAAAAATAAATTTGAAATCCTACATTAATGGGATGGTAGCTCGAGTACAGGACAATCTAGACATCACCTAGAGCGTGAATATTTGCACATATTAAAGATGCTATTTGATGAAGACATCAAAGAAATAAAGGGATATAACAACTGAGAGGGATAAGAACAGTTAAGGTTTTAATGAAAAGATTTTATATATATATAAAAACAAGGTTAAATAAATTTGAATCTTGATTTTCATTCAACTATAATATTGATGAAGGCAAAGATAATGTTGCTAAGTGAGAATTGAAGCTGGTAGAAGTTAAAAATTTCTTGAGAAACTAATCCTCTCGAGTTTTATCATATTTGTTTCAAGCTTTGACTCCAAGCTCCTAAACTGGTTTAGACCCACAGTCTTTGGTTAAAACCCTTGCTGTCATGATGATCATCATCCTCATCATCGCTATCTCCATCATTCACACCAGCCAAAAACATGTCATTATCACCATGAATGCTGGGCTCATCATTGATATCTGATTCGTGGTTAGCCCCGAGAGAATGATGTGCATTCCAATCAGGAGGGAAGGTCTTCTGCAAGGTCTGTGTAAGCTCTCCACCTATTCTTTCAATCTTGCGTAAACACTTGGACCAGTAAACTGCAGTCCCCATATCTACAGTCAACTCAAACTCTATCATCTCTCTACAAATGGACAGTATCCCCGAGTAAATGTATGCTTCAGCAACAGTAGCCCTTGACAGCAATAATGATGTCATTAAGCAATGGTAGACAGCTTTATCAGGCATTAATCCGGCCAACTTCAACTCTTCGAAACAGCTCAAAGCCTTTTCTGGAAGAGAAGCATTTGCCCACCCATGAATCAACGTGGTGTAGGTTTTCACATTTGGCTTCACCCCTGCAGCTTCCATTTCTTCCATTGTTTTTGTTGCTCTCTGGAAAATATGGATTATTCAAATCATATGGCGAATGCCACATGGGAAAAAAACACTCATCCTATTATGCATTATAAGGAAAAGATGCATTAACTTCTAATGCCTTTGAGTAAACTGAAACAAAATGCCGTCAAAATTGTTCTGATAACTAGAAATAAAAAAAATCCATCCTATAATCCATACCCAAGTAAGAAATGAAGCACCGAATTGCTAAATTAACACCTAAAGAAAAAAAGATGAAATTATTTTCACCTGCAGATGAAATCCTATGAACTCATGTTAATCAGGTTCTGTGTGCAAGAGCTACAGAAATTTAGAATGAAATGCTTGTTATCACCATTCAAGTTCAGAATGCATTCAGCGTGCTCTTTACTAGCTGTGTAAAAACAAACTGACTAATGACTGATCAGCAAAGCATACCAGCATATCTCCAGCCTTGCAACAAGCATTTATAAAAGATGTATAGGTATGAATATCAGGTTGGACCCCTTCTTGCTTCATTTGCTGCATAAGGTCAGCAGCCTCCCAAACATCACCTCTTCGAGCCCATCTACATCAGGAAAACAATTGAATCAGGTTATTGGAAACAGATGTGGACAACATATCTGACCGGATGAAATAGGGGGAGATTAGAGTTTCTGAGAATACATTAATTGCGATAATATTAAAGAGGTTAGAAGTCTTCTCAGAACATAAATTTTAGAGTAATAGACAATAATTCATACCCATCAATTAATATGTTATAAACAAAGGTGTTTCTTGGAATCTTTTGAGCATTCATTTCTCGAGTAACTGCCAAAGCACTTTGCATCCTGCCTGACTTGCAACACGCCTTGAGCAGTGCCTCGTATGTAAATACATCAAGCTGTAGTCCTTCATTTCTCATTTTGGTAAAATACTCGAAGGCCTTTCCAGTATCACCTAATGCTGCATAACCATGCATGATTGTCGTGTATGTGTGTTCATCTGGACTTACACCTGCCAGTGCCATCTCATCCAATATTTCAACAGCCTTCTCCATCTATAAGATACACAAGATAAATATAGTTGTGTCAAAAAAGAAGAGAGAACATTACTGAATATAGGCTTCTAGAGAAGACAACATTCACCAAAGGAAAAACATAATTCAATTTTCAAAACTGCTGATATTATTCCGCATATACCAAAATGGAACTTCACTAAGCAACTCAAGAAGTGACTTAAGTCGATCAAATAACTGAGGGATATGATGGGAACAATGGTTCACAAAACTGGAAGAGAGGTTAAATTTTTCCACCAAATATATGGGGGTGTAAGAGTCTTAATAACTCCCATAAATAGATATAGTAAATTACTCATCACAATGTTGTTCACGCAAGCAGACTTTCAAGATTTTCTTTGTACCCTGAAGGTGAAGGACACATATTTAGGAAGTCTTTCAGACACTTCAGCAATGCTATAGACAACTACTCCTTTCCTAACAAATCCAACAACGTTGAAAAAAGTCCATGCTAAATTAGTTATACAGCACACACCATGACATTAACATAAAAGTTCTTTTCACAACCTAGTCTATTTGTCAAAGTTGGAATCTGGTCTGACCAGGTTCCAACACTACATTACATCATATGCATAGTTTACCTTACGCTTCTCAACAAGGCCAAGAACCAAAGCATTGAAGGTATGCACAGTTGGGATGCACCCACTCCGCCTCATCATATCAAAAATTTCTAGGGCCCTCCTCATTTCTCCAGCTCTTGCAAATCCATGTATAATGGGCATAAATGTGCGTGAAGTAGGCCTACATCTTTCCTTCTGCATTTCCTTCACCATATGGATGGCACGATCCATATTTCCCATTCCACAGAAAGCTTTGATGATGTTATTATAGAGGACAACATCAGGTTTCAAACCATCTTTGATAACATCTTCAAAAACTGCAAATGCATTGGTCCAATCTTTTAACTTCAAGAACCCGTTGATCAACATGGAATATGTCTTCATGTTATGCTTTATGCCAACAGATTTCATCATTTTGCTAACCTCCAGGGCTTTAGAAATTTTACCAATCTGAAAAGGAGGTTTGGATGTGATGTTTGATCGTCAATTAAACAGAAGACTAGAGATACCAACTTAACTACAAAGCATGAGTGAGGAGCAACTATACATGCAACAAAATACAGAACTCAAACAGCAATATTCAATGAATAATATTGAAGAAGAAGACACTGTGCTTTTATAAAGCACAAAGATTAAGAAAGTTTGAACAGCATCCCTATTCTAAAATTCTCAACTAAGAAAACTCTGCTAGCGTCCCTCTTCTAAAATTCTCAACCTCCTCTCAATCTTTCTTAACCTCAAATTAGCTTTGCAAGAAGGACACCTGAAGTCAAACTTTCAGAAGATTCCAATTCAATTGAACTCGATTGCAGCCATCTTAGCACTAAAGTCATAAGCCATCACAACAAACAAATTCCCCTGCATCCTCCTTCATGATCACTCTTCTAGTATATTCAAAAAAGAAAAATTATGTTGCTGGAAGACCACCTGATGCCCAACTCTATGAGAGCATTTAGACATTCAAATGGACTGGATCCCAGCTTTCTTAGCACTGAATCCATAAGCTCTGTCAACAAACAAATTCACCTGTAATCCTCCAACATGATCACCTTTCTAGTCCACTCAGAAAACTGTCTCCATGTCCCACTCTTTCAGGACACAACTCCAAGAGAAGGTCAAAACAAATGAATGCAGGCATCTAAAAGATCTCTTTTATGACTTACCACAGCTTTTTACTTTTCATGGACTCAAATATCTGAGTTCATTCTTCCAATTTATGTTTTTTTATATTATCCTTTGTGCAATGAATTATAAATCAATTTGATTTGAGCAATGACATACTTAGCTCCACCCAGTTTTGTCCAGAATGTTTATATGGTACTATCTTGAGTTAGGGCTGCCCTTTCCTTAAATTCCAAGCATTTTGGTGTCAGATTGCTTCACTAGGCTCGTGTGCAAGAGAGCTTCAAAATAGAATAAAGATGCAAAAATTTTAGAGCAAAAAGGTGAAATGACAAAAGGCTTACCTTGGTGTACATATTGATGAGACATCCATAGCTGATCACTGAAGGAGCAAATCCACATTCCTACAGCATGCATACAGCAATTTAGTATGAGGGGACTATAAATAAGATATGAATTATACCACAATTCATGTAAATTCTTCATGGCAGAGTATTAAAGGAAAAGGTGAAGCTTTGCAATTACATGTTATCAAACATTATTTAAACATCAACCACTGATCAGGCATTAACCCTATATGGATTTTGCTACTTCCTGGATTGTGTCCTCTGGCACCTTTACTTGACACACACACACACACACACACACACATATAAAGTAAGTTCAATTTCTTGCTTCAATAGGTAGTCAACAGAATCTTAAAAGTTGACACACTCCTTTGCAATTTCCTTGGGTCAGTCCATACAAGCATACATGCACATGTATGTACACATATCTAAACATTTGTGAAGTGTTCCATATTCTCACTAATCAAACCATGGAACAAAGGAAGACGGTGCTTTACTTTCACAAAAATGTTTTTCCACTATCATTTATTTGTTGCTCTCTTGGTAACAAAGTTCACATCTTATTAAACCTTTCACGTGCATCTTAAAGACACTTATAAAGGAGAGCCCATTGAAGAATCTGCACGATACATAACATGGAAAACAAAACTTGATCAGAAAACATTAAGCCCAATGCAGACTAAAAATTTTAGATTATTCAACATTTTAAACTTCCAGCATGAATCATGAAGCAAATTGCTTATTAAGTTATACACAAGCTAGATTTATCTGGAAATTATAGAATTTTTATTACATATAGAGGTGCTTAACAACTAGATATTAGATTCTTTCTAAGAAGTTTTTTAACACTTTTTACATGAAACAGTTGCAAAACTTGACAAATATGCTTTACGGATCAATAAAGCTAAAAGACACAGAACATATCTCCAACACAAATAAAACTTACAAAACTGAAGCACACAAGTAATCACTTCACAAGATAAACTCTATGACATCATCATCATCTTGTTACCTTAAGCCTTTTGAATACAATAAGACATTTTTCTTCATTTCCAATCATAGTGTAACCATCCATCATGGTATGATATATGTCAAGAGGAGCATCTATACCTTCTTCTTCCATCTCTCTCACCAGAGCTTCGGCTCGATCCATATTGCATGCCTGACTGTAATTAATAGATGAGGAGTGAAGCTTTTATGAATTTATGTAAGCAACTCATAAACTTGGAAAAGATTTTAACAGAGAGTGTAAAGTATAATGTGTAGACAAAAGATGACAGATACAAATTTTAGCATGCAACCTAGTTCAATAAGCATATCCTCCAAGGATCCATTCAACACATACCAAAGGCCTTTGCCCACAAATGATGCAATTGACAAAGGGTCCTTATATGGTCTTAACCTTCAATAATTTAATAAAGTTGGCACCCCAAAGACTTGGACCCCAATAATTGCACTTGGGAGTGGGAGACTTGACAAATTCACCAACAATAGCCCTAAAATAATTACTGGTTATATGAGCACATACATATAGAGTACAAGTAGACTTGAAAAGCTAGAACATATGTATCTGACCTCATATTTATAGCCATGGAACTCGTTAGCATATTGAAGCGATCCATATTTATAAGTATAAATATAACAATAAGAAAATTAACATAGACTTGAATTTGAAACTTAATACTGACCAATAAGCGTATATAATGTTCCCATAAATGTATGCATTCAAATTGGTATGCCTCTCTTTGGCCTTCTTAAACCAGCAATCTGCAGCTCTTCAAAATCAAGTTTTAAGTTATTATTAGCACAGAGAGGAACTTCTGAAACAAAAACCAAAGTTGCAATGGTTTGCTATATAAAAAGTAAGGACAGGAACGAGTTACAATGCTGAAGTTTAAAGCATATGTCATCAAAGCTTTTATATGTTGATCAAGTCATAAAAAACTACAAATAATTTAGTTCAAAGAATAAAGCATTACGTGAATAAGAAATAAAAACACAAAAAAAACAAAAGCTTAAAAACAAGTTGAAAAAGAGAGAGAGAGAGAGAGAGACTTCAGAGCTGGCAGATATATTACTCTGGCATATAAAAGGATACTTTCCAAGAGCAAAGTTAATGAAACAGATACATTCTTCAAGAAAAAAGGTAATATTTACTTACTCAGCATTGCCAATTTTGGCAAATCCTCCGACAACTATGCTATAAGTCACCAGACTCATTTCAATGCCCTCTTCATTCATTTTCCTAACACAAGTCAGTGCTTCTTCCATGTCTCTACCAACTGCATAAGCGTGAATAAGGCTGCATGAAATAAATAACTTTAATGCCAAAAGAAGAAAATTAAAGTACAATACTATTATCCTCAAAAACTATGAGGTTTCGAGTTCCTGTTAATTGAACATAGATTACACTTGGGAAGCAGTCTTCAACAGACATTGCCAATTTACCAGAAAAATGAATAACAACGTGAATAAAGAATAAACACATAAATAATGTACAAAATTCAAAGCTGAAAGTCCTACAATCTTGTTTGAATAACTCAGAGTGAAATCTTTCTCGGAAGGTTTGCTTCCTAAAATATAATTTGCATCCAGACACATCGTTCACATAACATGTATGTATCCAATACAATTTGGATGGTTGACCAGTATTTCAACAGATGAAGAAGCTCATGAAGAAGTTAATTCAACTTAATCACACAGATGCAATACTAAAGATGTTTTACCATAAATTTTACCTCGTATAGACATGTGAGCTGGGATCCATTCCCCTTGCTCGCATGATCTCAAAAGTTTGTCGTGCACGATGCATATCCCCTCGCCTTGCATAGTACCCCACCATTAATCCAAACTCCCTTCTAGAAGGCTAATAAAATGATGTGAAAAAAAGAGGAAACAAACATTATAAATGACCAAGTAAAAGCTATTATAACTTTCTTAAATATAAAAGGTCACGCATGATATGATTATGCAACATTTTCCATCATTATAGAAGTCATATGCATTATGAATTAAGCCATTGAGCATAAATCATTCCCTTAAAAGTTAATGTTTCTCCACTTAGACCATGGTTACTATAATCTGCACAAGTCATGGTTATAAATGTGTTGTCATACAAAGAATAATCAGGGAATCCATCGCTTCCTACTCTGTGAAGATATTATTCTTATAGGTCACACATTTTCTCTGCTCAATCAACTTTAAAAAAAAAAAATACAAGTCTAACAAGAAGAATGTCTGGCACTTTTTACCTTCTTAATCCTTTCGAAAGCACTAACAACTGCCTGCCAATTCTCCGGTTGCGTGTCTAAAACCTTCCGAAAAGCCTTTGTAGACCCTTCTCCTTCTTCATGCCATTTAGACCTATAATCTTTTCCATCCTCTCCATAAACCCAATTCTTTCTCTCCTCTGCTTTCGCTTTCAATCTTCTCCCATCATCCAATTTCACAGTCAAAACCCTCCCATGAAACTCCATTCCATCAAATTCCTCGGCTTTCATTGCAGACTTCCCTGCTTTTGGACCATCATAGATAATAAACCCAAACCCCGCATTCCTTTCAGTCTCATTGTGACTCTGGATCAAAATTACATTCTTTATAGGCCCGAATTGACGGAAGAATTCAGAAAGTTCATGTTTTTTTATCCAGTTTGGTAAATTTCCTATAAAGATCTTCCCATTTTGGTTGGATTCAATTCTGGGGGCTTCATTTTCTATCTTTTGAGTCTTTTCTTGGGTTTCAGCTTCTGGGGTTTGAAGTATTTCTAGTGGCGGCGGCGGTGGTGGTGGAGGAGGAGGGGGCGAGAGTTTGCTGGAGAGGCGGAGTTTGGTGGAGAGAGAAAGAGGGTTGGTGGTGGTGGTGGTGGTGGTGGTGGTGGTGCTTGTTACTGAGGGTTTGGAGGTTTTGAGAGGGTTCTTGGGTAATTTAGGGGTGGTTGGGGTTGGTGTGGAGGTGGTGGGGGGTGTTGGAGTGAGTGATTTGGGACGGCGAATAGAGGAAGAATTGGTGGGTTCTGGTGGTGGTGGAGGTGTTGGTTTGAGGGAGAAAGAAATAGTTGTGGTGGCGATGGAGGAGAAGGGAGTGGGAGAATGAGGGAAGCGTGGGGTGGTGGAGAGTGGCGAAATATCCATTATCTGTTTACTGTTGAGACTGAGGAAATGGGGGGTAGCAGTGGTAGTTTTGAAACTTTGGGTACTTATTCTCCGTATATGCGCTTAGAGCAAGTATTCTAGAAATTGGCCTGTACATGGGCTAGAAACTTTAAAAAAATATATATAGAATATAATATAGTATTTAATTATTGTTTCCAGATAAAAAAATATTTAATTACGGTTTTAAGATGGAATAAAGATCCAGACACTCTCTTCACTATTTTCGCCTAAACAGTGCCTAAAAAACTGATTTGGCAGCGCGCATGGAGTTCATTCACCGCAATATTTTTTGTTTTTAAATTATTTATAATTAAAATAATCTAAAAATATTAAAAATATATTAATTTAAAAAAAAATCATTTTTTAAAAAAAAAACTGTGTGCATTGTAGGCGTAGCATACACCTTTAGACAACTAACTCATGATAAAATATAGGGGATGAATCAAAGCCTTGGGCACCCTGCACATTGCAAACATCCACCCACTGGTATTAGGAATTCTTGCTCATGAAAAGATAGATCATTCTGCAGCGGCACAAGCTTGTAATGAACAAATAGCATGCGAGTCACCATTGAACATGGGTGGTTCTACAGCTTGCTTGATGAAGTCCAGGGAAGAACAAATCACACTTTCTCCCGAGTAATGATGACTAATAAAATTGAAATGCAAGGTGTTCACATACTTGAACACCTGACAAAAATGGCATAATAAGACAGGTTTAAATCTACTAAAAATATCATTCTTTAACAGCAAAATCAACTAAATCTCCAGTTTTTAACAATCAAGTACCAATACCCACTGAGGGTAATATCCATAACAGACACTGAAAGCGAGCACTAAAAAAAGACAAGACAAGATATTTAAAGTTCTTGCACTCGAACATACTGTGGAGGTTTATTTAACTCAAGAACCTCCTAGCACCACCTCCTCTACCGAATCCCTGAGTGGGAATCATAGGCTGAGGCTCAACTTCAACAAGCCCAGGAACATCTGACATACCAAGAGCAGCAAGCATGTCAATGGTCTCTTTGTCAACCTTAATCTCATGGATCTTAATGGCAGACTCCTCAGGCACGAAATCCATGCGACGCTCACGCTCTTCCTCTTGTAGTTTCAGTGAGATGCCACGAACTGGTCCCTTCTGAATACGCTTCATTAGATGGGTAGAGAACCCAGCAATCTTGTTGCGGAGACGCTTCGAGGGGATGATAGCAACCTCTTCCAAGATCTTCTTGTTGGTGTGGAAATCCAAGGTCATTTTAGAGTAGTACCTCTCAATGACCTGGCGTGAAGACTTCTTCACTGTCTTGGTACGAACACGACCCATCTTAGCTAATAAGCTGCTGCTGCTGCTGCTGCTGCAAAGAGAAGTAAGAGTAACTGAAACTGTAATGGTGATTGTCATTTCCTTTCAAGGAAACATAAAAGCAAAACATGAGAAACTACATTTTTAATGACCAAAAGACAAAACACCATTAACAACTCTAAGTTCACACATGATGACATGACATCCAAAATGCAATGGAGCTACAAGATGACTGCTTGAATTGTCAATGCTATAATCTTAAATTCAAATAATTCATTGAGGAGAGGAGCTCCACAAAAGCTCCTCAAAGACCATGAATAACAAAATAAAACATATTCTATTCAAATTATGGGGCATGTCAGATAAACCATCCTGTTTTCCAGTTTCAAAAGAGCTGGAAACCCACAGTGATACTGTGTTGATAGTGGTCGGAACTATTCTAACAAAAAAAAAATGGGAAATAAAATCCACAACCAGTGTAAACCAAACATCAAATTACAGACAATAAATCAAAACTTCAAAAGCTTCCCACCATCAAAACAACAATAATTTTCAAAAAAAATATCTTAACTCTTAGGATTCTTTATTCATTTAAATGAGTAAGGTAATCAATAAACTTGGTACAGATCTCATACTTTGTCAGCAAACAAATCAATTACTGAAAAAACTTCTTCAGCAAAATGTACTATTAAGAACAGTTTTGCAGTCCCATTGCTAAGAAACTGAATATCCTAAGCAGAAAAAGAAACCGAAAAACAATACCTTTATCCCACATTGTCTTAGCAACCAAACAGATCAAACACACACAAAAGCAACAAAAACCATATATTTTTTTCATAAAATTGATTAACTAAACAGATATCCCACAAACTAAAACATACTGAAGGTTTCTCTCTCTCACGAGATATAGTTGGTGACTAAGGAAACAGGAAGCAAGAAAGAAACGAAATTTACCTTCAAGATGCAAGGAGAGCCCCGATGACGAATACCGAGGTACTGCTGCGGCGTTATGGGAAGGAGGAAGAGAGTCTTCTTCAGGTATTTAAGCAGTCTAGGGTTTGCGCTTGCCAGCCCCTATTTTGTTAACAACTTAACGGGCCGTTCTACTGGGTCCATTTTTAGGTGTATGAAATAGAAGGCCCATTACGTTTTTTGGGCTGGGGAATAAGAAGCCCACTGCAAATTTTTCCTTTACTTCGATCGTTTTTTTTTTTCCACTAGATTAATACAATTTATTAATATAAAATCAAGTTTATCACAAGTTACTTGATATATATCAAATGATATAATTTTGAATTCATCCAGGTCACCTTCAATTGAGTCATGGGGGACTATTAATAATTTTTATTTTTACTGTTTGTCTTTTCTGTCCCCAGACGCAATCTAGCAATCTGGTGGACAAATTTATTATATTTTTGGTGCATTAACATAACATTTTAAAAAATTAAAAGATTGGTTTTTATTCGCATGCTACTAAAATATAATTTAGTAATTATAGAAACAAGCCTCATAAAAGAATGGCAATCCCGAATGCAAGAGCTAGCTTCTGGACGTGGTGGCTCAGAAGTTCTTGCTTTCAGCTATCTTACAGATCATGAAGGTCAAAGTCAGTCTCAGCTTCATTAACTAGTTTAGTCATCTCTTCTAGCAAGTTATTCAACTCTAAATATATATCAGTTATTCTAGGATGGGTTCTCTCGCCAGCCATGAAAGTGTGAACTTTGTCCTTAATTTCGATCCAACTCTTGCCCCTCTCCTTCAAGATCTCACTCCCTTTGAGGGACTTCCTTGCGTTTGCAGCTTCCTCCCACTTTTTACTAGCAGCGTATGTGTTTGCCAGTAGAACATAGTTTCCTCCACGGTCAGGTTCCATCTCGAACAAGTTCTTAGCTGCAATCTCAGCTAATTCAAGATTCCCGTGAATCCTGCAAGAGGCCAAAAGTGATCCCCACATTGAAGCAGCAGCAGCAAATGGCATTTTCGTCATCAACTCGTGAGCTTCATGAACCAGTCCTCCCCTGCCAAGGATATCAACCATGCATGAATAGTGAAGGACATTTGGTGACACGTTGTGCTCTCTTGTCATAAGGTCGAAATAGCTTCGTCCCTTGTCCACCAAACCTACATGAACACAAGCGGATAATACTGCAACATAAGTCACTTCATCCGGTTGCATACCCGTCTGCTTCATTTCCTCGAATAAATTCATCACTTCAGAAGAGCAAGCATGTTTGGCAAACCCGGAAATTATAGCATTCCACGAGACAACATTCTTTCTCTCTATATTACAAAACACAACATAAGCCTCTTCTATGCTACCACATTTGGCATACATGTCTACAAGAGCGGAAACAACAAAATTATTTGGACCAAAACCAGTTCTACAAACAATAGCATGCACCTGCCTCCCTTCAATCAAAGCTGCCAACCCTGCACAAGCCCTAATAACGGATGATATCATAAACTGATTATTTTCAAGCCCCATTTCCTTCCCTCTAGCAAACAACACCAAGCCCTCTTCATAAAGCTCATTTTGCACAAACCCTGCCACTATTGAGCTCCACGTAACATCATTCCTCTCAGTCATCCCTTCAAAAACACAACTTGCTTCTTCAATCGACCCACATTTTGCATAAACATCAATCAATGCAGTACCCACAAAAACATCAGCATCCACTACAGCCTTGATAGCAAAAGCATGTAATTGCCTACAGAAAAAGACATCACCTTTAGCAGCACAAGCACAAACAACACTAGAAACCGTGAATTCACTGCATGGGCTTCCTTCTCTTTGCATTTCCAAGAAAATGTCGATAGCCTTTTCCTCCTCTCCATTCTGTACACAAGTGCCGATCATTATATTCCATGAAACCATACTTCTCTCAGGTATTTCATCAAACACCTTACAAGCACGACGAATTAGACCACATTTCGAGTACATATTCATTAACATATTGGATGTTAAGGTATCTGTTTCTAACCCCAATCGAATAACTTGTCCATGGCAGGCCTTCCCTGTAATGGGTTCTCGATTTTTTGCACAGGATTGTAGTAAAGAATGCAACTTTAATACTTTGGTGGCGTCAAAGAAAAAATCTTGTTGAGTTATAATTTCAGGTTTTTTGGTAGCGTTACCTAAGGAACAGAAGTGTTTACAGTAAACAATAAAATTTTCACTGAATCTCTTCTTGTTGCAAATGATCCTAAATGTATTCATGTCCTAGCAAAGGATGCTTGTTCATTTCTTTCTTGGGGATAGACTTGTTTTCTCTAGTCTTGGCAAGGAAAGGCAAATAGTGCTTGAACAGGCCTTAAGGCCTTTTAAAATGTGCTTCAATTAAATCCAGCGAGTCTCGTGATGTCCATCATCGTAGTCCGGAGATTAACCTAGTTAATGAGCTAAATTTAGATTGATTTCTAGAAAAATAATGTTTTTTTTATTTTAAATAAAAATTATTATCTAAAAATTATAAAAATTTTAGAAATATCATATTATTTATTGATTATATCAAATTAGATCTTCAAACTTTTAATTGTTATATATATATTTTTTATTTTGAATATTTTCTTTTCAATTTCGTCCTTTAAAATTTAAATTTTATATAAATTTTTATTTTTATTTTTATAATTGTTATTTACTTTTTCTTTATAATTTTTTTATTGAAATTTTGTATCTATTAAATTTGATTCTCATTCTTTTTATTGTTACTTATTTTATTTGAAATAATTTATGAAATGTTAATTATTATTATTTTAATTTCTTTATCTTTTAATTTTTTAGATTTGATCTCTATTATTTTTTTATTATTTATTTTATTTGAGATAATTTATGAAATTATTATTTTTTCAATTTCATTTCTATTTAACTTTTTAATTTATAAGATTTGTTCTTTATTATTTTAATAAACTTAAAAAAAAAACTTATTTTGCATGACACAACGAAATACTGAAAAGTGTTTTCCTATTTATTTTTCATTATACTATCAACACATTAAAAAATAATTCACTTTTTTAAAATTTATTTTTCAAAAAAAAACTACTTTCCAGCAAACAAACGAGGCCTTAATTAAATTTAAGGGCATTTAAAAATGTAATTAAGGTTATTTTTTTTTAATATATTAAAATAATTTTTTTATTTTTTAAAATATTGTCAACATCAATTTATTAAAATTATTTAAAAATATATATAAAAATTAAAAAAATAAAAAAAATTAAGTTTTTTCAAAAACATAATTTCAAAACGTGAAATGAAGAATTTCTTTCTAAAGGAAAGTAGATGAAATAATGTGTGAAAAGAATCTCGTTGACATGGAATTGCATGTCATTGTAGGTAGCAAGTTGATGTTAGCTGGTTCAAAAAGCTCCCCATGATGATGATGATGATGAAGATGATGGAGACTGTGACATGAGTGAGGACAGACCCAGATTGTCATCCTCCTGGCATGTAAAATCAAGTAGGAGAGGTACAAAAGAAGGGTAAAAATCTGCAGATCCCCAAAGGCACAAATCTTGTGGACCCTCGTGTTCTTGCACTGAAAATTACATGAGCAAGACTCTCATCAGCTTTAGGTTTTCAACTCCCCACTAAGAAAATCCACACCAGTTAAGCAGCATTATCTTCTGGAAGGGGATGTCTTTTCACAGAATCATCACCGTAATCTAAACTGAAAGCCACTAGCAATGGGCCAAATAAGAGATATTCCAGCCGGCCGGCCGGCCGGCCCCATCATTTATCCTCGCCTCCTCATCTCTTTCCTATGCCTTGCTTTACTGGGCTGTGCTTTTCATACCTACCTATATTGCCTGTCAGAGCGTACTACCGATTTGCGGTGGCAGGTATCTCGTGATTTTTGTGTGGCTGGGACAGTGACAACACCGCAATGCTTTTGGGAGAAGCGTGGTGAGGTTTTGCTAGGTTTTTTCTCTTTTTGGAATTTGTTTTTTTAAAAACAATAAATAGTACGTAAATTTAGCTTGTTGAAAGGTGTGTTCGTGTTTTGAGATGTTTTTCTAAATTATGTTTTAAATTTTAATTTTTTTTAATTTTATTTTTAAATAAAAAAATATTTTAAAAAGCAATCGCTATTACACTTTCAAACACTATTTAAAAAAATTATATCTGAAAAAAACTCAATTACATTTTATTATACCTCGATCCCAGATATACATTTAAAACCACTTGATCACATGATGTATCTTCAATATAAATTTCATTTAAAACATAAGAAAATAATGTTTTTAAATGCAAAAAATAATTTGTACCGCATAGTCAAACAAAACTCTAGATAAATGACATGTTTGGAAATATGATTATAATTGTTTTTTAAAGTATTTTTCATACTGAAATGTATAAAAAAAAATCCAAAACATATAAAAAAAATAATTTTTTAAAAATACGGGTATAATTACGTTTCCAAATACTCACAAAATTCTGGCTTAAAATCAAATAGGATCCACCTGTTCTACCAACCCAAATGAAAATATTAAACCAGTTTTTTTATAAATAAAAAAAATTAAATAAATGATAGAAACCTTAAAGTTGGAAGTAGAGGATAGGATAATTTGTTGAAATGGGAGAGGGCAAACATCATGATTGAGTCCCCCGAGAAATGATTTTTCCAAATTAAACCCCCCGTGTGATTAGACATAATCCCTTTAACACCCCTACCATGATCCCATCCAATCATTTACGTCCCAAATCTTACATGGATTCTGGATGGTCGAGTAACGTCCAATTAGATGGAGGACTCGATTGTGAATTTTTTTTGTTGGGGTAGTCAGCTGAAAATGGTGTGATGGGTGGGCATATTCATCTTCTCTTATAGGTAAAAGGTTTGTGGGGATAATATAAGCAATGCATCCTTCTTTATCTTTATGGCAGGATCTATGGACATGGCATGACCTTGAGCGATATATTTTATCTTTTACAATATAGTTTTTTTTTTTCAAGGATCTGTTTTATTTCCTGAAAAAAAGAGAGGCTGAATCTGTGCATAAAGTTAAAGAATACGAGCACTACAACATGACTTGAATTATTTTTGGATTGGTCTTCTCATTTCCCTTTTCACCTTTTATCTGCATAGAATCCATTTAGTGGAAACCACCATTTGCTACCCACTTCTCCTTGGAGGCATCCTCTGCCCTAGTTTTTCAAGATGCTCATGGAGCATAAATCTTATCCGATATTGACCACAAAAGAATCTGAAGAGACAATCAGATTTTGTAATTAGTCAAACCATCCACTTGGAAGTTATTAAACTTGATTCACGATTTGACTTTGTACAAAACGTGAATCACATATTGGGAGGATTAACATAAATTAACATGGATTAATATATATTTTTTAAAAAATTATGTAGTTTCAATAAAACAAAAAAAAAATTAAAAATTTCAAGTTTTTTTATTGGATTTTAACGAGTTAACTAGGTTTTTCGCTGAAAAAATCGAAGTGAGGCCATACAAGATTGACAAACTGTTTCGTTACAGTACAGTTCAAGTATATATGGAGGGGGTTAGAGGAGAATCAGAATAGAATTTTACCCTTTTTAAGAACAGAAGGACAACGTCATTTTTCTCACTTTAATTTTTAGGGTAAGAATTCTGAAGCATGGTTTATTAAAGGTCCGAGTGTGGTGGTTCCTAAGACGCCGATGGAGGTCCCTGTTTCCCTCCCAATGGACACGGTGAGGTCCAAAACTTTGTGGATGAACATGAAGAAACAGGTGCAAACTGACCCCTGCACTAGACAAAAAAGATTCAACTAGGCCCATAATTCTTTGTTTCCATGTCTATTTTGTCACAAGGCATGCCCTTCTGCTCTTGCCGGATGATTTTCTTCCTATTTTACAGTTAATAATGATGCATGGATAAATTCATAGGTTTTGGTTAGTGTTGTAGAAGAGAACTCATAAACATAAGCATGTAAAGGAAAGATAGATTCGGTGGGTTGTAATAACAAAAAGTCGTAACCAAAAAGCATTAATTGAAGGATATCTCTGAAGAGCATTTCAACTATGAATCTAACTTATATCTAAATTGCATCGATTATTGTCACAGTCAAAGGAAAGTGGGAAACGAGCTCCATGATTAGGCAAGACCACTCCACTCGTACCGACCTTGCAAGCGACATGATTTGCCCTAGCTCAGGTTTTCATTGCAGGTTGGTTAATGGAGCTTTAAGAAAGGAGTGACAAGACATGGGGGAAATTGTTCTTTTCTAGCAACCATCTACACTGTGATTCTAACTCTATCCCTTGTAGCTTGTTAAAGAAATGTCCTGATGTTTGTCAATTTGTATTTAATTAGGCAATCAGCCTCAATAATCATTAAATTATGCAAAAGCATCTTTTCCTTTTCAAAGTGACATCATATCGAACTTTTCTCACTCTTGATTTATTCTCAAACCCCATTTCTTTAATCCAATTTGAATGTGAAGATCATCATTCCCAGAATATATTTCAACAAAACCCCATTTATTTAATTCTCTAAATTCACCCAGTATGACCCTTATTTTGACAAACAGATTCAAATTGGTGTCATTTTTGTTAAATAATATTTATGTTGTCTTATTTATTAAGGGTAGAATAGTACTTTCAGTTTAACCTATATATACTTTATTTGTAATTAGGTTAAGACTATGCATTCATAATATACAGTTTATTCAGAATTCTAGCCTCCTTTTTGTGTTTGATCTCAATTAGTTTAACATGGTATCAGAGCTGGTTTTATGGAACGAAGCTTAATCCCAAATACAGCTTCGCGGATCCAACTCTACGGTGAGTTGGCTGGGGGTTTGCAGGGGGCAGCGCGCAATTTTTTTTTTTTTTTTTTGGAGTGATATTTTGTCTTCCGCTTCTGCAAAATTAGGTATTTCGACAGTCTCTGCAATTATTTTGGTATTTCGACAGTTTCTGCAATTATTTTGGTATTTCGTCTTCCCTTCAGCTTCTGCAATTTGGTATCTGCGTTCAATTTTTGCAAATTTGTTTTGTGTTTTGGGAGTAATCGTATAATTTCGAGAAGATATTTGTTTAGTTTATGCAATTGAGTATTTTGTCTTCCGCTGCTTTTGCATTCTGGTTATTTGTGATTGTTGATTATGGCTACTGAAAGAGATGATTCGCTTCAGTCTGTAAGTGTGAGGTTGGATGGGAAGAACTATTCATATTGGAGTTATGTAATGAGAAATTTTCTTAAGGGTAAGAAGATGTGGGGGTATGTTAGTGGAACTTATGTGATACCTAAGAATATTGAGGAGGGGGATGCTGGTTTGATAGATACATGGGAAGCAAATAATGCAAAGATCATTACTTGGATCAACAATTCTGTTGAGCATTCAATAGGTACGCAGTTGACGAAATATGAGACAGCAAAAGAGGTTTGGGATCATCTGCAAAGGTTATTCACACAATCAAATTTTGCAAAACAGTATCAATTAGAGAATGACATACGAGCTCTTCATCAGAAGAATATGAGTATTCAAGAGTTTTATTCTGCTATGACAGATCTTTGGGATCAATTAGCTCTTACTGAATCGACAGAATTAAAGGCATGTGGTGCCTATATTGAGCGTAGAGAGCAGCAAAGATTGGTACAGTTTTTAACAGCACTTCGCAGTGATTTCGAAGGACTTAGAGGTTCAATTCTGCATCGTTCTCCACTGCCTTCTGTTGACTCTGTTGTCAGTGAGTTATTGGCTGAAGAAATACGTTTTCAGTCTTATTCTGAAAAAGGAATTCTTTCTGCTTCAAATCCTTCAGTACTAGCAGTACCTTCTAGGTCATTCTCTAATAATCAGAATAAGTCTCACACAAGGGTTGGCTTCGATGAGTGCAGCTTCTGTAAGCAGAAAGGTCATTGGAAGGCTTAGTGTCCTAAGTTGAGACATCAGAATCAAGCTTGGAAGCCTGAAAATCAGTCACAATCTAATGCTCATAGACCACCTCAGGGTTATAAACCACAACACCACAATACTGCAGCAGTAGCTTCCTCGAGTTCTATTACCGATCTTAATATTTTGGCTGAGCAATTTCAGAAGTTTCTCTCCTTGCAGCCACAAGCAATGTCCGCTTCTTCTTCCATAGGTCAGTTGCCTCATAGTTCCTCAGGTATGTCACATTCTGAATGGGTCTTGGATTCTGGTGCTTCTCATCATATGTCTCCAGATTCCTCATCTTTTACCTCTATATCCCATTTATCCTCCATTCCTGTTATGACTGCTGATGGCACTCAAATGCCCTTAGCAGGTGTTGGTTCTGTTGTCACACCTCACATGTCTCTCCCTAATGTTTATCTTATTCCACAACTCAAATTGAATCTTGCGTCTGTTGGTCAAATATGTGATTCTGGTGATTATTTAGTCATGTTTTCTGGTTCCTTTTGTTGTATACAGGATCTGCAGTCTCAGAAGCTGATTGGGACAGGCCGTAGGGAGAATGGACTTTATATTTTGGATGAGTTAAAAGTGCCAGTTGTTGCTGCTGCCGCTGCTACTACTACAGTTGATTTGTCTTCCTTTCATTTGAGTATTTCATCTTCTAGTTTTTATTTATGGCATTCCCGTCTAGGTCATGTTTCGTCTTCTCGTTTGAGATTTTTGGCATCCACAGGAGCTTTAGGAAATTTGAAAACTTGTGACATTTCTGATTGTAGTGGATGTAAATTGGCAAAATTTTCTGCCTTACCTTTTAATCGAAGTATTTCTGTTTCTTCTTCACCATTTGATTTGATTCATTCTGATGTATGGGGACCTTCTCCTGTTGCCACAAAAGGAGGGTCTCGATATTATGTCTCTTTTATTGATGATCATACTCGTTATTGTTGGGTTTATTTAATGAAACATCGTTCTGAATTCTTTGAGATATATGCAGCTTTTCGAGCTCTTATCAAAACTTAATATTCTACTGTGATCAAATGCTTTAGGTGTGATTTAGGTGGGGAATACACTTCTAATAAATTTTGCCAATTGCTTGCCCTAGATGGAACCATCCACCAAACTTCATGTACAGATACTCCTGAGCAAAATGGTGTTGCTGAAAGAAAACATAGGCACATTGTCGAAACTGCTCGTTCTCTCTTGTTGTCTGCTTTTGTTCCTAGTGAGTTTTGGGGAGAAGTTGTTCTTACTGCTGTAAGCTTGATTAATACAATTCCATCTTCTCATAGTTCGGGTCTATCTCCTTTTGAAAAGTTATATGGGTATGTCCCTGATTATTCCTCATTTAGAGTCTTTGGTTGTACTTGTTTCGTTCTTCGTCCTCATGTAGAACGAAGTAAGCTATCCTCTCGATCCGCTATTTGTGTCTTTTTGGGCTATGGTGAAGGTAAAAAGGGTTATCGTTGTTTTGATCCAATCACTCAGAAACTTTATGTGTCTCGTCATGTTGTCTTCCTTGAGCATATACCTTTCTTTTCTATTCCATCCACTACTCATAACCTGACTAAATCTGATCTTATTAGTATAGATCCATTTTCTAAGGATTCTGGTAATGATAGCTCTCCCCATGTTCGATCAATTTGTACTCATAACTCTGCAGGTACTGGTACTTTACTCTCTGGCACACCTGAAGCTCCATTCTCATCTACAGCCCTTCAAGCTTCATCTGAGATTGTGGATCCACCTCCACGTCAGTCCATCCGTATTCGTAAGTCCACAAAACTACCAGATTTTGCTTATTCTTGTTATTCTTCATCATTTACTTCCTTTTTAGCCTCTATTCATTGTCTTATTGAGCCCTCTTCCTATAAAGAGGCAATTCTTGATCCTCTTTGGCAGCAAGCTATGGATGAGGAACTTTCTGCATTGCATAAGACAGATACTTGGGATCTGGTTCCTCTACCTCCTGGTAAGAGTGTTGTTGGTTGTCGTTGGGTGTATAAGATCAAGACTAATTCTGATGGGTCTATTGAGCGATATAAAGCTAGGTTGGTTGCCAAAGGATACTCTCAACAGTATGGTATGGACTATGAGGAGACATTTGCTCCGGTTGCAAAAATGACTACTATTCGTACTCTTATTGCCGTAGCTTCGATTCGTCAATGGCATATTTCTCAACTTGATGTTAAAAATGCCTTCTTGAATGGAGATCTTCAAGAAGAAGTTTATATGGCACCCCCTCCTGGTATTTCACATGACTCTGGATATGTTTGTAAGCTTAAGAAAGCATTATATGGTCTCAAACAAGCATCCCGTGCTTGGTTTGAGAAATTCTCTATTGTGATCTCGTCACTTGGCTTTGTTTCTAGCAGTCATGATTCTGCTCTTTTTATTAAGTGCACTGATGCAGGTCGTATCATTCTGTCTTTATATGTTGATGACATGATTATTACTGGTGATGACATTGATGGTATTTCAGTTTTGAAGACAGAGTTGGCTAGACGATTTGAGATGAAGGATTTGGGTTATCTTCGATATTTCCTGGGTATTGAGGTAGCATACTCACCTAGAGGTTACCTTCTTTCTCAGTCGAAATATGTTGCAGATATTCTTGAGCGGGCTAGACTTACTGATAACAAGACTGTGGATACTCCTATTGAGGTTAACGCAAGGTACTCTTCTTCTGATGGTTTACCTTTGATAGATCCTACTTTATACCGCACTATTGTTGGGAGTTTGGTATATCTCACCATTACTCGTCCAGATATTGCATATGTTGTTCATGTTGTTAGTCAGTTTGTTGCTTCTCCTACTACTGTTCATTGGGCAGCTGTTCTTCGTATTTTGCGATATCTTCGGGGTACAGTTTTTCAAAGTCTTTTACTTTCATCCACCTCTTCCTTGGAGTTACGTGCATACTCTGATGCTGATCATGGTAGTGATCCCACAGATCGCAAGTCTGTTACCGGGTTTTGTATCTTTTTAGGTGATTCTCTTATTTCTTGGAAGAGCAAGAAACAATCTATTGTTTCTCAATCATCCACCGAAGCAGAATATCGTGCCATGGCATCTACTACCAAAGAGATTATTTGGTTACGTTGGTTACTTGCTGATATGGGAGTTTCCTTTTCCCATCCTACTCCTATGTATTGTGACAACCAGAGTTCTATTCAGATTGCTCACAACTCGGTTTTTCATGAGCGGACTAAGCACATTGAAATCGATTGTCATCTTACTCGTCATCATCTCAAGCATGGAACCATTACTTTGCCTTTTGTTCCTTCTTCATTGCAGATTGCAGATTTCTTTACCAAGGCGCATTCCATATCTCGTTTTCGTTTTCTAGTTGGCAAACTCTCGATGCTTGTAGCTGCCGCATCGTGAGTTTGAAGGGAGATGTTAAATAATATTTATGTTGTCTTATTTATTAAGGGTAGAATAGTACTTTCATTTTAACCTATATATACTTTATTTGTAATTAGGTTAAGACTATGCATTCATAATATACAGTTTATTCAGAATTCTAGCCTCCTTTTTGTGTTTGATCTCAATTAGTTTAACAATTTTAACCCTTCAATCGAGTCCAATCAATCCAAATTAACCAGAAGGAACTCATCATAGCTCCATCATCGGCCAGGATTAATTACTGTTGTAAAAACACAATGGAAATGACTTCTTTTCTAAGCTACGCTGCTCTCATTCATGAACTGTTCAAGTCGAACAAGCAAATTTAATGGTAGTTGATGGATCGCATGAAGCTGATGTACAAAGGATCACACGGCCTAATTTCAAGTCTACCTCCCTTCACCAGCTATACAAGCAGCAGCCAGTTCTGCAAAATTCCTTCTATTCTATGCCTTCCTTTGGTATCCATGAACCACTCAAAAAGCAGAGGTCACTACCAAGGAAAAGGTAAATGAGAAGGATAAATTTTTACACTTTGAAACTAGGGTCCTGATCACTCTCTCCTGATTCCTTCAAAATCCCACCATTCTTTTGACCGAAAGAGCCTTCTGCTTCAGCATCGAAGCTCGCATGGACACTGTACAGAACATATACAAGCACAGCTAGAGCTGAAAAGAAGACGAACCGCACATAGGATGGACCACCAAGAGACCCCAGCAAGAATATGTTCAAGAAGATAGATACACACGGTATCCATGGCATCAATGGAACACCCCAAAATTCAGGCTTTCTTGCTTGTGGCACCAAGCAATGAAAGAGCTGCATTATTGCAATCGCTATCACCGAGCAAGCACCGAGCATAAAGGCTTTTCCCTTGCCTTGTGGCATGAAGTGCCAAATGAGAGTGAATAGGATAGAGGTCAAGGAAAACGAGCACAGGAAGGCTAATGTAGGCCACGGATTGGTCGTCCCTATGGCTACGTAACGTCTGTAAACTACAGCATTAGCCACCATGTAGAAGACAAATAGCGTGCCGATTGATACGAGATTGAGGAGGACATCTAAATCAGTGAAAAGAGCAATTGCAGCAGTGAAGATTCCTGAAAAAGAAATCATAACACATATTAAAGATGATGCGTTGAAAATTGATCAAAACAGGATAATAAACTCATCCTTGTGAGCAAGTGTCAATGTCACTCAGTAAATTCCTAGCACATGTCTTGGAAATATCATAGTTTTCTGTACTGATTTCTTTACAGTTTAGTACCGTATCTTTGAAGCTCGAAAACCCTTATTTTTTATATCCCATCTTAGTAGAAGTATACATAATCAAATGCTGCTGAAATGTTGCCGCATCTAGCAGTTTCCACCAGATATCAATATGCCTGGCATGTGCTCTCCTCCTAATTCATCCACGTCTCCCCTTCTTTTCAGAGACGCATGCCAGTCCCGCCTAGTCTGTTTATATAAATTCAGCCATCTGTAGAAAGATTTGCTGTCTTCAAGAAACCCTTCAGTATTTCTTAACTAAACAACAAATCCTACTTCTAGAACTAGTAATTAACTAATAGATGCAAACTATACATCATCAAACACCCAACCAGTCACGTGAACAGGAGAAAAGGGACCAAGAAAGACCAATTTGAAGAATCTAATAGTAAAATGTTCACTCACTTTCCACAAAGCAAAGGCATACCAATTTGGCAAGGTGATGGTCCAGCTCAGAGGGTCCAAAATACAATGAGACAAAGCGCGAGTTCCTCGTAAGGGTTTCCTATTAGGGACACTTTCGGACGTACCCTGCCTCAATAATTTACAGGGCATAGCATTTATCCAAAGCTTTCTTGCGCTATCAAACAACCAAATAATGTTAATTTTCAGCATCTCTGTACCTTGTACAAAGTGAATGTTGCGATCACTAATTTTATATTCTATCTCGTAAACTTACACTAATGGAACCAGTAATTCTTCATGCATGGCCTCGCAGCAAATGCATATTGCTTGTTGGGTAATGACTACACAATTCCTGCGGGGCAAAGGAAAAACAAAAAACTAGCAATTCTAATTCTCTCGTCAAGATTAAACCCCTTCCCAGTTACCGTTTACACATGACATCCGAAGGGCCATTCCTATACCATTTCTCTGAAAGCCATGGTTGTATCTTAGCCTCAGTGGCCTAACTTCGCTGGTTGACTCAGAAACTCACTATCGGGATCTTGACTTGGACCAGGTTTCAAGATATCAACTCGCAAACCAAATCCAAGCATGTCAACTCCAGTTAAAATTAAAACGAGAAAAGAGAAAATGCCGTTGTAATAAAATAAATAATTCGTACTAGTCTGGAGATTCATAAATGGACTCGATAATTCGATGATCCAGATCCGATCTGGTCTTAGTCACAACAAGAAGGCAAAACGGCAAGTAATTAATGCTCCATTTACAAGGAATGAGAGGCAACAACATGATCAAGAACATAAATGCATCACGACCTGCAAAACTGAAACGGTTCAAGTAGGCCCCATAACCCAACAACTTATCAAGAACAAACGCGAGAACATCGAGGATAAAGCCAAGACTATCCACGTTACAGAGCACACACAATGACACAAATATTTCATTATTAAAAACAAAAAATAAAAAGCCATGACAAAACATTTCCTCATACGTGCAGGTGATAATTTTCAAGAAAAAAACAAGCAACCACATGATAAAAACACGTACCAAGAAATACGGAAGCATTAACGGGTGTTGATGTCTTTGGGTGGACCCTGGCAAACCACGCAGGGACAACATTGGACCGTCCGATAACACACATGTATCTAGCTTGCCCCAGCATTGCAACTAATAATGACGTAAGGATCCCAAAGCTGGCCCCCATCCCTATCACGTTAGACACCCATTTCCAGCCGTCGGATTTCCCTCTAAATGCTGCTGAGAATGGTGCGTCTGCATCAATCTACATGGTCACCACCGCACCCAATTGCAACAAACTTTCAGTCATTTTCCAAGTAATTTGCGGTGATATTAAATTAATTATCATTCTAATTGATTGATTGATTAATCAATTACCATATCATAAGGGAGGAGCATGGACATGGAAGCGGACATGAGGCAATAGAGAACGGTGACAATTATAACAGAGCCAGAAACTCCAATAGGGATATCCTTCACTGGGTTATGGACTTCTTCAGCTAGAGTAGAAACAGCGTCATATCCAATATAACTCAGATACACCATTGCTGCTCCATTGAACACACCAGGAGCTCCGAATGGGAAAAACCCAGATGGATTCTTTGGGTCTGCTGGCTCTGTGAAGTTTTTCGAATCTCCTTTCCAGAATCCCATTAGTATCACAAACCCAATGAACAATATGTGCAAGGCAGTTAACACCATGTTCACAACTGAACTCTCTCTTGTGCTGTAAACCAAGAACAAGGTGGTCATATTTAGCAAGCGAAAGCTGGTCTAAGAATACTGTGAATACTATAAAGAAACGATTTTTTTTTGGTACCTGTAGCAGATGATGAGAGTGATGGCTAAGACAACAAGAACTGCAAAAACATCAATTTCATTGAAGCCATCAGGGAGTACATGGACAACAAGTCTCCATTTTGATGTGGAAATGCCAATTGCGGAGCCTAGATAGGCAGTGAAGCTTCTAGCAACAGCGGCGTTTGACATGACATAATCCATTATAAGATTGGCACCGGTTAAAAACGCTGCAAACTCACCTGTCAAGTAAACAAGGAAAATCCAGTAAGCATTTTTTGCCAATTGTGCAACAGTTCCTCGGCAGCACACTAGTGGTTGTTACTTACCAAAAGTGACACGGAGATAACTGAAAGCACCGCCGGCTACGGGCATGTCGACGGCGAACTCGGTGTAACAAAAGGCGGAGAGGAGAGCACAGAGACCAGCAATGGCATAAGAGATAATAACTGATGGGCCAGCGCAGACACGGCTGGCATGGCCAGTGGTGACAAAAACACCAGCACCAACCATACCACCGATGCCAAACCCAACAAGGTCATACCAACGAAGAGTTCTTTGCATTTCAGAACCAGACCTGGCCTTGACCCTGCTCATTTCTTCATAAGAAGTTGAGACTGAACCAGCCCGCCTGGCAAAACGAGCTGGGGTCTGAGCCAGGGCCTGGATGTAAGAATTCAAGCTAGAGAAAGAGGAACCATGACTGCTCTCCATTGACAAAAACAAAAAACAAAAAAAAAAACCTCTTTTTAACAATCTTATATCTCTTTCTCAAGCTTCTGCGTGGTGAGTGAAGAGGAGATGAGTGGGACTTATAAAGGGCGAGGACTGACAATGGAAGGTGAATAAAAGGGCCACTTTGTGTGTGTGTGTGTGTGTGTGTGTGTCAATCAATCTCTCCTCTTAGGTTTGTATTATAGCGTCCACTATCCTGCTGGCTGCTTTGACTACGGTTATTCTTAGAAAAGGATTCATATAGCTAATGCTATGGCATTGTTGCGTGGGTGTTTTTGGATTGCATTTGGTATTTGTAGACATGAACATTGATGAGTAAAGGAGGGTTTGATCTCAAGTGGCTGCTGATTCGATTGGTTTTTGATAAGAGGAGGATTTGGCGTGGCTTAGCGCGGCTGGTGGCGTGTGTATGTTCATACCCCCCCCTCTTTGTTAATTACGATTTAAACTTTAGAGGCATTAATGTTATGTTCAAGAATGGTCTAGCATGTGTAAAAATATGTTGATACGTTGAAAATATATTAATTTGACAGTTTTTATTGACCCAAGTAGTTGACACGTTAGAAAAAAATATATATATTCATTTTAAAAATATAATTTAATAGGGCATACTTGATTTTTTAAAGTTGCTTTCGAGAAATATTGATTTTCATTTATAATTTGTTTGGTATAATGATATATTAGTTGATTTTTAAATTAACTTTTTTTAAAAAATAAAATATACAAAAAAAATTAAACTTTATCAAGAATATAAAAACAAATAACTTCTAGTATCCAATTACACTGTCAATTAAGTGGTTTGTTGGAAATATGATTACAGATAATTACATAATTTGTCAGGAGTGTAATTACAGTTGCTTTTCAAAGTATTTTTAATATTAAATTGTATTAAGAATAATATTTTTTTATTTTTTAAAATTTATTTTTGAGATCATTAAAACAACATTTAGAAACATTTAAAATATAAAATAATTTGAAATTTTTTTTTATAAAAAAAACGGATTTACATGTGTTTACAAACGCTCTCAAGACACGTGGCCGACGAGAAACAATGGCTGTGGTGACTGGCGCATGAATGATCACACAACCAAAACGACGCCTCTGGCTGGCAAAAACCATGCTTGTAGCTCTCATCAAGAAACGAGGCTCACGATCTCGAAAAGTTAATTCCGTTTATTCAGTACGCTAAATGAAGCAAAATTGGTGGTTGAATCTCGTGCTTGATTTAAGAAAGGTATTATTATTCATTGTGGTCCTAACAAACCCATCGAATCAAATTTCATATCATACATCCACTTTTTTGTTTTTTATTTTTTCTATGGAGTTGTTATTTTTGTATTTTTAAAATGTTTTAATATTTTAATATAAAAATTAAATTTTCAAATATTAAAAAAATATTTAAGGAACTTAAAACTTATGTAATAGTGTATTTGCAATTATTTTTCAAATAACTTTTTATACCAAAATAAATATCAATAAGATTTTTTATTTTTAAAAAAAATATTTTTAATATCAGCTAATTAAAATAGTTTGAAAATATTAAAAACATATTAATTTAAAATAAATAAAAAAAATTAAAATTTTTTAAAAATACTTTTAAAATATAAAAATAACTTCTATTTCATATGGTTTAAAATTAGAGTCGAAGTAGATCTGAGATGGGTTTAAATAATGCACTGCAAAGTGCAAAGTGCAAGCAACTTGGTGGCTACAACGGGAAGAGGAGAATACAAGGGGCTGAGGCCAGGTGCTAGAAACGTCTAAAGGAGGTGCACTAGCCTTGCCTTTTATTTACCACCATTAATGACACCTTGTATCGAATCACCTTCATGATGATGATGATGATGATGATGAAATCACAAATTCTAATAAATCTTCCCGAGTGCTCCTTTCAGGAAAGGGGACTGTGGTGCAGCTTCCTTTTGATATATTTTTTTTATTTTTCATATCAACAAATTAAAATAAATATTAAAAAAAAAACACTTTTGGTTTGATAATTTTTTTTTTGAAAAAATCCAAGTTGAAAACACTTGTTTGTCTTGTCTCCTTCTTTGTCGATCTAAGCCATGGGTGCTTGGATTACCTATATTGAGATATACAATTTCTTCCCTTTTTCCTCTGGTAATTTCGTTTTTATATTTAATTATTGTCAGAGGACTAGACGTGTTCTTCATCAATTTCATGCAGCTGCTGGAAATGTTTTTATGTTTCGATATTCAATTTTCTCATGATAGAATTATAGGCAAATAAATTATGTATGAATTAAATTAAAAACAAGCTCACTTATTGTTTAGAGTTTCATAGCCATTAAATCCGGTCCGGCCATCCAAATCGAGATGAAAGCTCCTCAACTCAAGCCCTGTTTCAGGCTGGGTTGACTTTGAACAACGGTTCACAGTTGATTTGGTTAAAAATACGGGAGGCCTGATCAAGTTTTTTTTAATCTCAAGACATTATTTTATTTATTTTTTAATTGAACACAAACAACGATGTCTTTTTTATTAAAATAATGATTTCACCTTTGCGACTGAGGACGAACACCACCATAAATGTGCATGACGAATCAATCTTGACCTTTGAATTTTGAAACGTGACCTCCCTGAGCCATTTGAAGCGACCCGGAAAACCAACACCCACTTGGCAGAGGGATCTCGAGTCGTTACATTCGAACCAGGACGGGGTCAATGAGCCAAATGGTGGCCACTGGGTCCCTGGCCGTTCAAGGACTAGAGGGTACGTGGCCCCTAAAAGGCAACTAACTTTGCACCTAGCTTAAAACCCACAATGACACGTGTGGAGAATGAAAAGGCAAATCTTTCGAAGATAAGCATGGATTTAAGGCAGAAAAGGAGATCGGTGGCTTGCTTGTTGGCACGGACCTAAACGTGGGCGTGGAGGCAAGAATCATCACAGTGGAAGGTTTTTTTTTTTTTTAAATATATGGATATTGATGCAGAGACAGAAAAAAAATTAAAGAAACAATCATGAAAGTTTTGTTTCAAAACATGAGGGTCATGGTAAGAATATCTTGATTTTTTATATGAAAATTGAACCAATCCATGCATGTTATTCTTGGTTTGTTTTTTAAAGGATCCAGAGTTAGGTGATGAGAGGAAAATTGTTCAGATCTGAGAGTTATATAATCGACTATTTTATCTTTTAAAATAAAAGATATTTTTAAAAATTCACCTTCCACCGTGAAATAGGTAGAAGGATTTTAATCGCAGCAAATTGTTAATCAAGTGTGTGTGACCCTCCTCTGCTATTTCTGTCCAAATCAACTGCGATCCACTGTGCCACGATTGTCAGGGCTGCGAGGAAATGGGATAGCCCTGCACCTATGCTGTGCCTCTAGCTTGGGCACGATCTTATCAGTTCATGACCAATCAACACAGTTTTCTAAGATCTGGGTCCCACAAAATCACGTTTTCTAGGCCCCCGATGCTTCCGTTCGCACCCGCCCCGTCCTTCCTCTCTTGCTGGAAAATGGAGTTCAAGCCCTTTCAAAGGCTAGTTCATGACCACTGTCAGGCTCCAACCAGGGGATTCGACCAAGAACTAGGAGAGGACAGCATGGTTGCAGCCACACGAGAAGATGACAATTTTGCCCCCTACAGTCAAAAAAAATCCCCAAGGAATCTACCAGTATTAATCAAGTTTATTAATATAATTCTGAACTATAGAACAACATAAGTTATGTTATGGCACCAAAAGTTGAGGAAGGTATGTGAAAGTCATAATAAAAAAAAAAAATGAGCTACAAACAAGACTTTAAAATTTTTAATACCTATGATAAAGTCTCTAATTAGATTGACTATTTATCAAAAAATAAAAAGATTTGAATCATAATTTATATTAAGAGAATTTTATCGAAGTTAGCATGGTTGCATGTCATGACAAGAGAAAAAGAATTGATGAATAGTTGAAATTGTTCCCAAGTCTTTGAAACATTAAAACACCTTTCGAGTTGATGAATTCTCTTTTTTCTTTTTTTTATAGCCATGAGCCATAGCTTTTACTATATGTTTATAAAAGTTCTTTGTAATAAAGCAAACAATTGAAACTGATAAATAACACTATCAAAACTTAAAAAATTAAAAATAATATTTATTTTAGTTTTTATGGTTGAACTTGTAGTTAAATACAACTTAATTATGTACAAAACTTAACCGTAAATTTTTCTTATTTTTTATTTTTTTGATAGGTACGACATCCAAAACTCAACCTTCTCTTCTCAAATAAGGACGCATAATGGCAATGTCACATTGATATGGAGACTTGCTTTGGACGCAAATTGACACCAGCCTCGTCATGTCTTTGATAAAGGAAGGTAATTTTGCTACTACAGCGACCACCAACAAAGGTCACATGGTACACGCATATATTATCACGTGGCAACGCCACTAAGTGTCGATCAGAGTGACCATATTTTAAACTGACCTCGTTCTTCAGGTGCAAGCTCGTGCCACGCCTTCTGCCATGTGTTGAGCCTCAAGTATACAGATGGACACGTCACACTGTACTGGCAAGCTAACCCAAGTGCATGTGACTCTATGTTATACGGTGTTTCTTTTTAAAAAATATACTAAGATATATTTTTATTATTAATATCAATAAATAAAAAATCATCAAAAAAATATTAAAAAATTATTAACATAATATTTAGAAGGTCATGGTTATGGTTGGGAAGAAGATTCTTTAAAACATGTAGAAGGTTATGATCTAATGGGTATAAAAATTATTAACACATATAAACACATGTAGAAGATAAAAATTATTAAATGATCTAATGGGTATAAAACACGCAGAAAGTTATGGTTGAGAAGAAGGTTCCTTAATCTACATCAATTAATTTTTTTTTTAATATTTTCTTAAAAATATAATTTAAAAAAGATAATTAAATTTTTTTATTAATATAAATATCCGAGCTAGTTTACATATATTTTAAATAATGTTATAATATTTTAAATTAATAATTATATAAGCCTCTAATCATCATATTAACAACCATACAAAACAACGTTTTCATATCAAACTCTTGATATTAGAGCAGCTACTGAATAGTTAGATAATTAATTTTTTAACATAGCCACGAGTTGACCCACAAAATGAAACCGAGCCAATTCTAGTGAGGAGTGGATCAACCGGATTCAACTTGAGCTATCATATCATATCATGTCTTATTTAATAATAACGGTCCTGAGTTGTACAACATACAGTGTACTTCCCGAACCGTCATGTTGTACTTCAGAAAATAATGATCACTGGTTTTTTAAATCATACTCTACAACGAATGGAGTTGCTCCAGAGACGTCATTCTTTATTTTATTTCTCTACTCTTGGTTTTTTTTTTTTATTTAAAAAAACCGGCTATAAATAAAATAATGACACCCTTTTCCATATATTTTTTTATCATGTATTGTTTCGTACTCTCAACATGGCCCTGTGGTGTACGTGAGCGAAATATTTCCTTGTTGGCGACTTGTCGTACGAGAACATAAGCTCATCCGAAGCATGAGATTATCAAATCAATTACAATGACGCCTCATTGTATGATGGTCGCTCGGTCAAAGCACATAAAAGACATGGGCCTTTTCCCGACCACAACGTTTTTTAAAGCTCCTTCCTGTCTTGTTAAACAAATAATTGTTAGATTATTGGTAGGGTCAAATAATTAATGTCAGGCAACCAGAAATTATTTCGCCGCCGCTTGATAACCAAGAGCAACCTGCTGCCTCCAGGTATATAAAACGAGGTGATGTGTTTTCTTCATGGCAATGTGTTTTCTAAATAATTCTATGACCTAGGTTAGGTTAAAATTAATTATTGTTGCTGTTGTAGTGTTTGGATATTGTCTATATTATACAATTAAAATGCAGATGACACGATATTTTCTGTGTTTTTATTTTAAAATAACAAATTTATTTTAAAATCGTTACGACGATGTATTTTATTTTAAAATTATATAAAAAAGAAACAGGGAGGAGTGCTCCTCTGTGTTTGTCTTTGTATTCTTGAGATATCAAGGTAGATATATTTTATCCCAGTTAGTGGGGTGGGACCATATGGAGGTTCCCACGACGGACCTAAAACCGAAAGTGGCATCAAATGGTGGTAATTGCAGCTCCGTGACATCCCAAATCGTAGCCACTGGCCCGTTTTTTTTTTTTTTTGTGTCATTTACAGCCCCTTGGTTCTAGGTAACAGCAAGAAGGCCTAGCCCAACACAACCCACATAAAGACGGGAAAAAGTCGACTGCGAAAGGAGAGGGCCTAGCCCAGACATGAACGACCCATCAAAAATATCTCTCTTGACAAACAATATCAAACCCAGCTCCCTTCCTAATACTTTCCTGGGTTGTTGGTCCGTAGATGTAAAAAATCAATAATATCTAGATGTTATAAATATTTTTTTAAATAAAAAATTTAAATTGTAAAAAGATTGATTTAATTTCACCTGGTTCACTTGGTGGATTTAAAAATAATTTAGTTAGTCAGTAAAATAAAAACTCAATTCTCAATTAACCAAATATTAAAAGATAAAATAAAAACATTAATTTTTTAAAAAAATTAAAAAATAAAAAACAATAGCATAAACTTAGAATATCAAAACAATAGCATAAACTTGGTGAATCCAATCTCCAGATAAAAAAAAAGAAAAACTTGGAAAAAAACAAAAGCAATTTTTTTCCCCGTAAAGTGATGAATAATAACAGCATATCTTTTTTAGTTTTTGTTAATAATTCCTAGATAGAGTTTAAGTTTTATCTTAGATAAAAGAGATGCATACAAATCTCTTTATTTTTTAAGTTTTAAAAGATAAAAAATCACTTCAAATCTATCTTAAAAATTCAATCTTACCATGTTGTAATACCTGGTCCGCAAGGGAAGACATTCTGGCAAACGGCAACGTTCCAACAAGGTGGCGGCGGCAGAGTTATTGTCCCTGGCTCCTGAAACCTACAATTACCACAAAAACCACAATTCATGTTGCAAAGTTTCGTCTTTCCCTCAAATATCATCGTCGAGAATAAGAATTTCACTTCTAACTAACATGTCTCCCGGTTCCGTCCAATGGTGTCTACTCCATGCGCCTAGGAGATGATTCCATTGGCTTATACGGCAGAGTTCAAAGATGCAAAAGCAGCAATCGTGCTGGAAACACAGCACAAGAAACTAAAGCAGAGGTTGTTCAAGGACAATGTTCGATCCTTGCCCGTTTCGAACCCAATAAGTTTTGGGGCACGTACCAAGTGGGGAAAACCCCAGTGGATATTCAAATATTCCACACCTCTCATCGTCCTATTGTCAGATTCCTGACTGTCCAGTTAGAACGGGACGGAAATCTCAAGGTTGTTACCGGGCTCGAGCTCATGCTCAAACCGGCTGGGTTTTGGACTGCCAGGCTATTACTGAAACCCGTGAGTTGTCTAGTCCGTACGGTTTGTGCAGGACCTGTGTCGGGTCCTCCTGTCTGGATAGCCGGACCCAGGTGAACTTGGGTCATTTCAGTGCGTCGATGGTGATGATCAATCCGGTGATTTTTGCAGGGGGAATGATGATATGGGTTTTGAGAAAGAAACAGGTGGAGTTACCGTTTGATGAATTGTCGAGTACGGACCATGGTTATCATGCTTGATTCGGGGACCGACGGTGAAGAGTTGGATTGTTGAATCATTTGCCATCTACATTTGTACAGGCACTTTATGTGATAAATTCAATTGTAGTTCTAGTTGTAACGGGGGAAGGAATCGGGGCAACGACACTTTCTAGTTAAACTCCTAGAGTGGCCGAGGACTTTGGCAACCTTTAATTAGTTGTGGACAGTCATTGAAGTCCATGAAACCCTCCGGCCAGCTGATTTTAGAGGCATGGATATGGCGAGCTTCCTGGCTCTGCACCTTGTCACTTCCACAATCAAAGGCACGATTGACAATAAGAATAGAAAATTTTAATAACTCTCATTTTATGTTTATACAGCATCTGTCTACAGCTAAAATGAACACCAATCGACTATAGGACGAAACACCAATAACCTAAACAATAACAGATTTGATTGAATGAGAGACGCGGGTAGTACAATGATGTTTACACTAATTAACCATTTTTACATTTGAAATCTAAAGTTTTGATAACCCAAACCCGGTGGCCCGTCTTGATTAGTTGGAGGGCCAGGCGGAGAGTTCCAGTAATCATCAGCTGAAGGACCAACAGTATTGTTATCCACTGAGGTAATGTCATGAATGCTCGATCTCTTCCTCTCTTTCTTCACCGAATTCTGGCGGAGGAAGTACTTCTGTGCATGGCTGGCTACTTGTGTTGGTGTTCTGGTAATGACCACATTCCTTGAGATGCTCCTCCAATCACCCTTGCCGAATTTATTCAATCCAACCAAGAACAGCCTGCAACAATTCCATTAGAGTCTCAATTGCCAGAAATTCAAAAATCAGAAGATGACAATTCAAACCTTCAAACATATAACATTTTATTATCTGAATCTTTTTCGCAGAAGTTATCCTCAACTTAATCCTATCAAAAACAGCTTGAACAATTCCATTGGAGAGTCAATTGCCAAAATTCAAAAACCAAGAGATGATAGTTTAAACCTTTAAACATAAAACACTTTATAATTTGAATTTTTAGCTTATATGTAAATAAAAAATCGACTGACAACATTCGTTCATCCAACCCTTCACCATTCACTCTTGCCCGGAACAGAGCTCTCTGGGGTTTTTCCCTTTTATATCCCAGAAGGGGTCTCGTGGCATTTCCTACTGCTAACTCTATGCAAAACTCCCTGTCTACTACCCTTGATCTAAGGTTTCCATAACAGCTATACAACTATACACAATGAGCTTAGAAAATTGCATCTTAAAAGAAATACACTTCAACAGCCAGCATTTACCCTTCGTAGACTCATCTACCGCACAAGATTTTGCAGCCCGTCATCAACCAATCCTCAGATTACCCATATAGATATTTGTTTCAAAACAAAAAAATTTGCAGAAGATGTTGGATAATAACTCACACTTTGTAAATTCCGAAACCAATTATATACAAAAATTCAAACTTTTAAAAAATTATGAACAAGATTCAAAATCTATTACACACAAACTCACTTGTGTTCATCCTCAGTCCATGGTGTGCCTTTCTTCCGTTCCGTGTCTTGCTTTGCTTTGCCACCAAAACAAATCTGTCCAGACGGCGGCGCACCCGCAGCGACCATCCCGCCGTCGCCGCCGCTGGATTCCCAACTCACAGATTCATCATCCCTATAAGTTGGCAATTCAACACGGCCCGAATCTATTGCAAGAACGTCGTGAACCAAAATATCATAATGTTCTTTCACTTCCCACGCTGGTTTTCTGATATGGTTTGCAATGCTCTGCCACCGATCTGGCAAATTCTCAGGGAAGATAGTTAAAGCCTGTTCAAAAATCTTGTCTTCCTCGCGAGTCCAGCGAGTGGCGGCTGCTGTGGCATGAGGTGACTGAGTCAAGCACCGAGTTTGAAAGTTAAAGTCTTGATGCATTTTTGGTTTCGGATGGGGGTTTGGTGGGAGAATTGAGACGATGCTAGTTTATAGTGCGGATGGCAAAGGGTTTTGGACTTTTGTACAACTCACCTCTTCTTTAAATTCAACACGTTTTTTCTTTTATTGGCTCCCCTTTTTTCGTTTCTTCGTTTTTTACTTGAATTAGGATGTCTTCTTTTTCTCTCTTTTTTTTCTTAAAAAGAAAACTTTATTTTTAACAGCCGAAGCGAAGCAATGACTGGCCAATTCAAAACCTAGTTTTAACTGAGTTTCTTTCCTGAGTTGGATAAATACTAAACTGGTTAAATGGTAAGATTTATAGTCGGTCAGCTTTAAATTTCTTTTTTCAATTTTTGTTATAAACAACTGTATTTTAAAATAGATTTGATTGATCCACTTGTTTTAAAATTAACATAACAAACTTCTAACTTGACTTTGACTTTAAACTAAAAAATTAACAATATTATTTTAATTTAAAATTAAAAATTATGTTGAATCAGTTAAACTCAAGTAATTCATTCAGTGTTTATTTGTTAATATATCATGCCAGGTTAATAAACATGTTTAGCAGTTCAACAAACAATTTTATTAGGCCTGTTTATAAGTGGTTGTGGTTATTTTTTAAAATATTTTTTATATCGAAACACATTAAAATAATATTTTTTTATTTAAAAAAATTATTTTTAAAACCAGCATAAAAAATCCAAAACATACTAAAAAAAATTAAATTTATTGGAGCCGTAATCTATTAAATTCAAGTGATATTTGTCCTTGCTTTAAGATTATTTAAAAAAAAAAAAAACCAATTTCGGCCAATACCATCGTTTTTTTTTGTTTCCAGCACAAAATTGGCTGCGAAATATATGGTTGGCTAACGTTGCGTAAGCTAAAAATAATTGCCTCACTGTAATTAATTTTATTTTTTGTTTAATGGGATTTAATTAATTACAGTCATTTTATTGTTAACAGCCTTTAGCTTAATTGGGATAAGATTAAAATAGAGTTGCTTTAACACCTTTTTTTTTTGTCAGTGCAGACAGTAATTAGTGTTTGTGGTCATTTCTATAAATTTACTCCAACCGATTTCTCAAGGAAAAGAAATAGTAAAATAAACAGTATGAGTCGAAATATCCCCAGTATTTCACGAGTAACTATTATTTTTGTACTCTATTTATTTAAATTAATTTATATATGCTAATTGACAATCACAACAGAATTGATATAATTTAAATAATTTTTAAAAATAATAACAATTTACAAGAATGGCAATGAAAATCATACAACTTTAGTAGTGAATTGATACACACACACGCGCGATTTAATTAAATAAATTATTCATGTAATAATAGAGTTATTTCCTGGAATATAAGCCATATTGTTTTTTAAAAAATCTATGCATGAAATAGTTTTTCAATCATGAAACCAAAAATATCACCATACCATCAATTTTACCTCACTGTTAATAAAGATAAAGCTAGTTGTCTTTTGTCATAGGCCATGGGCAACCATCATGGAATTCAGGTGAAAATGGATCACGGCTTACCAGTTGGAGGTGCTCATCTTTATGGCAGTGTCGGCAAGTGGTCACCGCCCTGTCGGTCGGAGGTTGACGTCTGGTGCCTCTTGGCGTAGCAGCTGTCACTTTAGAATAATTAATAATTACAAGCCGTGCCCAGCCAAGGCTTTTCTCCTTTCCTTTTCAAACTGCCAGTTTAGTCTTGTTGTTCATTTCAAGTTCTCTATCCACGTGGCGAAATGGGTGCTTGGCACTTGTCTTCCACTTGGAATCTTGGTTCGAAAGCAGCCCAGAGACAGAGTTTTGGATAACCTTAATTTGCCACGTCAGAGATTTTTATTATCATTACTGGGATAAATTTGGCTTCTAGACTTGTATTTGGATATGGATGATGGACTATAATATTTTTTTTTGACTGAGATAGGCCAGAGTAGTATTATATAATTGTTGCTAAACTCAATTTAGTTCAATTAAAAATTCTGTGTTTTGAAGTTTAATTTGAGTTAAATTTTCAAATAAATTGAAGGAAAACTAAGTTAATAAAATCTTGTTAATATATAATTCCATGGACTCGTCTAAACTAGACCAACCATTTTTTTTTAAAAAATAGCATTGTTTAAATAAAAATAATTGACTTGTATTGATTTAATACCTATGAATTATATCATGACTTAATAACCTAAACCTATTTTTCCAGCTAATCCTGAAACCGGTTTAATAACACTGGATTTTAAACTTTATATTTAGGTAATCAATGTTATTGTATATATCGAAGTTCTATTGTAGTTTAAAATAATATTTTTTTTTAAAAAATTATTTTTAATACTAGTGCATTAAAACAATACAAAACAAAAATATTTTTTTTTTTTGAAAAACTTAGATTTTGTTTTTAAGTAACCCTTTTATAATACAAAAAAAAAAAGGAAATATCTTTGGCAATGTAAAATCCAATCGAGGTTGAAAACGTTGTTATAGACCCAAGAAATGAGAATCAGTAATGAAATTGGATGTAGAAATAGACAGGATTTTGCATGTGATGGAGGGAGGGGTGTGGTTTTTATTGAAACAATCGCAACTATTGTCCCTTGGTTACATGTTTCTTCAACATATCACTGTCGATATTGATGTGCTCAAAAGTCCGAGGTTGTGTTTGAATCATCCTTTGTGGATAAGTGTCATTTACAGCCCGTCTTTCTTCACGCCTAAGAAATTATATATTTTTGTGTTTTGAGTGTTTTTTTAAAAAGATTTAATTTTTTATTTTAAATTAATATTTTTTTAGTATTTTTAGATTATTTTAATATATTTGTGTTAAAAATAATTTTTTAAAAAATATATTAAAATATTATTTTGATGTATTTCCAAGTAAAAAACATTTTAAAAAACAATCACTATCACATTTTCAAACACTCTTTAATTTAAGTACTTTTTACACGGCCAATTATAGTTTGAAATATGATTGGCTACTACACTAAGATAATGTTTGGTAGTGTAACAATGAATATTTTTGAAGTATTTTTTTATTTTAAAATATATTAAAATAATAATTTTTATATTTTAAAATTATTTTTTGATATGAGAATATTTGACGAATGTTAAATTAAGGGAAGGCTTGAAACCTTGTAATTGCATGTTTAAGCCGTCCTGTTGCCCTGGTTCCGGTTGAAGCAGGGCAGAGAAACCTAGAGAACCTCGTCGATCACAGCTGGCCATCAAGCCAGCAATTGACATTGTTAACGCATGCCAAACAATGTTCAAGGGCACCATTACAAGTGCCTGATGCAGTGGTATTGATCGGGATTCAACACAGAAAGCAAAAATCATCCATTCTGCAAGGTCCTCAATTTGCTGGAAGGAAATATAAGCACTGACATGGCCTCAAGCTTGATAACTGCACTTCTTTTTGTGACATTCATTGCTACGGTCACAGCGAGTGATCCTGATATCATCACAGACTTTGTAGTCCCGGCAAATCTAACAAAGATCGATGGGGATTTCTTCACCTTTACCGCCCTCAGAGGCTTCTTTGACAGCGACCACCCACCAAACTTCAAGGTGACAGAAGCTGGCATGGCAGATTCCCAGAACCCTGCCACAGCTATCTCGGCCTCTGGCAGTGCAAATGCCGGCACTGTATCTGTGCCCACAACTGTGTTTGCTACTGGCATTGATGATAATATCCTGGCCAAGGCTCTTAAAACTGATGTTGCTACTATCCAGAAGCTCAAAGCAGGTCTTGCAGTGAAGGCCTAACATGATCCTGGTTTTGCTATTCTCGGTATAAGTAGTTTTAATCACTTGTTCTACCTGATTGTTTTTACCCTTTTCTTTGAGTTTCAGCAAAGAAAGAATGAATCTTGTTTAATAAAACAAATTATTTGGTGATTTTATTTCAAAGAAGTGCCGGCTTCAACTTGAATCCTACTTTATCTAGATATCACAAGTGACCATTTTGCGTTTTGTTTAGATGAGTAGTTATACACCGTGCTCTAAACGTCAGGTCCCAAGCTGTCTGACTATTCAAACTCTGATGCCGTGTTAAATTTAAATTTTTTATAATTTCTCTTATCTTATTATTGAAAACTAGCAAAATCAATATAAGAGAGCACTGTTTTTATGAAATAAAAGTTTATCGATGATTCCCAGATAAAAATGCTTAATTAACCCTTAAAATGAATCATAAAAAAAAAAAGATCAATCAAGAAAGAAACAAAAAGGAATGATCTTGCTGTTATACTAGGCTAAGGAAGTCTTTTGCATCGTGTTTTTAAAAGTTTTAATTTTTTTATTTAAAATAATTTTTTTATATATTTTTAATTTTTTTTAAATATATATTTTTTATTTTAATATATTTCAAAGTAAAAAACATTTTGAATTGCTATCATAATTTCAAACAGGATTTAAATGTCACATATAACTGCATCTTGGTATTGAAATAAATATTTGGATCTATTTTATTATTTTATTTTATTTATTTAAGTTATTTATGTTAAGCTGTTTTAATTGATGAAAACATAATAAAATGACATCGTGTGTCACTCTTTGATTGGAAAATTAAGTCTATTTAAACCTATTTCATTGTTTTATTTGAATTATTTGAATTATTTATATTAAATAATTTTAATTGATAAACCGAGCCTAATATTTAGATGTTTTAAAGTTATGCTATTTATATTTATTTATTTTAATTTGTGAGACACTTTTTAATAATTAAATAAAAATAACAACTTTTCCCTATCTAAATTCTCTTTTCTTAAAGGCCTTTTCTTTTCTTTTCTTTGCTTTTAACTTTTAACTTCTTTCTTTAAAGCTTTATTTTTTTCTTCTTTCTTTAAATTTTTTTTTGTTCTTTGTTCCGTATCAGTATATTATGAAACAAACTTTTTAACAGGAGATAAAACGAAGAAATGCACTAAATGAAAGTAAAATCACCACAAATCCCTTCATTGAGCTGTGATCATCACTTATTCAGTACATAAATAAGACGAAAAAAAACTGGGATGCATGGTTATGTTAGAGCTCCATCTCCCTGCTTTAGGCGAAACCTGCCTTGATTTTTTCTATGGTAGCAACATCAGTCTCGAAAGCCTCTGCCAAAATCCCACTATCAACGCCAGTTGTGAACAGAGTGCTTGGAATTGACACGGTTCCGGCCAGATTCTTAGGATCATTATTATACTGGTAGTGAACACGTCCCTTTGGAAACACAAACATGTCCCCAGCTTCGAGTGTCTGTGTGAAAAGCTTGTTAGCTGTGCCAACAAATCCCACTTCAAGGCAACCATCGACAAGAAACAGCAGCTCAGCTGACGGAGGATGAGTGCGAGGAGGGTTCAGCGTGCCTGCTGGATACTGTAGAAATGCATAAGAAACACTTTGTCCATTGAGAGCTGGAAACTCCGGCATGCTTACTTTTGAGGCAGTGAAAGATGTTGGTGGTTTAGCCCCGACAAGAGACCGTAAAGCAGTACAAGTGAACAACCTGCCATCAACTTTCGTGACATTTGGTGGCACTATAAAATCAGAGATTATATCTGCATCTCCAGATACTGCTATTTGGAAACAGGCGAAGATTAGGACTGATACCAAGACGAATCCTTAAAATAATCCTTAATGATCCAACTACAACCTGCTACGCCATAGTGCCTTCAACAAGGTACCCATTTATACTTGTTTTGCAGGCCTTGCTCGGGATGGAATTCCTTGGCATTGTCAATTTACACTTCTTTCGCCTCAAATCCACACGAATACAGAATATGCCTAAAATTCAAGTTGTCATCAAGACATTGAGCCATCATCAGCCAGGTTGTAAGGATGTCCTGAGGCAGTATATACCTACTATGAAGTGAAGGTGAAAGAGATAAAAAGACCCTTTTCGATAAGGTCTTCTGGTACAGAATCTGCCCTGAAAATCGCAGAAGAGTCGATTTCCTAGCTAGCTGTCTGACTTCTTCGGTGAAAACATGAAACAAACATAGAAAATTTCAGCACTTTCTAGCAAGTAGACAACGTTTTTCAACCTTAAAGGAGCTATAAAGGCATTGCCATACAATGATCCAGACAACTAAATCCAGTCAGCACAAAACTGAATCACTAACTCGAAAGCTCGGAATTCGACTATTGAGCTTGCAGCTTGTCAACCATAGCCATGAACTCTCTCAAACCAGTTTCCCTTTCTGTATTCCTACTTTCCTTAGTCAGTGCAGTCAATATGGTCTTCGCAAGTGATCCTGATATCCTTTCGGATTTCGTCGCACCAACTAACACAAGTGTCGATGGAAAGTTCTTCACCTACACAGGAATGCGTGGGGTTCTTGCCAAATTTCCTCAAAACTTCACTTTAACAAAAGCTACCATGAATGAGTTCCCTGTGCATGGTAGCTTGGATGTTGGATTTGTTTACACCAAGAATGTGCTTTACACCCAAAAACTCCGAGTTGGAGATGTGTTCATTTTCCCAAAGCGTCTGGTACACTATCAGTCCAACCCAACCAAAGAACCAGCTGTTGCGATTTCTTCTTTTGGTAGTGCAAATGCCGGAACAGTTTCTGTGCCGTTGGCTGTCTTCTCAACAGGAATTGATGATGGAATTCTTGCCAAAGCATTCAAGACCGATGTTTATACCATTCAAAAGATCAAGTCCGGCTTTGGCAAGCCCTGAACCAAGCCTAGATAGCTCAAAAAAGGCCTGCACTTTTGTATTCCACGCAATCAATAATTATTCTCTTGGCTCAGAGAGTCGACTAATGTTTGTTCGTACATCAAAGTCATGAATTTTCAATAAGAGCTAATTTATACCCTTCTGTTAAGAGTGATAATCATTTTAAGCTCGTTGCTGTATTTGAATGCCTTCGGATTTTTTCATGATCTTCGAAGGAAAGAAAAAATGAATCCAGTTAGTCAAATCAGAGAAATAATCAGAAATCAATGGTCCTGGAGAAAATTGGTAGCGGGTAGGTCAGCTGGTTTTCGGTGAAGCAACAGGAATTGCCACATGAAATCATCCAGAGCATCAACAAGAAGAGATAAAACGAACCCTGGATCAAGATCATTCAAAGTTAGGATAGGAAAACTATCAACAGATGCAGAGCTACATAGAAGAACATGGTTATGTTTATAACTGTTCAAAAGTATTCCGAAGACAACTCTGTGCAACCACTACATCTCCCTAGAGAGTCATTATTTTACATGCCTTTTACCACAGCAAGATCATCATTATCTGGTGCAGATGGATCCCCCATCAGGCTTTCTGGCTCCCTTCAATTCTCTGAAAAAAAGGCATAATTGAAGTCGATTAAACTTAATCTTCAAAGGCAGATTTGAATAACCAAACAAATAAATGAATTAGAAATCTGCAACGGTAATTTAGGAGATCAATGCTGCACCACCATTCTACGAATCATATGCTTAGGTGCTCGTTCTTCAAAACTCAAAACACATGTCAAAGAGGAGAGGAAAAAGGTATGCATTTGCTAACATTTGGCAATCGGTGACACGAAACATCAACGAAATGATGTTGGGAATTGAACTCATAACAGGGAATCTATGTACTTAGATTCAATTACTCAACAAATATTTAAATCATTCAAGCAGTAATTAGTTATTACTTTAAACATCAATGTTGGTGATAATAGGGAATTTTGATTTTGAAACACCTAAGTAAACCAGCCACATCTTCTTGCTCCATTCCATTGACAAAAAACTGCACATCTAATCATGCTTAAACAACAATCGAACATAACAGCCCAAATATTGTAATAGGAGCAATGTTTCGATCATTCTGACCTAAAAATGAGGAACAAACATCATCAAGCTACTAAATTTAAATTACCTTGTCAGCACCCTGTTTCTCTTTCTCTGCCTTCTCCTTCTCCTGCTTTAGCTTCAGTTTCTCCAACCTTTCCCTCTCCATTTTCTACAAACCCACAGACACACCGAAAAAAATAAAATAAAAAATCACCATACAATCATCTATCGCAGAAATCAAATCGACTGGTACTTCAATCATCAAGCTCTATTTGATTGCAAACTTGTGATTAGTTGAAGCAAACCCTAAATCTAACTCATAAAATAATTTAATTTAGTTTATCTTTTCCTATCGTTTTCATTTTCCTACACTTTCTCAGCTACCAAAGAAAAAAAAACGATGACAAAGATGTAAATAACTTCATTATCATTTAACTTAACTCACAATACTCTGATATTTTTCCCATATCTATCATTTTCCTACACCTTCTCAGCAAACGAACAGAAGCTGAAACAAAAACGACAAAACATTTCTAAAGCTCAATCGATCACCAAAGTTATGAGCAACGATTTCTTTCATTTTCCTACACCTTCTCAGCAAACGAACAGAAGCTGAAACAAAAACGACAAAACATTTCTTAAGCTCAATCGATCACCAAAGTTATGAGCAACGATTTCTTTCATTTTCCTACACCTTCTCAACAAACAAACAGAAGCTCAAACAAAAACGACAAAACATTTCTTAAGCTCAATCAATCACCAAAGTTATGAGCAAAGATTTCTTTCATTTTCCTACACTTTCTCAGCAACCAAGCAGAATATAATAGCAATAAGAGAGAGGTTGCGAGATGGGGAAAGGTGAGATAAGAGGTCAGGCCTGAATATAAACGTTTTCAGCAGCGCGTTCCTCTTCGCTCAGAACTCGACCTTTTCCATCACTGAAGTAGCGAGTAGCTCCACGAGTTGACTCCATCGAGCGAATAGTGATTAAGCTGAGTCGGCTCAGTGCGGATCTTGGAGCCATGTTTTGTGGGCGGGCGCTTTGCTTTCCTTAGAAACCTTTCTTTCTTGACACGGATACGGGAAACTTACGCTGAGCTCCTACCTCTAGAACTAGAACCTTCTGGCAGTTGACACGTCGTTTGATAGATGAAGCCCAAGGGTAAGGTGCTTCGGCCCAGTTAAATAGTTGGGCCACAGATTTTTCATTTGTTAAACAAAGAAAATAAATATTAGGAGTATACTTTTCCAGAGTTTAGTTTCAATCTCGAGGTAAAAATAGAAATAATAAAAAATAAAAATATATTTTATTAAAAATATATAAATAGAGAGATAGAATAAATTCATCCATGGGATATTTTTTTTTGGGTGAATTCATGTTCAAAACAAGAATTATAAATTATAAAAATTTTCTGTCCCCCAGACCTAACATCCAAAACTGCCTGGAAAAACTTATCAAGTCCCCTTAGTACCATGCTATCTATAAAAACAGTCTCAATTTGATGTGAGATCAAAAGAACGATGGTAGAGGAGAGAACGCCGCTGTGAGTCCAGGCGTTTTGAAAAAAGAATTATCGCCGGCGTCTTTTAATTGGACAAAGAGTTATCCATCTCCTCATCTCCACTAAACCTTATTCATTCTTTTCCTTCTCTCTCTCTCTCTCTCTCTTAATTTAAAATACATTTAATATTGATTGTTGTGATTATTCCTTAAAATATTTTTTTATTTAAAAATTTATTGAATAAAAATTTATTTTTAATACCAACCTATTAAAATATTCTAAAAATGTAAAACAACTTTATTTTAAAACCAAAGTTTTTTTTAAAAAAAAAATGCTTCTCACCTAAATAAACAAACGTGCCTTGATAAGCGAGTTATTTAAATGTTATTTTACTTGAACAACACGTTTGCTGCTTGTAATTCTTAGTTCTTGCTATTTTAGTCCATTTATTATTCGTTGTATTAACATGAATTCGTGATTGGACCCCTGTGCCAGTTACAGTTTTAGGCTGATCCTTTTTATCAGTTAGCTCTCCCAATTAATACGAAGCATTGAAAAATTTGAAAACAAATACACGAAACAACTAATTATTCTCATTAGCTATTAATTTATTATTCATTTCACTATTAACCTGTAAAATAAATCACTAGTCATTTATTATGGCATTTTATAAAATTTTAATTGGTTGTGGGAAAAAAGGAAAAAAAAAACTATTCTTACAACATGAACTAGTGCTGGTCTAAAAACATTTCATGGCATCATATTACACAATGTTTGCTCGTTCTTCTATTTACTTATCTTAAAAATTAACATGAAACATTATATGTTAAAACTATGTGCATAGTTAGTATTTACATGAAATCTAGATAAACCTGTTAAAAATCCAGGTTAATCAAAATAATTTATGTATATTCCTGTCAAAACTCAAACATCAATGTGTTGAATTATTTTATTAAAATTATTTTATTTTATGTTTTACAAACAATGGAATCAATTCAGCTTATATTATAACCTCATAATTTTAAAACTACAAATAACATGCCGTGAGCATATTAGGGATGTATTTAAAAGTAATAAATATTATTTTTTATTTTTTTATTTAAGAATATATTAAAATAATAATTTTTTAATTTAATTTTTTTTTTTTACATCAACACATCAAAATATATTTAAAAACACTAAAAAAAATTAAAACAAAAAATATTTTAAATTTAATAAAAAAAATCAGTTTTACCGCAACAAAAACGGGATCTAGAACCATGAGCACGTGTAGTGTCTTCCAACCTCAAAGGAAAAAAAGAAGTCATAAAGCCGAAGTCAAGCATTACATTAAAATGACGACATGTCGTTTTATAAATGGACGACATCTGTTTACCAGCGAGATAAATACTTGCAGAAGCATCCATTGAAGAAAGTCGTCTCGATCCCTTCTTCTGCTTCCAGCTTCAACTCCATCCATTAAAGAAACGATAAAAAAACTATGTATCATCCAACCAGAGGAGGCGTTCGCGGAGGACGAGATCGTAAGCTTCCTCTCTCTACATACGTGATTTAATTAGGGTTCGATTGGCAATGTTAATTTCCGGTGTTAAAATAATTTTATTTTTGGTTTTTGTTTGCAGAATTTAGTTGGGATGATGTTAAGGCAGATAAGCACAGAGAGAATTATCTTGGTCACAGTATTAAAGCTCCTGTTGGTAGATGGCAGAAAGGTAAATTCTTTTCTTGTTTTCCCCTTGAATTGTCGTGTTTTTGGTGGCTTCTGCTCTTACTTATTGTCTGGTTTTTGTGTTTTTGGTTGAATGGATGGTGAAGGGGGAATGGGTTGCGGAGAATTTCAGTGTACAAACGGGATTTTTTTTTGTTTATTGGAACTTGTAAATGGAATTTTAGTGTACGACTCTTCTGCCGGATTTGTTTATAGCTTGTTTTATGATATTAAGAGAGATTTAACAACCATGTTTAGAGTTTTTATGCTGTTGCGTTGGTGGTTTGCTCATGACTCTGGTGGATTGGTAGTTCTTCTTCTTTAATTGTGTTTGGGATTGTTGTGGGGGTTGTTATTGAAAGTGCTTTTTGTTTAAAAATGCATTAAAATAATATATTTTTTTATTTTTTTAAAATAATTTTTGATATCAGTACATGAAAACGATCTAAAAACATGAATAAATAAATAATTTTCAGCAAAAAAAAAAAAAAAAAAACCAAATCAAAATTTAAGGGAACACGGTTTGCGCGGCATTCCCAAACAGGCCTGAAGGTATTTGGTTGGGCGAGGTGTGTGGGGTTTGAGTCTTGAGATCGACATAGCTGTCCGCTATGGGATACCTGTGTAATGTGGGGCTCCTTTCTTCTTTTGTTTAGAGGTGGTCTTGTATGTGATACTTCAGTAATGCAGCACTTCTTTTTTATACTCTTTGATGTTCAAATTTACTGCCTATCCATCCACAGTGCTTCATAACATTTTGTAATTGGAGATTTAGTGTAAAACAGTCACTAGTGTAAATGGATAAAAAAGTACTTTCTAGGGATACATCTCATCAGCTAACTGATTGCTTGCAAAGTAGTTTTGGCTTGTGTTGTTATTGTACCCTGTGAGGGAATTGTTTTTTCTTAAGAGTATACAGGTTTGTCCAGCCTTTTCTTCCCCTGATACATTGCTCAGTGGAGTGTGTTGAAAAGATCCACGGAGGACACTGTTATCATGATTTTGGTTGTTTTTCCATTTTATGCATCCACGTTCCTAGATTCATTTAAAGTGGGTGCTAGGTATATTCAAATTTCTGGACCTAATGGCTCTGCCTTGAGCAGTTCTCAGTATAAGTTATAGTCAAAATAGTTGATTAACTGATGTTTCTCTTTCTGTATCTGTTTAGTTTTCAGAGTGTTATTCTTGGCATCTTTTATCTATTGCTTGGCAATTTGAGGAGCACTATCATTAAGAATTTTTCAACCTTTTCTTTCATTCATTTTTTCTACAGGGAAGGATTTACATTGGTATGCCAGGGATAAAAAATCTGGGAGTTCAAATGAAGATGCCTTGAAAGAAGAGATAAAACGAATCAAGGAAGAGGAAGAGCGGTCCATGAGGGAGGCTCTTGGCTTAGCTCCAAAGCGATCTAGCCGACCTCAAGGAAATCGTCTTGATAAACATGAGTATACAGAACTTGTTAAGCGAGGTTCTACGGCAGAGGACTTGGGGGCTGGGCATGCAGATGCAGCACGGGTTGATGGTCTCGGTTTCTCAAGGTATTAAGTCACTAATGACATGCATCGTATAATTGCTATGTTCAACATACTAGTGTGATTCTACCTGGGCTTGTAACATATTTATGCATCAAGATTCAATGCCATGTATCATATGGTGTTTTTTTTTTTATTTGGTGCACTTGTAGAATTGTTTGCCCATGCTTATGTGTTAGGATACTGTAAACTCGCATGGTATTCTAGTTCTCTTCACTCCTGGGTGCACTAAAGGCCAGCAGCTGGCCATAATACTGTATCTGAGTGATGCTTATACACGCAATATTCTGATATTTCCATCTAGCCTGTAGGTTTATCGAGGCTGTTGTGCCAGCATGTAGCATTCTATTAAACTGTTCTTCATTTCTTTTTCATCATTTTTTATGTTTGATTTGAACTTCCTGTTGCAGGGCACCTCGGGCTTGGGAAGACCCAAGTACTCTTCCATCTATTAGCAAGGAGGCTTCACCTGAGCCAGTTAAGGTGGCTATGCCTGATCCACCGGCAGGGAACTCCGAAGAAGATAAACCTGAGGAGGACAAAAGCAGCCGGAAGAAGAGGAGGCATGAAGAGAAGAAATACGAGAAGGAGAAAAAACGTGAAAAGCATGATAGGCACGAGAAACACCATTCTCGTGGTTCTGATGAGAAGAAACACAAGAAAGACAAGGAGCGCAGAACACACAACTCTGGCTCGGACTAAATTTTCTTATTCATTTGGAAGTTTTATCATTTCTGATAGTTCATGATAGATGTCTGTATTGCAGAAATGGAAATCAGCATTTCTGATGTAAACTTCATGTAAGATTTGAAGTGGTGTTATTATGTGAGATGGGGCAATTTATCTGCTTTTGATTAGTTTCAAGTGGTTTTTTTTTTTTTTTTTTTTGAAATGTATTTAAATAATATATATTTTTTAAAAATTTATTATTTTTATATATCAACATATCAAAACAATATAAAAAAATAAAGAAAAAATTAAAACATAGAAGAAAAGAAATTTTATTTTTATTAAAATGTTTTTGAAATGAAAAAAAATAAAATTGATAGTAATCTACAACAGAGACAGAAGCGAAGCATATATGGCTCGTATAACTTCTATCCTAATAATTGGAAATTTTTCATATCATATCTCTTTGGTTTGTTAGAAGGTAATTTTGATAAATAACTAGCAAATAGCTGCATTATTTAGATTTCACACACACTTCTCTCTCTTTTTTCCATTCAAATCCCCGTGTATCTTATAAGGGTGAGGGGTAACATTAGAACTTTATGGAAACTACCAGAGTAATAACGAGATATTAAAACTGTAGAGGGAAAGCGGGCTTTAATTTATTTATAATGACAAAGTGAAGTCTACCTTGGTCAAAAGGTTGCCATCTTTCAACTTTGGATGAGCAAGGAACAGCAACGGGAGCAGCCACCGTCTCCTTATTCAGGCGCAAGAGATAGCGGCGTGGGTGGCTTATCAAAAACTCTTTCTTCTGTCCATCTCCTTTCCTACTGAAATTGATCGTTGGTTCAACTTGGGCAATTCCGATATCATCAGTAGCCATCAACAAGCCTAGAAGAAGATAAAGATCCATTGTCCATGCTTGGAGTTGGAACTTTGACCGTACACAACTCATCCAGATCGAGATGATGCAGTGCCTATCTCTCAAAACATCTTCAGCAGCATCCACAACACACTCACCACCTCCAAACAACGGTGATTATAACTGCCCTCCGGCTTCGCAAGGTCAGATTGGCTTATTCGAAGTCAGATTTTGTGATGCCTGTAACGTGTTTGTGTAAATGTCTGAATGAATCCAATTCTGTTTGTAATCAGCTGGGAACTCCGCGGATGGAACACCAAGATCAAGCGCACAGCCATCCCCTACTGTTAACCTCACTCGCGAATACACCCTCGCTGTCCAGACCAATTCCTATAACGAGATGTGGTCCAGGATTCATAATGACGAAACTCAAATTGAAGAAATTCATGATCATCACAATGAGGAGGATGCTAACCGCTTGCATATGACTCAAGTTCTTCAACCAAATCGAGAATGTGTGGAAGAAGCTCTTCGTGACGCCAAGCCTAACACTCTCACTCGACTTGTATCCACCTACTTTGACAACAGCGAAAACACTAGCCAACTCTGCATTCTTCTCCAACAGAGTGTTTATCGTGCCCGTGCTCTTTATGGTCCTCTTCATAAACTTCTGGATGTTATTCCTACTGACTCAGAATCCCTGTCTCAATCACAATGCGATTGTGCTTTTGATGTCTTTCTCCAATTTGATCGCTTTGGCAACCCTTTCCCTTCCCCCGAATCGCATAACTTTAATGAAATGCAGCAGTGCTTTTCGGAACTGAAGCAGCAACTAGAACGGCGAATCCGCAAGTCACGCTCTAGAATCCACCTAGTTCGCCGAGCCACTTTTGGCTCTGCCCTTTGCGTCATTGGCTCTGTTGTTGCTGTTGTAGTATCTGCTGTGGGAATCGCAAGTCATGCATTTGTTGCCATTGCTGCCACCCCGATATGCACACTGCCGTGTCTCCCTCGCCGCTTGACTAAGAAAGAGCTTGCCCGTGTCGAGCAACTTGATTCTGCTTCTAGGGGTACATATGTGCTGAACAATCAACTTGCTACCCTTGAACGGCGTGTTGCTCGTTTGTATGATGCTGTCGAGTGTGATAAGCATCTTATTCAGATTGGATTGGAGAGCGGTAAGGACTTGCATCCCATTTCACAGGTTTTGGAACGGCTTAAAAAAAACCATCTCAATTTCATTGAACAGCTCAAGGATCTCGAGGAGCATATATGCCTTTGCTGTAATGCTGTCAATAGGGCCAGAGGTCTGCTTCTTCACGAGATCCATCGCCATCAAATTTCTAATTCCTAACAACTGATGACCTGCTTTGAGTCGCATTTACTTGCCATATACTAACTTCATTGCTCTGTATTAACATCTTTCCAACTCTGACTATGAAACATTGCCCTTTACCCGCTCTTAACAATGAGCATCAGGGCAATCATGGCACTTTGTATACCGAAAATGCAATCAGTTCTCAGACACTTTTTTAATGGAGGTATCTTCGCATGATCTGTTTTGAGCCACTACACCTGGTTTGTTCTTTCATTTCATCTTTCCTGCCACATTATATATCTTTGATTAATAAAAGCTGATTTGTTAACTTTCTAGAGGATTATGATATTCACTTCCCAGTTAAATAAGATTTTCTCTTCAGGTCAGATGCATATCTGTGATATTTTCTAGAATATTTTTGGATAGATTTAGGATAGACATCTCCCTTGTCGCTTCAATTCGTTGATGAAAGCTACCAGTACCCAGTACATAAGAGGTCAATGTGGAAGGTACAGCACTTTCATAATGAATGTGTTTACTGTATACAAAATGGATGTTATCCCCAATATCATCAATTCAATTTGAAATACTAGAAGATGATTTTACCTGGGCAATTTTGTTATGTTTCAAGGATAATTTTGATGAGAATAGCTGTTTAAATAGTTTTTGTGGAGCAGTATGGCAATTTCATTTACTTTTCTCGTTCTTTCTTCCTTGTTCTTTTAATCATTTTGTAAGAGATGTTTTCAATGCTTTCTGCTCTTATTTATTGCTTTGGTGCATACAAGCCAAGGTGGTATTTTTTATTTCCAACCAATTTTTCCAATGCTGAGCTCACACATGTACATAGACAACATAGACACTCTATTTGATGTTTGAATCTTCTCCTCTAAATAACGTCGTTGAGTCTTGAGAAAGATGTGGCAGTTTTATGCGGGACACTCTGGTAATACGGAGCCCTTTTCCCGTGGCGTTTAAATCCACTACTTTATTGTTCATGCTACTTCCTAATGTTTTTTCGTTTTTTCTTCCTTAAATGGAAATGTGTTAAATACTTGCATGTGTAAACGAAGAGAATGCCTGGGTACACATCCCAGCAGCTGACTGATTTATTTCAAATGCAGTTCTTCGCATATATTCTTCTGCTAGCGTATGAGAAAACTGTTTTGTTTAAATTACACAGCATTGTCTAGCCCTTTCTCCCTCGTGCATTTCTTTGTGGTGAGGATGTTGTTATTATGATTCAGGCCGTTGGGCCATCTTATGCATCCACATCCCCAGATCCATTGAAACGGGGATGCTAGGTGTCTCCAAATTTCTGTGCCCCGTCGACCCAATGCTTCTGCCTCGAGTAGTAGTTGAAATAGTGTATTAACTGGTGTTTGCTTTCCGTTTCTGCTTGGTTTTCACAGTGTTGGCCATTCTATCTTTTATCTATTGGTTGGCAACTTGAGGCATGGTATACCTTTTCTTTCATTCACTGTATTAACAGGGAAGGATTTATCATCCTAGTAACTAGCACCATTCTTGTGATTCTGGATTCTGATTATAGGAGGAGGAAATTCAGAGGGAGGAAACGTGACTCACTTGGCCAGAACATTCCTTTTCATTTGTAAGTGCTATCATTCTTATTATCTGACGAGAGATTTCCCACGTTTCTGATGGAACCCTCAAGTAAAGATTTGAAGTGGTGGTTATTGTCGGAGATTGATTAGATCTCGAAGAAATCTCTCATGTAAAATCTAAAAGGGAAGGGGAAAACTGTCATGCCATGGAATCTCCTCCGGTGAGCATGGCAGCGCTCCAATTAGGCATGTCTATTCTCCACTTTGAAAGTTTGGGGAGCAGAGATGTTTGTCTGTGAGCGTAGTTGGAACCCAGTACACAAATCTGCCTTTCTAGTGGACCTGCTCAAAAGATGTTCCTTGATGCCTCTTCTTTAAACAGATGACTTTCTCTTTTTCACTTGAGTGAATTATTTTCTAGTCCCTGGATTTTGTGTGCGGTTAAAACCTGGTTCTTCATGTTTGAAAACTTATAAACCAGTCCTTTTTACTCGGTCTTCGATGGCTAGTGTCACAGGGAAAAGCTGGTGACGGGTAAAATTCTCCATTGTTGTCCAAAAGCAAGTGAAAAAAGAACTTTTGGACTTTATGTGAGAATCATAGTTGGAGAACGACTCCTCCCATTGTTATTTAGTCGCCCTAACTTGTTGGATCAAGCAATCTCCCTCCTACACAAGGCAAGATCCGTGATGAACAAAGCATTTGGTTCAGGGTATCTTTCTTGATTGCGATTATTTTAGGCCTTAAGTAGACCAAGTTTCACGTCACGCAAAGAAAAGGATGATCATTTTGTATTATTCTATGCACGAATTTGCTATCAATTGGTTAGGTAGTTGGTGTCCTCGAGCCATGCATCTAATTGCATAAAATCACCTTTAAGCCAATTCTCTTTAGCCTGGATGGCAATGGTAACAAGAAATTCTTCGCTCGAAAGAAGCATTTGAATTTATTTTTTATTTTTAATATAAAACGCATTTGATCAATTATCCATAACTTGCTATTTATTTATTTATTTTATTATTATTTTTAACCATGAAATATATGATTTTAAAGAGTTATTTTGATATTTAAGGAGATCTAATTTATTTCTTGAATTTCCTAGCTTAAGACCTGGAGTTAGTTAACTTTTCTTAAATATATTAAACTGATTCGATGTGAAGGGTGTATTTTTAAGATTACTGGATAAGGGATGCAGTTTTTTAGTTGATTCATAGATTGGTCCAATAATATTTTTAATATCAAAACAAAAAGGTAAAGAAAAATATCACAGAATTAAAATCCTAAAAAAAGGAAAAAAAAACAAATAATATATGTGAGTTAAAAATACAAAATAAATTTATCACAAAAACATGTGGATTGGTAACTTTTATAAATAGAATTTCTTTGGTAACTTTTTTTTTAACGAGATTTTCTTTTTCATTAATCTCAATTCAAAAAAATTAAGACAATACTTCATAATTCATAATTATCCTAAAAGCAATTAAGCAATACTTCGTTGCTATCAAAAAGTAAAAATAAGGGGGAAGAAGACTAAATAATAAGAGTTTCCACTTGGCAAGTTATGGGTGGCACAACGATCACACCCTCCAACAAAAAACAGAAACGACACCGACACGGCAATCATTCCTCGGTAATTTAAGAGAGAAAGGATGGGCAGTTATGGAAAAGAAAAAAGAGTAAAATTTGAGAATTTTTATTATTTTTTATAATAAAACTTTTATTTTCATGTTAAGACTCCAAGACGGGAGATTGCTTCTGCTACAACACCATACGGGGAAGAAAGAAAACCATTAGAGATCCCTGTAGTTCTGTCCCTCTCTCTCTCTCTGAATCATTACAACAGGGGACCAAAAGGGTCTTCCTGTTTCGTTCATTTATTTGTGTTAACCCATCAAAGATCATTTCTTTGTCTCTCTTTGGTTACTTGGAGAGAGAGAGAGAGAGAGAGAGAGAGAGAGAGAGAGAGTAGGTGAATTGTTGGAAGGTAGAAAAGAAAGAAGAAATCATGGTGGCGGCAAACAGGGAAATGGCTGTGTACTGTTTTGATACTCTTGTTGCTCACTACAACTCTGATGATGCTCCTCCTGCTGCTTTTGATGAGGGTCAACAGTAATCTCACTCTCTGTCTAACTGTTTCACTCTTTTAATCAATTTATACATGTATTTGTGAATGCATTTAAATGGGTTCTTGAATTTGGATTGTTTTGTTGCTGCTGGTTTACTTTTGAGTGTTGTTTTTGGATTTTCTTTCAGAAGCAAACAGGGCCTTTTTTGGGGATTGGATTGAGTGGAAACGCTGCTTGATTTTGTGGGATTCTGTTTGTGTTTTGAAGGTTTTATTGGGTTTTTGTTTGCTTGCTGGATTTGTTGATATTGCAAAGTTTTGCTTTTTGAGTTGTTATCCCCCCCCCCTCGTACTTGTCATGGATGGTGCTATGCATGCGTAGATTTTATGATTAGTTCATTGAAATCTCGCGTTTTTTTTTCCCATTATTTTTGCTATCAAACAGCTTACAGAAGTGCTATATCTTAAGAAAATTCTGGTTCTATGTTATAGAAGGTTTTTTTTGTGTGTGTGTGAAATGTAGATTCAAATTTCAAGGTTGCTAAATTTTTTCTGTTTATACTTGGGAGATACAGTGGAAGAGGGCTTTTTTTTTTTTAATGCTGAAATTCTACCTTCCACTTAGCTAGCTGTATCAAACTGTATTGTCTAGTGGAGTTCAGTAGATTTTTTTTTTATATATATATATAACTGCACCTTTGCTCCTTTGCATTTTTATATTCTCTCTTCAGTTTTTTGGTGTTTCAAGATTGCTGTTTTTCAACTGTGCTGTGACTATTTTAAATTTATTTACCAAGATAATTGAGGTTTCAAGTCTGCAGTCTGCTTAATTGCATGGATTGGGTGAATGTTGACAGAACAAGTTTTGAGATTTGTTGGTTGTCATGTTGTGTTGACAGCTTGAATAATCTCTCAGCCTTTGCCATTATTGCGCAATGATGGCATGTCATAGTTTGTCTGAACACCTGGCACGTCTTTGTCAGGTGCCATAGAAGTAGTGATTTTTTAGGAAGGTTTTTACTTCATGGGAATTCTGTGTTGGATAATCTTTAACAAGTTTGTACTTGTTGAGAATGCTGTCTTAGATGATTTTTTGAGAAGTTTTTGTAATTATTGAGAGGTCATATTCATAAAAGTGATAAAAAGTTTTTGCAATGTTGTTTTAGATTTATTTGTTGTCAGTTATGCACACCAGAACCATGTCCTCACTGTCATATTTGACATGGTAATATTCTGTTATCAGCCCATTGTTTGTCACTTGGAAGAAAGTTGTCAATGGAAGTGAGCCTCGTTTACGTGGATGCATTGGAACTCTGGAAGCTCGATACTTGGTTAATGGATTCCGGGACTATGCTTTAACAAGGTATTGCTGTTTATATCCAATTATGTTGCTGATATATATATATATTTCTGTTGAATTGTGGATCTTTCTTCCTCCTTCATGTAAAAAAAAGCATATAACCCTCTGTACCCATTGCCACTCTGTTCCTTTGATGAACTGTCAAACCTTGCTTATCCTTATAGTTTCCGTTGCTAGGAATTGCTTGAATCACATTCTAGTCCAAGAGCATGTGAAAAATGGATTTGGGTTTATGTACAGAGGAAAAAAAAACTTTTCCTTCTTTTCCTTTTGGAGACTGTCAAGTGTCAGTAAGTCAAGGTCTCTTCCCATGCCCCCATGCCCCCCCACCCCAAAGAAAAAACTTAGGAGATGAATCAACCATCTAAATAGATTTCTATAAGGTTTGTTCCTGCAACCTTGCTTTTATTCATTCGAAATTACAAAATGATTTTGTAACAAATTCCTTCTCTTGTTATATTTAAATCTCTTCTCAGTCTGTTTCCTGTTGGTGCGACTTTGGTCTGGTATGACATACTCTTATGAGGCTTCCTACATTTCATTTTTACTGTCTTGCAGTGCTTTGAGGGACCGCAGATTCCCTCCTATACAAGCTAAAGAATTGCCTACTCTGGAATGCACAGTTTCCATTCTGACTAATTATGAAACTGCCAACAACTATCTTGATTGGGAGGTGTGCGCTTTAACTTGTTTAAGCTCTTGAAACTTTGGGGTTAAGATGTTTTCTAACATCTAAACTACCAAGTTTTATTGTGGATAGTATTGTTCTCAGTTATGTTTTCCATTTCATGTGGTCTGAAAGTTTTTAATTGAAAATAAAATAAAATTTTAACACTCTGGAACTTTGATCTAAATTGCTGAACCTTTAAGGTTTGTTGATAGGCGTCTCCTTAGATTTGCAAAATTAGAAGACAGACTAAACAAAAAGTTACGCAGCTGCTAGATTTCAGTTATATCTTCATTATGGCATGCTCCATCATTGATTATCAAACAAGCCAGTTCTCTTAAATAAGTTTCCAAAGATACATTGTTGTGGGGCTCTTTTTCAAATTTTTATTAGGATTTCGCAAAATCAATCAAAGTTATAGAAGCTAACATTGAAAGTTACAGTGAAAAGTGGTTCCCCAGTGCCTACTTTTGAGTGCATACAACATGTTTGGATGCTCATAATACACGTTATGGCCCATCTCCTCAAGCCGAGAGGAGGACTGATCAGCCGTGTTGCTGTTGCAATGTTTGAGTAGTCATAAATTATAACCAAGTAATCATTGTACTTGGTGCTGAAGAAACTAACAGTATCAATGTAAACCTGTCTGCGATTCTCTGTTCAAATGCTTTCAAGTTTTACCTTTAACAGAATCTAGTTACCCTGTTCAATTTTCTTGCCTTCCCAACTTATTATGTGAGTCTGGGTTGCAGGTTGGGACACATGGTTTGATTATTGAGTTTACCGATCCTAATAACAATGTAAGGCGAAGTGCCACTTATTTGCCTGAAGTGGCTGCCCATGAAGGTAAATTCGTTGTTTATTGTATGTTAGTTAACTTGATTGAGCTTGTTTTTAGTTACCGGAGTGAAGCAAACAACTCAACCCAATCGGAGAAAGAGTTCTGGAGGATGGGGGAGCTTAATCCCCTGACAATTTTAGTGACCCTAGCCAATTGTGTTCTTATTTAATGCTCTGGTAATTTAGCCAGGACATACAGATTTAGTTATAGAATGGGAGATTTTTTCGTATTTAATTCCTACGAAGCCTTGCACCCACCGACAAATGTTTTTTGTGTCCAAAGGCCTGATTATATTTTGCCACTTTGGTTTCAGGCTGGACAAAAGAGGAGGCGATTGATTCACTGATGCGCAAAGCTGGCTACAGTGGCCACATTACCGAGTCACTTCGAAAGTCTATACAAGTGACTCGTTACCAGAGCACGTTATTTACTTTGACGTACAGTGATTATGTCTCCTATGTCAGGGCAACCAGGGGTGCAGCCCCGGCTATTAATGGGGTGAAGCCCGGCAACTATTGACTCATCCAAATAAGCCTTCTATTAAAAACAAAAGGCTGGTTTGGCCTGAAAGAAAAGAATCATTAAGGGTGGAATAAGTTTGTTTTTGTTCCACCAGCATTTCTTCTTCAGTAATTGTTATGAACTGTCCTTGGTTTCTTCAAATTCATGGTGATGAGCTCAGTTCCTGTGGCTCATTACAGGACATTCACAAGTTAGGCAGCTTCTCTGGTATAGCTGTATCAGAACTTGAATCTATCCCTTTGTGTTTGTTTACCATGTTGTTCGTTTTATCTTTTGCTTGCATGCAGAAGGCATTATTAGCAGGCAATTTTTATAATTATAATTCTTCGTGTTTAGTTTATGAGTGCCTTTCAAGGAAAGCAAAGCTATATGATGCTACTGCAGAAATAATATTTCCAATAATAGGAAGTGAGGCTGGGTGGAATGGCATTTCCCATCAGAATTAAGCAGAGAAAATTGTTCGATGCTATTGGCCCGTTGGTGTATTTGTTTGAATGCATCACTAGGGAATTCGAACAAGAAGGATACGGATAGGGATTTGAAACGAGCTGATGTTGAAATATCATGGAATATAAATACATGGACGTTTTTGGAGGGCATTTTAATTAATTTAATCAGCTTCCATATTTGTTATTAGAGCTGTAAAACTCCGCTTGACGCCGGTGGATCACCGACCTAAAATCTGGCTTACAACGGTTTATAGCTCGGCCCAACCCACCTGATACTATTTTAATCGGCTAAAAACTCAGCTTCATTGGACGGGTAGGAGAAGATGCGCAAAAAAAACTCCTCAAGGTGTATTTAAGATTGTGATACTTACAGTGATTTAAATTGTTTTTCATTTAAAAATGTTTTAAAATGAAGTTTTTTTTTTATTTTTAAATATTATTTTTTATATTAGTATGTTAATACAATTTAAAAACATAAAAAAAATTATTTTAAATAAAAATAAATTTTTTTAAAAAATACAGTTTAAACTACTTTTTTTAAACACACCCTAATCCTTAACACCTAGCCAGCAACAGCTCTCCCTGGAATAAAGGAGCCATCAATATTCCCACTTCAAAGCACCTTGTTGATCTGTGAAAGCTGAAATATATGTATGGTACAGCTGATTTGTTTTTGTAGAGATTTTGGATATTTTTAAAATTAAAATATTTTTTTATAGTTTTACTTTGTTTTGATTTATTGGTTTTAAAAATAAATTAAAAAAATATTATTTCAAATTTACCGGCTCAACCAGCCAGTTAAATATAATTTAGAAAGTATTTGGAAAAATAAAAGTATTTGAAAAAGTGATAATAATTATAGTATAAAATTATTTTTATTTTAAAAAATATAAAATAATATTTCTTTTTATTTTTTAAAAATTATTTTTAATATCAATTTCTAAATATATAAAAATTAATTTTAACAAATTTTAAAGAGACGTTGTTTACACCATTCCCAAACACGCCATTGATAACCATTATCAGAACTTTACCATCGAACATTTATAAACTATTATTTTCATTTAGAGTCCGTTTGTCTACACGGCTGCGGCTGTGTTTTATTTAAAACGCAGTCCACAGCCGTTTAGTAATTAAGAAAAGTGATTTATTGTGCATGGGACCCACATGAATTTTGCGTTTGAAACGCTGAAACGAAAAGGCAACAAAAACATGCTTTTCGTTCTCTGCAGCTAATAAAAAACAAGGAACACTGCAATTCATTGCACTGTTCACAAGTGAATTGCACTGTTCACATGAACAGTGCAATTCACTTGCACTGTACGCAGGTTTTTTTTTTCTTTTAATAATAATGTGTTAATTGTATTATATTAAAAAAAAAAAAACTAGTTTTCAGAATTAAATTCGTTCGCGACGTGAATAATATTTTTTTTCTCGAAATTTTTTCTTGAAAAACTAGTATAGAGTGAATTAAATTCACTCGCATAGTAATATCAATTTTGTAGTTTTTATCGAATGAATTTTGTATGTAATGAAATTATAAATAGTTTAATAGAATAATAAAAAATATTTTATATAAAATATTATTTTTTTCATGATATAATAGGAGTAATTAATTTTACAATATTTAAATTTAAAACCATCAATATTAATATATATTTTTTTAAATTATTTTATAACCTCAATTTGAAAAACATTTTTTAAACCAAACACATTAAACTACTTTTTCTTCAACCTCAATTTCAACCATAGTTTTAACCAAATACTCATTTTTTCAAATTAACCTCAACTAAAAATACTTTTTATAAAATAACTTTTTTCAAAACACAACCACAACAGTTACCGCAATGCCAAATACACTATTAGCTGACCCTTTCTATTCTCTTAGCTCTTAAGAATAAATTCTTAAAATTACACAAGACTATAAATTTATAACAACAACGACATCATCAATAACAAATAAAAACACCAACACCTCTCCACCACGTTGCTCAAGTGACAAAGTCTTGCAGTCCCGGCAAACTCCAGGTCTTTCTCTTCCTTTCTCTAATTAATTAGATCAGTAAGTAGAATTTCAAAACCTGTCGTTTAAACTGAATCAAACTGTCTGATGTTGTAACTAATACCTAGAATCTTACATCTTTTACAGATTCTGTTTGGTTGCCGAGAAAATCTAGGAATAATCGGGTAGAAAATTTTTGGTTAATGCGTGCTTTTACCCTTTATCTTCTTTAAATGAAAAATCCAAACATGGGTTTCGAAGTTTTGGTTGTTGGATAATGAATTCCTTCGGTTTCTTTGCTTGTCTCGCTTTTTTTTTTTTGTTTTTCTAGTAGCCAAACACAGGGTTAGGGTTGAATTCTGTAAACTGATGTTTCTATTTGGTAGGTTTCGCTTAAGATTAGATGGATACTTGTTTACATGTGAATTTGACGTTTCCGTTTTAAATCTGAGGTTTTGCTGACTGTTGGGGCTGTATCTGTGGCCAACTAGATATGTTTGTTGCATGAATTTTATGGTTAATCTATAATCATAGAATAATTTGTGGACTGCTTTTTTTTTTTTTACTATTTGTAATCTTGATTAGAATTCTGTGTTTTGGTTCTGAGGTTTGAATGTTGTCTGATTTTATAGATACTTTAAAGGTATAATTTTGAGAGATGAGTAGTCAGAAAGGCTTGATTTATAGTTTTGTGGCAAGGGGAAATGTGGTGTTAGCAGAGCACACATCTTATTCGGGGAACTTTAGTACCATTGCTGTTCAGTGTTTGCAGAAGCTTCCTTCAAATAGCAGCAAGTACACATACTCTAGTGACGGGCACACATTTAACTTCCTCATTGATAATGGATTTGGTATTGTTTTGTTCTTGGTAGCTGTTGATGTAGAGCTTAGGTTCTTGCCATAGGGAAATGTGTGCTAAATATTTTTGTGTTGGGTGTGCAGTTTTTCTCGTTGTTTCTGATGAATCAGTTGGGAGGGGTGTGTCTTTTGTGTTTCTTGAGCGAGTGAAGGATGATTTTAATCAGCGGTATGGTGCCAGTATTAAAAATGAGGCACACCCACTAGCTGATGACAACGACGAAGACTTGTTTGAAGACCGATTTAGCATTGCCTACAATCTTGACAGAGAGTTCGGGTGTGTATGGTACTGTACATGTCAAATTTTAAGGTTTCTGTTGTTGCATGTTTCATTAACTTTTGATATTCTGTTTCGTGTAACAGGCCAAGACTCAAGGAGCATATGCAGTACTGCGTGAACCACCCAGAAGAGATCAGTAAGCTCTCCAAGTTAAAGGCTCAGATAACGGAGGTCAAGGGGATTATGATGGACAACATTGATAAGGTACATGTTTCATGTTTTGTTGAACGTAATGTTGGTGATAAACCAATTCATGTTTAGTATTCAAATACAAAATATACTTTCTGTTCTGTATTTTCTCAGCATCATAACAAGATAGAGATTTATGCATGAATGGATACTGTTGAGTCTAATTTATTTTGCATATACTACTAGTGTATTTGTACTAATGTGGTTTTCTTCTCTTCCTTTTGTTTGGTGGTGGGAGGGGATGCGGAAGGTGTAAACTTGCTTTGTGTTACTCTATTTGCTTGCTATTCAGTTGATTCTGGACATCAAGGTGTATGTGTATTGACTGCTTATTTGATAGAATGTCAAGAGTGAAGTGAACCTGTCAGATAATCAACTTGATAATATTCCACTCAATCTAATCCACTTTAGGAATGCCATTTCTTAGTGTAAGCCATTGAGGATCATGGCATGTTATCTCCGCATAGGATAACTATCATCAGCACTTCTCTAGTCATAGATGGATTGGCAATTGGTGAATATTGAGAAGGCCTAATTAGAGTTGAACCATCATTTCTCCAATATTTTAACACACTGTATCATGTTATTACTTGATGGGGCTGAGCATGCAATGAATTCACTTGTTAAATCTACTTAGAGATCAAAATAGGCATCTTCTCAATTGTGTCATTTTCACCTTGAAATTCAAGCATAGGTTCCTTACCTGGAGATCAGTAATTTTACCTGGACAAAAGATCTGGTTTGATGTTTGTGGATGTAGAATTTTATGTTTGTAAGCGTCAATTACATTGTATAATGAAGTATTTGTAGACCACTTTTATAGTTGACATGCAACACAGTGGCTAAGATTGACAACTGCAGTTGCTACTATTATGCGATTGATAATTTCATGTCTGCAAGCTGAGTGGTTTGGAGTTGGTTAAGTCTGTTCATCACCTGGAACAAGTTAAACCACTCTTGTACAAAGCTAGTTGATTTATATTCTGTGCAGTAAACTAAGATTGTTTAAATTTCATCTTTAGTCAAGCAGCTAAGTGATTAGCAAGTTTTTGTTGAATATGGTGCCTAATTCAATGAATTTCAGGTTTTGGACCGTGGAGAGAGGATTGAACTTTTGGTGGATAAAACAGAGAACCTCTCATTCCAGGTACATGCTATTCCTTGGTTAGTTCTGAAAGCAATTTTGGGGGACCTTGTAACAATGTGCTTGTGTCCTTGTATGTTATAATGCAGGCTGACAGCTTCCAGAGGCAAGGAAGGGAATTGCGACGGAAGATGTGGCTTCAGAATCTGAAAGTGAAGTTACTCATTGGAGGGGCAGTCCTTATCGTGATTGTGATCGTGTGGATGACCATTTGTGGAGGTTTCAAATGTTAGACTGCTGGGGTAGCAAGATGGCTAACGTAGTAGCATTTGCAGTTGCTTTTATAATTTGATGTACAAAGAAATATTGAGGAGCTCGTCTTATTACCCATACTCAATTCTAAATCTTCTATTCCCTCTTCCCCCGCTACTCCTGAAGGCCGAGCAGGGTTTTGGTTTCTCGTAAACCCGCTGCTGCTGCTTGACTTGTTCTAGTGGTTCTAGCTTTGGCTTTTCATCAGAATCCCCAAAACGAGCTCTTGAACCCTCTGGTAACCTGCAACCAAGTGCAAGGCCTGATTGATGGTTAGGATCCGATCAGCTAACAGCTCCTCCGATGAGCAAGTCAGCCTTTGGTTATATAATAATATGTAGAGGGAATGGCATCGTACGGGTCTGTTATCTTACATTAAATTTTACTGCATGTGTATATATATATACAGGTGAAATAAATCTCTGAATTCCCTTCCATACACAAGACATGACAGCCCAATAAGAACTGAGTCATGAAGAGTACATGAACTTATCTTCTTCTTTTCTTGATGATGCCATGCCCGTATTGAATGCACTCAAGCAGCACATAATTGGACTTGAACTTATAGCATGATGGCTGTCAAATTGAAGAATAATGGGCCACGTTATAGGCACACTCGTCATCGGATATCTTATGAATCGGCAGGATGTGAAAAAAGCTACGTCGTCCTTCGATATCTGTGTTTTACTTCTTAGACCAAACCTAGGATAAAGCTAGCATTAAAGTAATTAAACTCGGTTTGTTCTATAATCCTGTCCAAAATTCAGGGATCAAGGGTTAGACAGGTTGATTGAGGCTAATGCAATACAATGTTGTTTCAAATGATATTGATTTGAATTTTTTTTTTTAAAAAAAGTCAAATAGAGTTTAATCGTGCTATAGTTGACCGGGTTGATTTCCATTTTTTTTTTTTGAAGTCGGAACCTGAGTCGACATGCTGAATGCTATCATATTTCCCATGTGAGTAGAGGTGTAAAGACATGCGTTACAGGACTGCCTGCTTCAATTGGTAATGAGTGCCTTTGCTTAGTATAAATAAGCAAATTAGACCTGCCCTAATTGTAGAATATGCATATTTAATTAAGAAGCAATTATCCATTCTTTGACATCACTATGGTCTTGTAATTCCCCATCATTTTTTTTAGTAATTTACGTTGACTATAAATTAATTAATCATTACCAACACTAGGTTATTAAATCCAAAAAATATACCTAATTAAACATGATTACTTAATTAAAACCTGAAATTGATCGAAAATTCCTTTCATTATTTAATTAGGAAACAATAAACTCCTATTTGCATTCTCAAGAATAAAATAAAAAAACCATAAACTCCTATTCAAGTATTAATTAATTAACAACAACTTAATGATATATTTGTAATTATCAAAAATTAATTTTCAATAATTAACATTTTAGCAAATTAAGTAACTAATAACAAAAACAATTGTATCAACCGAGATCAGGTTTCTGAAACATTAATTAGTAAGAAATTATATATAATGTATTTTTAAAATAATTCAAAATAAATTATCGGTATTAACTAACTTCGTTAGAAAGGCATGAAGGAGTTCATGATTTTAAAGTTTCTATATATTTTAATGCTTTATCTTCTTTAATCGATTTTCTTGTTTTTGCTTTGCTTGTATGAAATAATTAGCGGGATTGGATGTTAATTAATTTACATATAATTCATTTGAAACAAAATATGGGAGAGAAAGTGCTCATGGTTTTTATTATTTTTATTTTTTTGAAATTTAACTACCATGGCAATTTTGAGTTCCACAACACAAGAACAACTCTTTCTTGACCCACATAATTCCATCTTCCATAAAAAAATAAAATAAAAAATAAAAAAAACACCTAAGGGTGTTTGGGAAAAATAAAAACGAAACTAAACATATGCCACACTCGCGCTAGGCAACGACAACGTAACCTGCAAAAGGTTAACAATAACAACAGCAGCAGGCGAGTCTACTAAGAAAAAAGTTAACACCAACCATGAAAAAACAAGAACACAGAGAACAACAAAGGCCTATTCAACAGTGCCGCTGGTCTCTTCCTCCTCCATGATCTCTTCTTCTTCTTCAATATCAGAGCTTTCATCATCGGAAACCACAAGGGTTAGTCTCAAACGCCCACCTGAGCGGTTAGCACGCAAAATGTCTCCTTGGGGGATTTTTATCTCCTCAAGCTCAAAACTGTCATTTTCTTCATTATAATTGAGGTACCTACAAGGCATACCTTTGTTAAACAATCTCAGGCAAGAGATTGGTGGAGGAAACAATCCCTTTATCTTAGTTGAATTCCCAAAAGCCACGTACTTTCCTGCGTCCACATTCATGATCTCCTCTTTCTGATCAAAGGTAGCTTCACTCGTCACGTCAGAAAGACTAGTCAAACAAGATGGTGGTGGGGAAGATGAATACGGTAATGTTGCATCAAGAGAGTTGATGGAGGATAAAGAACTCTCTTCAAGAGAAAGGTCAGAAACGCCATCATCAACATTGGTGGTTTCGTTGGTGTTTGAAAAAATTACATTACCCCATGTTGCTGGTATGGACTGAGACCTCACGAGGGTTGGTCTTGGGTGTGATGGGGACTTCGACAGGTCTTTCAGGCTAGAGAAACCATTGCCTTCCATAGCTAAAATCGCAAGAAAGTTGATAAAAACAAGAAGGAAATGAAGAAGGATGGAATCACTAACAGGCCAATTAAGGAGTGTTTCTTATAGGCACAGAAGGGGTTAATTAACGCATGAGAGCCAAATCCTTTGCGAGAAGGGACAAAACACATGCAAAAGGACAAGAAATTGTGGTTACATTATTGATTTTTAATGTTAACACAAACATTTACACTGGAAAAAACCCAGCAAAACTAGTTTTGAGATGGAAAACGGTTTCAGTTTCTTTCCTTGTTGAGTCCATTGGTCCACTCCCTGCAATGTTAGTGTATTACCAATATCCGTGTTTTTTTGTTTTGTAGCATTTCTCACCACCAATTCCTGCATTTTAATTATTACATTACCATATAGCTGTTGTTTTTATGCATAATTTACCTTTTATAGCTAACAATCACTCTTGGTTACTGTTTCATATCCATGTATTCCTTATATACATCCTAAGTATGTGTTTGATGTTGCAATAAAGATTGTTTTTATCCTAAAAAAAAAACATTAAATTAATGATTTTCGAGATGTCTTTTTAATAGTGTTAATTAAGAGTTCAAACCATGCAAGAAAACATCATTTTTATTTTGAGAATATTTTCAAAATACTTTACGAAAATCATTGAACAGTATCTAGAGACTCCAGAAAAGAATTGCAGCCATGTAATTTCTACGTTCTTAATAGATGCTGACAGCAATGGCAATTAAGACTTCGCATTAAGGCCAACTAAGCACTATCATCACTGTACAAGGTAGTGATTCCAGGGTAAGAACACCTTGTAGAAAGTACAGAGAAAATTAGATAAACCACAGAACGTAGCAAGTTTTTCAAACCATGGCATTAAGTGATGGTGAAGGACTGGTTTTTTATGCCTCTGCCAGCAACCATAACCATGAATACAGTCGATTAGGTCTCCTTCCATTACCCTTTCATGAAAATATTAAACCCCCCGACTGTAGAGGACCCCATCTTGGGCCAGTGATCATTCCAAGGGAGCAAAATCTTCCTCAAAACCCATCTAGTTTTGGATCATACGGCGAAGACAATTCTTGCATTTGTTTAATCTCTTCGAAAACATCAAGAATAAAACATGGATTTATTAATTTTTTTCATCTCTTCAAATCCCTATACTGAGTCAAATTTGGACCAGCACCATGTGAGTGGCATGCATTTACAAGCTCGATAACATTGGAGTAGCTACATGATTAACTCTTTAGGATTCAGATCCTGTATTATTGCTGCAGCTTTGTTTTCTTATCAAAATTATCATGTTCTTAAGTTTTCTAAAGTTTTCCACTTGCATGGCTGCAGTAAGTAACTGAATTCAAGACTCGGCTAGTTCCTTCAAGGCGACTAGTCCCCAGCATGTTACCCATTTGTCCATAGGGTCCCAGTTTATTTTTATTTTTATTTTTTATCAATTGGGTTCCCAACTTATAAAACAATTCCCAGTCAAGTCCTTTTACATGGAATTATAGTAAAATTTCTTACTAGGAACCTGTTCGGGAGTTTGCGGCTCCCCTTTTTTATGTTTTTGTAAAATATGTTTATTTTTTTTAAAAAAAAATATCAAATTGATATATTTTTTTTATTTTTTAATAAATTTAATGTGATGATATCAAAATAAAAAATTTAAAAAGTAATCCCCACTTAAATATTAAAAACACATTGAAACATGAAATTCCCTTTAAAAAATATATTTTTTGATTACATAGATAATTGTTTTTTTTTTTTAAAAAAAAAAAAACAATTCGGATGGGGTTCAGGGTTGATGTAATTTGAATTGGGTAATCAATTGATTAAATCATAAGTTATGAATACAGTTGAAAATCAGTTACTTTGTTTACGTTGGAGTTTCCATCTTTGAAGTAAATTCATGAACGAAAGGAAGAATCCAAATCTCCATTAAAGATTCACCAACACTGCTAATTTCCCTTTCCTCTTTTCACTTTCCATATTATTTTCCCATCCTGTCGTCACCTTCCTGCCGACCACACTGAATTCCTATTTCTTAATCCCATCGAAAAGATAAGGAAAAATTCTTAGCAACATCACTGTTCATGTAACGTGTCAGAAACCCACATACCATAGGAATCAAAGCCAGCAAACCACTCATGGAAAACGTTTATTTAGTCCCCTAGTTTTCGATTTTATATTAGTTTGATATTCAATATTTTTATAATCATCAAATCCCACGGTTATCTTAATTATTGTCGAACTACACTTGTAATAGAATAAGAGAAGAATCATATCTGTCCATGATTTTAAAAAAAATTATATTTGTTAACTGGGTTTACACCCTCTAGAAAAAAAATTCTACTTTTTCAAACAGTAGCGAAAGCTAAGAAACACTAATATAACATTAAGATAAAAGAAACTACTAACAGAGTGACCAAATTACAACAAATCAAAAAGATAGAGGAGACAAACGCACCAAACTCTGCTAAAAAAGAGAGGGAAAACATTCCCCTCCAAGCCTCCCTCTGCATCCTTTTCTTGCTTCTACACGGAGGAGAGTGAGAGAGAACCTTTCTTTAACCAAAAATCCTTCTCTTAATGTCACTTTCAGTTTGTTCTTGCCTTCATCCTCAACTACTTTACTCTTCAACTCTTTCTTGTTTTTTTCTAACCAACCCATCACTTTACTCTGTTTAGCTTGATCCCTTTTTCTTGCACGTCACTCTTCTCTCTTCGTTACTGACAAAGCGCACAAAAAAGAAACCAAATTTGACTACCCATTTGTGTTTTCTTGAGAAAACCTTGAGAAAGTAACGATGGGAAACTGTTTTACAAGTTCAAAGCAATCAATGGCAGAGTTAGCTCCTTGTGATTTCATAAAATCAACCCCAGCCGTCCACTTATACGGTGACCCCGCCAGTTCTTTCACTCTCTACCTTCATCTTGCTCTTCTTTACAAGACTAGAGCGCTTCAATTTACACCCACTAATGACCCGATTCCAATGGTCCAATTCGGGCCCGAAACAGTTTCGGGTTCCCGGGAGATGATGGTTCGGTTCATTGATGTGAAGTTGCCGCAACCGCCGTTGATGGTGGTGGTGGAAGAGGGAGGTGAAACGGCGGCGTTGGTGGTTAAAATGGTGGCGATGCAACATAGGAGTGTGGTGTGGCATTTGGAGAGGATGGTGTGGTGGAGTGAGGATTTGGTGACACGTGGTGGGAGGAGGAATGATGATCCGACTATGGGGAGTGCGAGGATGGAGGTGAGGAAGTTTGGGAAGAGTTATTCACAGTTGCTAGAGGTCATGGTTGAGCACGCGCAGATGGAGGAGCGTGTGGTTTTTCCGCTTCTCGAAACGGCTGAGAGAGGTAAGGTCTCGTGTTCAAGTTACGTCCGTACACATGGTCAATGAGATATGTTCACCAGTGTCGAGAATTTATTGATTTCTTTTTAAATATAATGTATTCATGCGGGGTGTTCGAAAAAAAATTTAGTTTTTTCTTGAGACAGAAATTTTATTAAATTTTTCTTAATACAATTTATAATTACAGGTTCTTTTTAAAATCATTCAAAAAATAATTCAATCTTGATTGACGTGCAAGCTGTTTCGGAGTATATCCTTTATCATTGAACCAACAATAAGCTTATGATCTGCAAATTGAATGTGATGATGCAGGGCTGTGTAAAGCTGCAAACGAGGAGCATGGAAGGGACCTGCCCATCATGAATGGAATCAGAGAAGACATGAAATCAATTGGAGTTCTAGACACTGGGAGCAATGACTACCGAGAGGCTCTTCGAAACCTTTCCACTCGGCTCAAATCATTGCTGGTATAAATGCCATCACTTTTTAATGTCTGGCTTTAAGATTCTCAGAAAATTTACTGCCACAACTTCCTTGGTTTTATCAGTGCTACAGGGCTACTTAGGCTGTTATAATGTGTATCTGTGTCTGTATGAGATTTTTCTCTTGAGTCCCTTTTTGGAATAAGGTGTCTTGAGCTCTGTATATATCTTCAATAATTTGAATTATTCCATTGTGCTGATAGGGACATAGCAAAGAGCACTTCCAGGAGGAGGAGCGAGATGTATTGCCATTGATGGAGGCTCTGGAACTGGGAAAAGATCAGCAATTGAGGGTATTGGAGCAATGTATTGATGTGATGCAAGGGACTCACTCGCATTTGTTCAGCTTTTTTATTGAAGGTCTTCTCCCTCGAGAAGCCATGCAGTACCTGGATTTGATTACAAGGTGCAAAGAGGAAAAACTCGTGGCCTCCATGCTTCGCAGGATTATTGAGTAGGGTGCAGAAGTAGCTACATCGATATGGTACGTAGAGTGGGATGCTGGTTTTTTCTCAATGTTCATAGAGATAAAAAGAAGTCGTGTGCTCATATATAGTTGAAGCAAAAGATAACTGTTTTGTGGCTTGTGCGGCCAGTGGTGCCATTTCGAAACTGTTATTTGTAAGCAATGGAACTTTGTCCCCTTAAGGATTGAGAAGTAATTAGGAGTTTGATGAATCACAGCCGGCAAAAGACTTGCCGGGCTTGTAGTTTCATTTTTGGTTGATGTTATTTGGCATACTTCGCCTGGGTCCGAGGCTTGGCTCAAAAAGCATGGTGTTTCTCATGGAATGCTAGAAAGATTACTTCGCAGAAAACACATTACAGTCAAGATTCATTTCACCGATGGACTCATTGGCATACTTCTTGCTTCTCAAACCTGTCGAATCAGAATTGCTTCACCTCATCAATTAACCGTGGCCATGGTCTGTAAAACACCTCGTTTGCAGAGTTCATCTATCCCTTTGAGAACTTATTCAGTGAGGTGGAATTTCATGTTTATGGAAGAGACTTGGTAAGTCTATGATCAAACTGACTTCCAAATACCGATATCTGGTTTGATTTTGGTGAGGTGAAGGTTTATTGTTTGTTGTCTTTTAAAGGGTAGAAGGAAGGACAATTGTAATTTGTGAATGCTGTTCTTCTCCTGCTTATGTGTTTCGAAATAAAAAATGGTGTGACTTGATTTGATGTGAACAGCAAGAGGTATTTCTATATTTTGATGAAGAACTTGTGGGATTCTTTTCCCCTCTCGTTAGTCTGGGCTAATTTTATTTTTTTTCAAAATAATATTATTTTATTAAAAAAAAACTTTTTGATTTTGATTTGATCGAGTTTTGTAGAATTAAGTACATCACAAACCATATCATTAAATTATCTAAATTTAGTTAGTTAATTGTCAAAATTAAAATATATCATTCAAGCCCATAATTAAAATTCACCATATCAACCTACCATAGTAGCCGGGTTTAATAAATGGTCGCAAGTGAAAATGTTAACCGGTCTTCTCCAAAAGATGTAAATTAGCCTCCGTTCTAAAAAAGAAGAAGAAGAAGAAACATTATCCCAACTATCTTTTCATTTTTTAGACCCAAGTCCTAGCCTAAGACTGAAAAATCCTCTCACTCATTTCTGGCGGGAGCCAAACTCCATTGTCTATCTACAGATTCGCACGGAGAAAGGGAAGGAGTTTACTTCTAGTGGCGGCTAAAAGACTTTCTCTATACATAATGGGGTCTGAATCAACTCTCCCCGAGTGGGCTCGAAGCCTTGCATTATGGGTATAGATGAAGCTGGTCGTGTTCCAGTTCTTGGCACTTTATTACTCGTACTTGTTTTGCTTCCCATTTCTTTAAAATTCCTTTCTGGGTTTTCTTTTCTTGTTTTCATTTGATTCTCTTGAAGTCTTTTTTTGGTGGGGTTAATTGTTTGTCTTGTTTCAGGACCTATGGTGTGCGGATGCTTGTACTGTGCTCGCTCATATGAGAAGACTCTCTCTACCCTCAGCTTTGCAGGTTTTGATTTCTTTAACTTAATTTTGATCTGGGTTTTGTCTAGTTTCTGGTTTTGTCTCTCTTTTTTTGGTTTAATTAGTTCAAATTTCCTTTTGAACTGGAGCTAGAATGATGGTATGTGATGGTTGATAGAATTTTTGTAAAATGTGCCATGTTTAGCCAAAAGAATATTATTTGCTTCATCTTTCTAAAGTTTGGATCTTTATCAACAATGGCTATCATTAGCTGCTTGTACCCCTCAATTATGTAGACTAGAGCTTGAATAATGGAATAGTTTTTATTTTGATTTTTATCAGAGCTTGAAAAATGGTATGCGGTGCTGAATGGAATTTGGGTTGCAAAATGTTGAATTGAAGTTAAAAGAAGGATTGCATTTTAGCTTTTTTTTCGAGAGTTGGAATTATTTTTTTTATCAGCAAAGGCAATTATAAGCTACTTGTGCCCTTTCAATACATGGGTTCAAATATGAAAGGTTTTTTTGAAAAAAAACGATGATGCTATTTTGTTGTTTTGTTGCTTGTCGATCCAAAGACTTTAAAATAAGAGAAAAGGGAGGAGTGATTTTGAAAATCTAAAGGCTAATGAATCAATTGGATGGGCTGTTGATGTTATTGATCTGAGGGAGCTCTCGGCTAAAATGCTTAAGAAGTAAGTAGATTTCTTCTGGTATTCTTTGACTTTTTGGCATCTCAATGTTTTTCTTATCTTTTCTCTCTAGGAATAAGATAAACCTAAATGAGATATCACATGATTCTGCTAGTGGCCTTGTGAATAGGGTGCTAAACATGGGAGTTCTTTTAACCGAGGTAAGACTTTTTCTGAGTTAGAAGAGGCGGGTTTTTCCCTAAAAGCATGTTTATCCAAACTCATTGTATCTCACTCTTCTCAACTAAACCTTAACATCTAATAAGATGTGTCAGTTATATAGATAATTTCCTCCTCATGTGCATAAGATCTTGGATAAAACATATGATGCTGTGTCAACCTTGTTTATCTGCTCTTTGACTTGCTTTGGCATCACTATCATTAAATAATGCTGCAATAGAAGTTAAAATGCTTACACGTTCACATGATTGGGTTTCAGGTTTATGTGGATACAGTGGGAGATCCTGAGAAATATAGAATAAAACTGTCTGAAAGTTTTCCTTTTGTCAAGTCTGTTGTTGCAAAGAAGGCTGGTAGTCTTTATCCAGTTGTGAGTGGAGCAAGTATTGTTGCAAAGGTAGTGATTTCCCGCCCATTTGATTCCCTTAATTTGTTCATGCCAATATGAATCTTTCGTTCAACTGAGGAGGTTAAAAAGAGGCCTTCAGAAAGTACCTTATTTTTAGTCAGTGACATATCAACTGTTTTCTTTAAATGCAGAGGTGAGGCCTGTTTGCATTCAACTATCCAGGACTACCTCGGGGTTAGGTGAGAAACAGGCTATTTACACTCGGACTCTGACGGTGCTGGATGTTTCTGGCCCCTGAGCACGCACACTTGGGTGTGATTGCTACACGAGCTAATTGCAAACACATTGACTTCACATGATGTACAAATTGCACAAACACACACTTGTATATTACAGTGACGCAGGCTACAAACACAACCCGAAATTGAGTGACAAATACCCATTATTTTCAGCGTAATGCATCAGTCTAAGTGATTTTATTTATTTGCTGAAAAGGTTTTTTTATAAAAAAAATAAATTATTTTTTGATGTTTGGTAATGTAATAAAAAATAAATTAAAAAATAATTTTCAGTATTTGGTTATGACATGGAAAATAAACTGGAAAATAATTTATTAATATTTTATTTTTTAAGTTTATTAAAATAATGAGGAATAAATTTTACACATTAAAAAGTTGAATGATAATAAAATTGAAAAAAAATATATAATTTCATAAATTATCTCAAATAAAATAAATAATAATTAAAATAATAGAGATTAAATATAACAAATAAAAAAAATTAAAAGATCAAGAAATTAAAATAATTATAATTATAATTTCATAAATTATTTTAAATAAAATAAATAATAATAATAATGAGGATCAAATTTGATAAATAAAAATTTTCAACTAAAAAATGATAAGAAAAAACAAATAACAATTATAAAAATGAGGATTAAAGTTACTATAAAAATCAAAATCTAAGGGATGAAATTTAAAAAAATATTTAAAACAAAATATATATAACAATCAAAAGTTTGAGGATCAAATTTGATATAATCAACAAATAATATAATATTTTTAAATTTTTCACAACTTCCGGAAAGTGTTTTCCGTTTAAAATAAAAAGAAAACATTTTTTTTAAAAACCAAACTAAATTTTTTTTTGACTGAAAAGTGTTTTCTGTTAACCAACTTTTATAGTGACAAACAAACATAGAAAAATTTAATTGAAAATGTCAAAGTTAATATAAAGGGTGTGTTTCTAAGATCATATGAGGAAAAAACAAATGTACATTTATCTTGAAAATATATTAAATTAATATTTGTTTTAATGTTTTTTTTATTATTTTAATTTAATGGTGTTAAAAATAAAATAAAATAAATCATTAAAGAAAATGCTTTTTAGAAAAACACCTGACATCATACGATACTAGAAACTGAGTGACAAACACCATTATGAATCAATCTACACTTAGCTTAATGTACAATGAGAGCAACAAAGGTGGTTGTAATCAATGAAGGCACTATGCAGTTCACTTGGCGGCTGCCAGCATTGTGGTGGTTGTTTGGTCGGTGATTAGCTGCAGCACCTGCTATGACTAACGGGGCGACTGCTCTACCTCCTTGTGCTTCGCCACCACCATTTGCATTGTCAGCTGCCCCAGTTGCTCCACCACCACGTGCACCTCCATGAGCTGAGCCGCCATGAGCTGAGCCGCCATGTGCAAATTTGCTGCTGTGTACTATGCCACTTCTTCTTTCATTAGAATCATCGTCAATGCTACCGATGCCATGTTCATGTGTGCCTGCAGCTCCCAGATTATTCTCCTGCAAAGGATCTGTGTCCTGGATACTGTTTAGTCTTTCTCAGAGCAAACAAAAAATTAAGGGATTGATTGACGAATAAAACTATGAATTATAAAGCTCGAACTTCCAAGTCATGTCAATGGTAGTAAAACTATCAGAATCCCTTTGATTTTAGACCCAGACTTTAGTGTTTTGCAGGAGGATCCTCGCATGCATACAGCAGGAGCCCATTTATAGGTGGGGGACAGGAATTTAGCAGCAGGGCACCGATCAGATGGAAAGGCAAAATTCTTGCCGTGCCATATTCAAAGTTCCTCCCTTGGCAAAAAAAAATCCACTTTGAGTGAGTTAATCCAAATTAACCCATCTCAACGTGTGTCATTTTGATTATTTTTTAAAAATTAAATAGAGTTTTGACTAAATTAATTAAATCATAAATTAATATGTTATGTAATTTAAATTTAACTTATCAATTTCTACTTAGTTTTTAAATCTAAACCGGGATAGATATGCAGTCCACCAAACTAGATTACTTTCATAACTAACACTTTGGTTGATTGACAGAAAGGGAATTCTATAAGAATAATTTTTTAGAAAATAGATTTCTTTCTATGTTAAATGAGTTGGGAAATAGTCCACCAAACTATATTAATTTTTGAGAAGATAGATTACTCTTTATTCTTTACTCTATCACGACTTGAAAAACAATGTGTATATTATTGAAAAACTAAGTTTGAAAAGAATAATCTTTTTTGCTTGACTGTGACGTAAAGAAACAAGTTGAAAAAGGTTTTATATTGTTTAAAGTTAATTAACGCTGAAAAATTAGATTACAAGATTTAACAAAAGGTGATGAACAATGAGCTCCAAAATAATTTAATTAAAATTGCAATATATAATCATCCACGCTTTCTCCTCTTCGTTATTTATGTTTTTTTTTTATTTTCTAATTTTCCAAAATATTTTTTTTTATTTAAAAAAAAACACCTTTCCTATAGATAAACAAACGACCAAGTATTATTAGCCAAGAAATGAATAATCGGTGCTCGTATCTCTCCTCAAACCCACCTGCTCAAGCATCATCTTTCACGGACTCCGGCGTTTTCTGGCTCGTCTTAGAGCCCTAAATTTACTAGCTCTCTACTCGAACGAAAAACAAAAACAGCGACTCAAGAAGTTTTCTTCTTTCTTGAAGGCTACTGATAAAAAAATCTTAGGCAATCAACACAGGCTCTCTATATATAAACTATGTTCTCCTCGAAAGAAGGATATATACCTGGAAGGAAGGGCTTATCGTCGAGTGGCGTTGAAGATGCAGACAGGCATAAGCTGGCGATCACGATGAGTCCAAGGAGCTGAGACTTTATCCTGGTAGTTTTTGCCATCGGATTTTGTCTACTTTTGGAAGTGCGGAGGCTCAAACAATTTCCCCTTATTAAAGCCTCTTTTTTTATTGGCACCGTTTGCTGCTTTAATAATTGATTCGTGCGTGGAGAATCAAGCAATGAATCCTGGTGCTGCGGTATTTTTAAAAGTATTTTTAAAATTTTTTATTTTTTAAATTAATATTTTTTTTTATTTTTTTAAATATTTTAAAATGCTAATGTCAAAAATAATTTTTAAATATATATATATATATATATTATATTTTAATATATTTTTAACTAAAAAACACTCTAAAAAGCAACTATAACTATATTCTCAAAATAATATCAATTATCTTTTATTAAAACAATATACTTTTGTATATATAAATTATTGGTGATGATTGGATGAGGTTGGATCAATATATTTTCTAATTTAAATTAAAATCTAATCAAATTATATTTTATATCACCAGTTTTTCAAATCAATGGAACGAATCAAATCATATTTAATAATTGTGAATATATACAGGATTAAGATGATATAATCTAAAATATTTTGAGAAAGACAAGAAACAATTTTATCTATTGAACCTAGATCAATTCTATAAGGTAATTCAAATATTGGATAGATTTAAATTAAAAATAAATAAATAAATTGACCGACGTAGGATCCAGACCTTCTACTTGGTCTAGTGCAAAAAACTCATTCATCATAATTGCATCAACACTTATTTTTTTTAACAAATATTAAACAACATTGACAATAAAAAAAATCATTTGTTTTAAATAAACCGAATAAATGAGGTTTTCAGGCCCAATACCCCTTGAGTCCAATCTGAATGAAGCCCACTGAGACTGCCTTGTACGTGTCCAACGTTGATCAAGAATGTACCAAAACAAGTAACCAAACACACCCTAAATCCAAAAACCCTAGCAGCTCACACGTATAAATACTCCCTGCAAATCGAAAATCTTCGTTTCGCTAAGCCCTAGTTGCTCTTGATCTGTGACTTCAAAACCCTAGAGATTTAATCTCTGATCTCTCAACATGGTAACAATGTCCAAACCACTATCCTTTAAATTTTCCAGGCTTCCAAACGGTTGTGTATAATGTTTTCATTCATTGATCCGTGGGTTTTTTTTTGTAGGCACCAAAGAAGGAGAAGGCTCCTCCTCCGTCTTCAAAGCCAGCGAAATCCGGGGGTGGCAAGCAGAAGAAGAAGGTACAACAAATCACAGGCTCTTTTTTTTTTTGTTATTTAGTGTTTTAAGCCTTGAATGATTTTCTTTTGTTGGTGTTATTGCATATGAGAAAAAAAGAGAAGACTTTGCTAGGGAATTTTGATACTGGTGATTCGGTGTTAATGACATAGCTGGCGTAGTGTATTTTCTTGTTCTGATTTGCTGGGGTTGTATGTGCAGAAATGGAGCAAGGGAAAGCAAAAGGAGAAGGTGAACAACATGGTTTTGTTTGATCAAGCTACATACGATAAGCTACTTTCTGAAGCTCCAAAGTATAAGCTTATCACTCCTTCTGTCTTGTCTGACAGATTGAGGGTATGTTCCTTTTGCCCTTCACTGCTTTTCTCACATGCTGTTAGTCTTAATTGTTCACATTAGCCTTTATGCTCCGTGTTTTTAGTATAGGCTTTTTTTGATTGAGAATGAATCACGTGTTGTTCTTGGAAATTACTTATTTAATTTGGATCTGCTGGCATTGAGCTTCTATTGTGCTGAGATAGATTGGTGCATTTCACAAGAGGCACATCTTGCTCCAAAAAGCTTTTGATTTGATGTTTTCTTGTGTTTCGCGAAGGTTAGGTTAACATCAAAATGTGGATACCAATTAGGATACTATGAAGTTATATAATCTTTTGTTGAATTCCTTGTCTTCTGGCACACAAAACATCCTACAATTGAAGTTTTATTTTTACCTGCAACACTTTTCTTTGAAGGGAAATTTAAGAAAGATTAGCCTGAGATTATTCATCAAAGTCTCATTCTGGGACATACGAACATGGAATTAAGCTCTGCTTCTAATTTTTTTTTTCAATTATATGTCTTTTCTGTTTCCTTTTATTGAATGATGGTTGAGCATGATGGCAGATGAAATGAATAAGATGAATTCCCGTTGATAATTCAATGTGATATAATAACCAGCCACTTCTGATCCATCATGCGCACCTTCATTTCAAAATGATCTAGATTCCTGCCTCTGAGCCAGGATGCTCTTCTTTCTTTATTTTTTATCCTTCCACTAAATTATGATGATCTGGTGTCTTCTTGGTGCCTTGCATTTATTGCCTCTAGGCACTGGTTTTATTGACAGGTTTGTTTTATAACTGAATTTCAGATTAGTGGCTCTCTTGCACGCAAAGCTATCAAGGATTTAATGGCCAGAGGATCTATTAGAATGGTCTCTTCACATGCCAGCCAGCAGATCTACACTAGGGCTACCAACACCTAAGAGACAGAATCTTAGCATTCTCCATAGTATAGAGAGGAAGCTAGTTCCATTTTTGTTTCGTTATCATTTCTCTCCACCAGTTATGTTGGGAATGAAGTTTTGATATGTTTGTTTCTTACATTGCAGAACTTAATTTCATGCTTGAATTCGCGTACATTAGCAATACTTTTACTGATGTGGGTACTCTTTTCCAGTTTAGACCTTAAACAGATCAATCTTTTTATGTTCTCCAATTCGAGGGCTTTAACATTATTTTTTTATGATCCAATCTTTTTCTAGTTTAGACCTAAATTCGGAATTATACAGGTTTAGGATCCCTGTTCTTTATATTTTTAAATAACAACCTGATATTGGGAAATGATTGCATGCCTTGCCGGAAACTTTATCAAAAGCCTTTCGAGCTGGATCCCTGCTTGTTTTGTAGGGGGTTTTTGGCATTACTTTTGAATATATGTGCTTTTAAAATTATTTTTTAAGGTGTATTTTAATGTTCTAACCGTGCAATGTACTATCAAAAACATCAAATTGAACTAGTTATGGCGACGTACCAACAGGGTCTTACTTCCTTAACCTCTACTTTTGGTGTGAGATTCTATAGGGGAACCAGCTCGAAAGATTATTGTGTTAACGTCTGGATTATCAGGTTAATTCAAGATAACTTGGGTCAAGAATTATTTTTAAAATGGTGTTTTAAAAAAAAAAAATTAAGGAAATTGGTTAGTGTTGATTCGATGGGTTTTGAACTGGCTTGGTCTAAGTTACTGAGAACTTAATTAAATTGATTAAATTTTAAAATGCAGCCTAATTTAATTTCTAAGTCTTGAATTTATCGAAATTCATCAGATAGGTAGACTGGGTTTAAGGTATATACCTTTTAAATTCAAAATCAATTGGCACCCGTAAGAGCCTAAGAGGTCTAATCCGTCATCTATCTATCAGACTTCTTAAAAGTTGGAAGTTACATGATTCCCGCCTAAATTCTGTCGGATTTCCCGCCCTTTATTTTTTTCAAGAACTCTTTACATACAAATTGTCAAATTTCCTTCTCTTTTACACGTTGTTCCGCAGACACAGAAACATCCATACGCTTGTTTACGATCTTCTAGGTAAGTCTCTTTATTCATTCGAAATATTCATTTCTTTTTCGTTGTTTCTTTTCTCTCGCCTTTGAAGATCAATTTGATCTCTCAACAGTTTAGTTTTAGCTTTGTCGATCCACATGTTGCTGTTGTGATTTTCCTCGCAAATTAGTAACTGGGTTGTTTGTTAGTTATCTTTACATCTCAGAACATGGATACATCGAGCCCTTCATTTTTTGTTAACGGGGAGTCATTGCCTCTGTACAATGGGAAAAGGGTTCGAGCTGTGGTTCAAGTCATTCAATCTGATGGTGCAGACACGACTGCAAAATCTACAGATGAACATCAGTTGATTATAAAAGGGTTGCCTGTTATCCCTCCTTTGAAATTTGTTGAAGTGATCGGTATTGCTGACGGCAATCAGTCAGTCCATGCCGAAACATGGACCAACTTCGGCGACGCGTTTGGTACGACTTTCAAGTCACTGGCCAGTCTTTCTTGGTCTCTTTGCTGTTAGCGATTGAATCGTAGCCCGGGTTTGCATCATTTAAGGATTAAGAACATTTTTTTTTTGTTGCAGATGCTGCTTCATACAATCAATTGTGCAAACTTGCAAATGGAGAATTCAAAGCTTTATTTCTTTAGGGAGTTGCATTGTGTCTGCTCACTAGTGGGCAAGCAATGGTTTGTTTCTATGGGAAGTTGTAACATTAAAGACCAGGATTAATGTGGGTTTGTGGAAAAAAAAACCTATCTTGATGGCTCATGTTGTCTGTTCTGATAATGCAAACCGACTCTTTTATATAAATTAAGTGAACTTGGCATCAGTCCAGTCTTTTTGTTTGGCTTTTGTGATGATTTCTTTTGTTATCAAGATTCAAAGAGGAAAGGGCTGGATTACTGGAATTCCCATTAGAGATGCTAATTAGAATATTAATGACATGAAGATCACTTTCATATGGCAATTTTTTATATTCTAATCATTCCAATCAGTACATGGTCAAGTATTGGATCCTCCTCCCAACTCAACAAGGTTTTCGCGTTCAGATGTTCAATTTACAGCGATGATCCTTTAGGGAGTGACATTAATTCAAAAATGTCAGTAATCATCATTCTTGAATTGAATGCCATTGAGCTCTGTTAGATGTATCTATGCATTCATGGCAAAAAGAATTTCAAAGTAAACGTTCATGTGCTCCCCCCATTGGACGGTCCCGAACTGTTTGTGGCCTCACCTGAAAAACAAATCAAGCATAGGTGGGTTTCCTTGTGATCTAGAGTAGATGTCCATTGATAATTACCCGCGTGAAACCCAAAATGAATTCGCATTGAGCGCAAGTTGACTGAAATGAAGCTTTCAAGACATGGGGGACTAGAGATCATGTCCAAAAAATAACAGTACAAGGTACAAACACAAACAGCAAACCAGGTAGTAAAAATGGCAGATAATGGAGTACCCTACTCAATCTACCATGAATGCAGGTTCTTGCATTGTTTGATAAGCGCAACAAGGCATGCTCATTACACTGCTCAATACAGTTCTTCCTCCTTGTGTGTGTGGATCACAGAGTCCGAAGTTGGATATGAGATGCATGTAAGGACGTATCCCTTCTCCATCTGCTTGTCATCGAGGAATGAACCGTCTGATTGGTCCACGGATCCTGAAACCATCATACCAGCACAAGTAGAACAGGCTCCGGCCCTGCAAGAGTATGGGAGCTCCACTCCTGCATTTTCAGCTGAATCAAGGATGTAAGTATCATCAGGGGCGTCAATTTCGTGCTCGCATCCATCTGGCATGATTAGTTTCACTTTGTAAACTGCCATTGCAGATACTTTGAAGGACGAAGACTTCAGGCCAAATGCTTTAGATACGCTCATTGCAGAACCCAAAGCACCCGGGCTCTTGATCAAGGCACATGATCTGCTTGGGCTTGCAACTTTACTTGGGAGTGCGCTTCTGATCATGCATGTTGTGGGAAGTCTCGCGGTTGACATATTTCCACCTGCAAGAGGGCAATTAAGAACATTTAGTGGATACTCAGTTACTGTCAAGCACAGCTTTCTTTCCTTTCATAGCCTCATCGCAGGTTTCAAATACGTAATACTTGCAGGAAATAGACACAATACTTGCCAAGGTAAACGAGAGAATCCAATTGATTCTATCATTGATTCATGAGTAAAAAGAAAGTCCGAACAGTAAAAGGTGCAGTCAGATAAATGATCTATAGCTGCTATGCCACAAAAGGGCAGTGCAAGGGAACGTCCCCAGGAAAATCTTTTTGATGAAGATGATAGTATCACCATTTCTAGATCACGGAGAAAATAGTTTCAGGGAGAACTATATGATAAACACTCGTGACTAATCAATAGGTCTACTCAGCAAGAAACATGCTCAAGAGAAAATAAAAGACCCTTGAGCTTAAAGTGAAAATAATTCCCTTCAAACCATCAAGCCAGGCAAAATCGATTGTTTTTTTTTTCTTTTAAAGGACTCGTGCTCTTCACAAGCTGTATTAGAGACAATTGATTCTTGGCCATCAAAATAATTCCACAATATTTTAGCTGTGACCACAAATTACAGGCAATTCAGAAAATCTTTTTCTACAATCGATGATGACAAGATTTCATCCACTTTTTTGTCATCCGCAACACAAACCCCAAAACCACCCCAGTTGATTTGCTCATACTAGGCTGACTTAAAACAGATTATTACCATGACTTTCACTGCGTTTTTCGATTTGAAAAAAGAAAAAATAAAGTTCCTTGGATCCAAGATGCAGAATTTTATCAAACAACAAGAGTACAAAAGGAAACGAAGAAACTTCTACAGAACATATCAAGATCAGAAAGGACCATATAAAAGCTGACAATAACAGATCAGAGATACAACAAAAACAAAAACAAAAACAAAACAAGATAAATACACCACGTAAAGGAGAGCAAAAGGCAAGAAGAGATCTTACAAGGAAAAATTGACCGATGAGTCCTAGAAAGAAGTTTGAGGGCGGAAAGTTCAAGGGGACCAGAAAAGAGGAGTGTGCCCTACCAAACTCAGACTCAGGATGGCGTGTGTAAAAACATTTGGTGTGTTTTATAGTAAGTTAGGATTTATGTGAGGGTGAGAGAGTGACTCTTGGGAGACATTATTATTAGATAGATTGCATTTTACAAGTACAGTGAATATGGGGAGGATCCTCTCATGGTCTCTGGAATTTAGCAAGATAATAAAAACAGAATTGTAGATTAGGTAGGATAGGTCCCTATCATGGGTCTACCCTCTCTCTCTCTCTCTCTCTCTTTTCTTTTCTTGATCTTGATGTGCCTAGAAATGAAAAACCTTTTTTTCTCTCTTTAATTTCTTTCCATCTTTTTTTTATAGATATGCATGAAGGTAAAAGTAAAACAATGCAAGCATGTGCCTATAATAATTAATAAGCCCCGATTCATATTGTATTTTAAATGGGGTTGGATAAATTTTGAATTTGTTTTTTTTTTATTTTTGGATGATTTTGTTGTGTACATATAAAAAATTATTTTTAATAAAAAAAAATATTATTTTAATATATTTATAAATAAAAAATAATTAATACTACACTTCCAAACACCTAAATTGTTTGTAGATTGATCAATTTTTAAAATTTGAATTACAAATTAAGCTAGGATTTATTTTTATTGAAACACTGTCTAGGCTAAAAAATGTATCAACCAGGCCTCGACCCACCTTTTTAGATCAGCCCGGATTTAATAAATAAATATTAGGCTCATCTATATTAAAGATCTTAGCCCTAACTTCCTCGCTCTCGAGTCTCTGCGCACTAAGGCCTATTTAGGGCGTGTTTGGTATTGTGGTAGTTTTTGTGGTTGCGGTTTGAAAAAAGTAGTTTAATAAAAAGTACTTTTTATGAGGTTGATTTCAAAAAAAGTTGGTGTTTGGTTAAAACTGTGATTGAAGTTGTGGTTTTAAAAAAAAAAAGCAGTTTATTGTGTTTGATTAAAAAACTGTGATTGAAATTATGGTAGAAAAAAAGCAGGTTTGTGTTTGGTAAAAACTATGGTTCAAAAAGCACTTTCCAAAAAAATTGATTTTTTTTTTTTTTGCTTTGAATGAGTATGTTTTTTATGTTTTCAAATCATTTTGATGTGCTTATATAAAAAATAATTTTAAAAAAATAAAAAAAAAATATTATTAGCATGCTTTTTTTAGTGAAAAACACTTCGAAAAGTAACATCAACCACACTCCTAAACACGTAATATGGTTTGTGTTTTATATTTGATTTGAATTAATTAAAAGGACATATATAAACACATATATATAATTTCAAAACATAGATGTTTTGTTATTATGATTACATAACAAAATGAAAAATCCTTATACATTAATGCACTCCTTTACTGGTCCATCAAATTATTTGCAATCAAACTATTTGCAATTTCATCACGTACAAAATCGAAGCTAAAATGCTCAAAAGGTTACATAAATTTATAGTTTTAAAATATAACTATATAGTTTTAACCAGTTAAACTAGACTGGGTTTAATAATAAATGTTAAATATTGAGAATTTGTATGTGAAAGGATTCGAAATGGAATATCTAATAAACTATAAGTACCACAATGAACTTTATCCATCCTACAATCAACAGAAACAAGGATCCATCACTGGTCCGGTCCCAATGAATCCATCCTTCCATGGCAGCAAAACCTCGTAAGAAGAAACTCAACAATGTTTCTATGTCATCTTCATCTTCCACTCGTTTTAGGTACAAGAAAGTTTCTGTCTTTGTTTCCTTGGTCATGATTTTCGGTGTTTTTTATCTGTTGGACGTTTCATCGAGCATTTGGAGTGGTGTTGCTTTTGTTCCTAAACTCTATGCAATTCAAGTCGTCAATGAGTTCCCTCATGATCCCAGTGCCTTCACTCAGGTAAATCCTTTTATGGGTTTTCTTTGTTTTTGCTTGATTTGGATTTATTGTCTTTAATATAATTGTTTGGATCTTTTTGCAAGTCTTGCAGCCTTCGTTCCTATTTCTAATTTAGTTCAATAAAACACTATAAAATTGACAAGGGGAATGCACATTACCTGGTATCTCTTGGTTTTTTTCTGCAACTGTAACAATGGAGGGACAGTCGGTGATGGTTTGTGTTTGAATGGACAAAGGGGAAGAAGCGCTCTGGCGTTGGTGTTAGGTCAAAATAGAAATGGGGTTAGCAAGAAAAGAGAGAGGAGAATAGTTTGGGGAAGGAAATTTGAGTTTTTTAGCTTGTCAAATTGATTTGCAACCGTAATTTTTGAGGTTAAGTTTACTAGGGAAAGTTCGGTGGTGAGAAAGAAGTAAGGAACCGAAGGTTGAAAAACATTGATTTGTGAAATTTTGGATTTGTTGTGACCGTTGGAAAACAAATTGATGAGGGACGACAAAGAGAAGTTGGGAAGTAATTGCAAATTGATGAGGGATCGAGAGAAGCTGGGAAAGTAATTACAAAGAGAAGTTGGGAAAGTAAAAAAAGCAATTGTAAATTGTCGGTGATGAGAGAGAGTAGAAACGCATGAAAAGCAAAAGATATTTGCTTTTCACTTTTTATAATTGAACTGTGATTTTTAATGGAACTCGCATAAAAATAAATTGTGTTTTAAAGTTAACCAAACACATGTTTTACTGTTTTTTTATAAACCGCAACCGCACCAGCTTAGCCAAACATCCACTTAAATGGCCGGATTGTTGAATTCTTTTTTTTTTTCTTTTTTACAATAAAATTATTAACTAATATTCTAAAACAACATGTAGGAATGTTTTTTTTTTTTTTTTATAAGGAAAACACTATCTATCATTCTCTCAAAACATGCTATTACTTGAACGTTTCAAATTGAATTCAAATTTTAAGGAAAAACAGGGATAAATGGGGAAAAAAAAGTTTCTTAAGAATGCAATGATTTCTCCCATAATAGGCTGTAAATAATTTTTTAACAGGTCCAAGATTCCGTTTTTCCTCCATTAACGCATAAGGTGTTGGCAGTCAGCAACCGGGTGCGGGTCGGGATTCTTGCAACCCTGCTTTTTTAAAACCCTAAACTCTGAACAAAACAGGTTTTGCCTTCTCATACAGCACAAGACACGCAAAAGGCTGCTGCAGCAGCAGAGAGCGAGAGAGATATAGAGAGTTGTCATAAACCCATCAAAAAATAAAGGGTCAGTAAGAGATGGCTCAGTTGAAGGCAGTATCATCATCTTCATCCCTCAATCTCCCTGTTCATGTCCCTAAGAGAGGTACGAACTCCCCACCTTTTCTGTCTCTGTGATGATTTTGATACACTGGGAGTGATTTTCTTTAAACTAATATACACGACTGGATATTGTTTGCCAGATTTGTTTCTGTGTAGTAACAATGTATCTTTTGCAAAGAAGTCAGCTTTGTTTCAAGAGGTATAGCATTTCTTTTGAAGTGTTATGTTTGGTTGGTTTCTCCTTTTAGTTTTTGCATTGACGGGCTCTTTTTGTTTCTGATTTTCTCTTTGTTTGCAGTTGGGGGCTAGAAAGAGTGAGGTTCAGGGTGATGCGGTTGTGAGCAATAGAGGGAATGCTCTTCGAGTTCATTGCAATAAAGGTGAACTTTAATTGCTATTTTTTCTGGGTTTTTGTCATGTTTGACGATTTAAAGTTATTAACTTGGTTCTATTTGGAATGGGAATTCAATATCATTTCTAAATTTTCAATCTTTAACGGTTTTTTTTTTTTAAATTGTAGAGTTTTGTATATGCTAAGTTTTACTAGAAAAAGTTATTGCGATTTATTTCTTCAATGTTTTTCTTTTCTTACACTGGACAGGAATGCAATCTATAGTTGAATCTTGATAAGTCTTTTAGTTTTTTCAAGATTCTGCTTTTATGTATCTTAAAGCAACCAAATTAGTGTAGATGCTAACGTGGATAGTTTAGTTTTAATGGGGTCCAAATATGAACTTGTTACGTTTTTGAATTGGAGCTCCTTTACTTTTTAATCTTTGTAACTGTTTTATCATGCATGCAATACATTTCACTAGAAACGTAGTAGTGATTTATTTATCCAGTAGTTTTATTTTAGCTTGATATGCAGGGATTCAAGTAGTAGCATCCAGTGATAAAGTTACAGAGGTTAATGAAGCTACAAAGACTAAAGGACTGAGAGGAAAATTAAACAAGGTTGTTTTAGCCTATAGTGGTGGCTTAGACACCTCAGTTATTGTCCCATGGCTACGGTATGCCCCTTGCTTTATGTTTGATAACTAGGCTTTTCTGACTAATGATGCTCATGGTTCATGAGCCTTAAGCTTCTGTTTTTGTTTAATTAGGAAAATTTGGAACATGGATGGAAGTTTTATACCAGCTCCATATGATAGTGTTTAGAATAAGTACAAAGGAAATGCACGTGTGCACTGTTTATGCATGTGTGATCATATTAAAACACATGCTTTTGGGACATCCTGGTAGTCTAATCTGGGGTTGGCGAAAAGATGCACAGTTTGATTAGCTCAACCAGATAGTAGGGAATGTTGTTGCTATGTCATTTGTATGCCATATGGTGGGTGGCATATTTCTTCTTACTAGCAGAATTACTCTTTGTTTATTTTGCTTCCTGTCGTTATGCATTGCAGCTTCTCAGTGTTTTAGCCTGCCCTTTTCTTTTGAAACAATTTTTTTTTTTTTTTGCCAGCGTTCCCTGTTATAATTTTTTCAATTATTTTGTGCTTTCAGGGAGAATTATGGTTGCGAGGTTGTTTGCTTCACTGCTGATGTTGGTCAGGTTTGTAAATAGTAGAAAAAATTATTAAATTCATAATATTTGATTTGCTTAAGAATATTGACTATTTCTCCTACGAATCATTTTGTCTGGTTTTATCAATTATGGTACCCATATTTATACATGTGCTTGATATAGATTTTTCATTTTGTAGGGAGTAGGGGAATTGGAAGGCTTGGAACAAAAGGCTAAGGCTAGTGGTGCTTGTCAGTTAGTGGTGAAGGACCTGCAGGAGGAATTTGTGAGAGATTTCATTTTTCCTTGCTTGCGAGCAGGTGCCATCTATGAGCGGAAATACTTGTTGGGGACGTCAATGGCACGCCCTGTTATTGCAAAGGTTGGCTATTCCTCAAAGAGCGTTGTTGTTTCCTTGTTGTAGATTTTTTACCCAAACATTAAGATAAACATCTGATGCATGATAATAATGTGTGTTTTGCCTTTTTCTGATCTTTTATCTTCTGACTTCAAATTTATTGTTTCAGAGAAGCAATTTCTGTTATCTAAATAAGTATAGATACCCACAGTTTTGTGGAGTGTTTCTCTACTGTTCTTTGTTATCTAGAATATGCATTGCATCATGACACTTGTATGTCAGTGACTAAGCATCATATTTTTAATTATGCTGTGACAGGCCATGGTAGATGTTGCAAAAGAAGTTGGAGCTGATGCTGTTGCTCATGGATGCACTGGAAAAGGAAATGATCAGGCATGCCTCACAAATAGATCCAACTTAACCAACACTCGTGCATTTCCTTCAAGTGTTAACTTTTTTGGCCTTTTTATCTATTCAGGTTCGCTTTGAGCTCACCTTCTTTGCACTAAATCCTGAACTAAATGTTGTGGCTCCTTGGCGGGAATGGGATATCACAGGAAGAGAAGACGCCATTGAATATGCTAAGAAGCACAATGTACCCGTCCCAGTGACAAAAAAATCCATATATAGCAGGGACAGGAACTTGTGGCACCTGAGCCATGAGGTTAGTATTTGTTCTTCAAACTGCTTTCAAGGAAAAATTGAAGTTCTTGTTAAATAATATTAATTCAGAAAGCCATGTGCTAAGCTTGTTGAAGGTAGAAAACAACTTGTTGATTTTAAGTCACAATTAAGACTCCTTTTGCTGTCAGCTCTAATTTTTTTTCTCCCCCACACTTGCTCATTTTCTTTGTCTGCTGATTTTCATGCTTAGCAGACACCTCGAAACCTTATAATTTTGTAGATATACATGCACGATGTTTGTTTGAATACTATCTGCTTAAATTCTCTAACTGATCATTCGGTTGTTAATTTGTTTTCTAAATATTATCTGCTTCTCTCTCTAAAGGGTGACATTCTGGAAGACCCTGCTAATGAGCCAAAGGAAGATATGTACATGATGTCCACTAGTCCAGAAGATGCACCTGAGAAACCTGAGTGAGTCCCTTGTTAAATTCTCAGTTCAACTAATCTGAGAGTAGCATTGATCAAGTTATAACCCCAAGTTTGCATTTTTTCTCCATGTGCTTGATTCTTTCAGATATGTAGAAATCGGGATAGTGGCTGGCCTTCCTGTTTCAGTAAATGGGGAGAAGCTTTCCCCTGCTTCTCTGCTTTCCTGCCTCAATGAGATTGGTGGGAAACATGGTATTGGCCGGGTTGACATGGTTGAGAACCGACTTGTTGGTATGAAAAGCCGTGGAGTATATGAAACTCCTGGAGGCACCATTCTCTTCACTGCTGTACGTGAGCTGGAGTCATTAACACTAGATCGAGAAACAATGCAAGTTAAAGATTCACTTGCTCTCAAGTATGCTGAGCTAGTGTATGCAGGCAGGTGGTTTGACCCACTGCGTGAATCCATGGATGCATTTATGGAGAAGATCACAGAGACAACGACTGGTTCAATCAGACTTAAGCTGTACAAAGGATCCGTATCGGTAGTTAGCCGGACAAGCCCCAAAAGCCTGTATAGAGAAGACATATCCTCCTTTGAGAGTGGGCAGATATATGATCAGGCTGATGCTGCTGGATTTATTCGGCTCTATGGTCTTCCAATGAGGGTTAGGGCAATGCTAGAGAAGGGCATCTAATATGATTGTTCTTGTGGTCTACCGTTCTGGTGTCATCCCGGTTCATTCTGCTGTTTCAGTACTTTAGGCAATCATGCTGATGGATTAGTTTTTATGCTGACTTTCTTATATAAAAGTTTTTTTTTGAAAAGTAAATTTCAGGAAATTAAATTTTGGAAAAATAAATTATTTTTTTATGTTTAGTAATATGATGAAAAATAATAAATTTAAAAATATTTTGCAGTATTTGGTTATGTCATGAAAAATAAGTTAGAATATGCTTATTAATGTTTTATTTTTTTTAAGTTTATTAAAATAATGAAAAATAAATTTTACAAATTAAAAAGTTGAATGAGAATGAAATTAAAAAAATATATATAATTTTATAAATTATTTCAAATAAAATAAATAATAATTAAAATAATAGAGATCAAATCTAAAACATAAAAAAATCTTAAGAAATTAAAATAATAATAATTAACATTTCATAAATTATTTTGAATAAAATAAGTAACAATTAAAAAATAAGAATTAAATTTGATAGATAAAAAATTTAAATCAAAAAAATATTTGGAAAAAACAAATAACAATTATAAAAATGAGGATAAAAATTAAATTCTAGAGGATGAAATTAAAAAAAAAATATTCAAAACAATATATATATATATATATATATATATATATATATATATATATATATATAGCAATTAAAAGTTTGAAGATCAAATTTGATATAATCAGCAAATAACATGACATTTTTAAATTTTTCATAACTTCCGAAAAGTGTTTTTCACCTAAAATAAAAGGAAAATGTTTTTCTAAAAACCAAACCAAATTTTTTTTTAACTGGAAAATTGACTAACTTTTTTAATATTAAATAAACACAACCAAATTTAAAAAATAATTTTTTAAAAAACAAACGAAGGCTTAAATGTATTCTTTAGCACATGTTTGGCAAGCAGGGTACTTGGGATGTGGAGCTGGCAATGTGAAGGGTGATCAACTTAGGATGTGAATTTCAGCCATTGACATGGTGTTGGTGAAGATGTAGGCATTCATGTTTGGATAACTAATTATATTCTTGTGCATGTGGCATCCATCTGAAGAGATAATGTTAATGCATCAACAATACATTATTAGAAAGTGAAAATTGTGCGTTCCTTGTGAAATACAAAACTTAGATTACACGAAGAAATAGAAAGGCAATTCGAAGAAAAAAAAACCTAACCTAGAAAATCCACAACATTGACTTGTGGAGGCGGCATGGATGCTATCAAGGTTTCTATACTTCACCCCAATTTCATCCATCTCATCACAAACGCAACTTCAAATCCACTGGTTTCTCAAAATCAGTGTTGCCGTCCGATTTTCTACCCAAGAAACTGTTGATATCGCTGTAGTTTCCTGTATAGGAATTGGTGATCAGGTTCAAGCCAACCGAATCAAGAATTTTTTTTGTGATTCGACCAGCTTTTTGAGACCCATCATCATTAACATCATGCAGATTTTTTCTCTTCTTCCCAATCTGTTCCTTCTCAACAACTTGATTCACAGCCTGCAACTGCCTATCCAAGATTTTCAAAACATCCACCAAAGACTCCTCAGGTAAGAGCTCAAACCTTGCGTCCCAAGTTTCAAAAACATGAGGTGCCTTGTCGACAACCTTCTCCTTGCCCTTCTCACCTTCATTGCTTTCATTCTTCATTGTTGTTTGGGCTTTGTAAGCCATGAGAACATCAACAGCCCTCTCCTCTTCTTCTGGCCATGTTTCAGTGGAGCCATCAGGATTAACACAGACTAGGCAAACAGGAACGTCGCACAATGTTGCAAGCTCACTTGCTTTCTTCCTTAGGGTTTGCTTCCTCTCCTCATAAGACTTGTTCTTTATGGGCGGTGCCTTGTTCTCTTTGAGTGTTGTCATCGTGGATTAATTCTTGATTTCTTGCAGAGATAACAACGAAAAAACGTAGCAAGCTGCTTGTTTATAATAAATAAATAAAAGATTCAAAGATAAACAATGTGTTGTTGAATTATATAAATGCTGGAAAGAGTGATTTTAATTAACCCTTGTAGAATTAGGAAATCCGACTGTAATTAGGAGTCTGAAAAAGGAAATAATTTCTTTATTTATTTATTCAAAATAATTTTCGAATTTCCCTGTTTGGGGAATTTAAAGTCGGTTTTCTTGTGGAGAAAAAAATTATTCATCCTGTTTTGAATTATTTCAATAATAACGAAAATCTAAGAAATCTTAAATAATAAAAAGAATTCAAATTCACTAATTTTCCGCATGTCATTATGCATGTAGTCAAGATGATAAAAAAAATTATTGTTTATTTTAATTTCAATAATTTCTTTTTAAAAAGAAAAAAATCAAGTAATTGAGTTTTTAAAGCTGAGGTTAAAGAATATATTTGTACACAAAAGGTTTTTTTTTTTTTTTTTTCATTTTATCAAAGTGTTAAGCTTTATATATATTAATTCAAAGTCGATAGAAATTGAACCAGATGAATTTAGAAGGATTAGTTATTTTATAATTATTTTATTTAATAAATTGTAAAGTAAATAATGTATATATATTATTGCACTTAATTTAAAATTCAATCTAAAAACAAAACAATATGCTTTTAATATTAACACCAACCCACCCACATATTTATATATTAGTTTACTGATCGTGATATGCTAAGAGTTAAATTAATTTTTTTTTTTTAAATATCTAAGTTATGAGAGATTTCTTGATATTATTATTAATTTCGACAAAGAGTTAAATTTGAAACTTCTAACTCGGGTCCTTGTAGAATCTAAATTTCTAACTAAATTATATGAGATTTTTTTAATGTAACTTAATTAATTTAACAGGTCTTAAAATATAAAAAAATAATATAAAAAAATAATATAAAAAACAAAGATCAAATGCTTGAATTTAAAAGTAACTTGGGCCACCGTTAAAATAAAGTTTATTTTTTTTTTGTATTGAGACAATTTTGTTTTGAATTATTTCAATAAAAAAAATTTCTTAAATAATATAAAGAATTCAAATTCACTACTTTTCTGTATTTTCTGAATATCATTATGAATGCATACAAGATGATAAAAAATAAATGTTTATTGATTCCAGTTAATTCGTCAAATTTATAATATGAGTTATGGATTTTAATAAATTCAATAATATTTGTTTTATTTTAATTATATAAAAAATAAAAAGATAATTCAAAATTAATCTACTATTAAATGATAAAATTTTTAAAAAATAATATTTGTTTTTTTTTATCAAAAATCTAATATTAAAGATTTTTTCAAAAGAAAACAAGCAAGGATAGATGTGCAAGCTTAAGTGGCCCAATATATCAGGCTTTAAAAAAACCATAATTATTGAATTTTTCTTCTTGAATAGAATCTCTTGAAACTAAATTTAATTATTTTATTGTTTGTATCATAACAACCAAATACTTTTTTTTTTGTTTCATAGTTTTACAACAATTTTCTCTCCATTCTCTTATTTAAAGATAAAACAATTTAATAAAGTTTTTTTTATCAAAATAAAAATTATTTTATATTTAGAATAAGCCATATTTTTTTTTGTATTTTAATTTAATGTTTAATTTTATATAATTAAAGCAAGAAGATTTACTGCTCATTTAATCTACGGCCAACCTTATATATTTTTTTTTTTTTAGTTTTTGTTAATAAACTATATATTCCCAAAATCCAACAAAATATGCAAAATCAAATTTTGATCCTTTCACGCCTCAACTTTTCAGATTTTTCCAATAGAGAAAAACAGGGAGAGCACTGAAAAATGGCAGCTTCCAGAGCATCCAAACTTTTCGCAGCAGCAGCGGAGGCGGTAGGTTCCTCAGCCCGAAAACAAGTTCTAAGCTTGACGGACGCCGCCGCTACCAGAATCCGGGACCTCTTGCAGCAGCGCAAACGCCCTTTTCTCCGCCTCGGCGTCAAAGCTCGTGGCTGCAATGGCTTGTCATACACTCTTAATTATGCAGGTTCTGCTATAAACCCTAAATTTTTGTTTCATTGGTTCATTAAAATTATAAAGACTGAAACTTTTGAGTTTTGGTTTGATGGAATTTGATCGGATAATTATAAAGTTTGAGATGTTTTTGGTTTGATTTGAGAAGTTAGGTTTTTTTGGGGTTTGTATTTGTTGGTTTGTGATTAATTTGGATTCTGGGAAATGGTTTGTTTTTTGGGTTTGAAGGAAAGTTTGTTAATTTTTGTGTGTTTTGATTGAAATGTGCAGATGAGAAAGGGAAATTTGATGAATTAGTTGAAGATAAAGGGGTGAAGATATTGATTGACCCAAAGGCGCTGATGCATGTTATTGGAACCAGGATGGATTTTGTTGATGACAAGCTCAGGTAAAGGTTAATTTCTGAGGTTGAATTTCTTTGCATGTATAGTAGTAATACATACATTAGAGTATATGTTGCCCATAATTTGTCCCCTTTTCAGAATTCTTAGCTTGAATTCCCGTTGTGTATATCGTGATTTCCCCCCTAATATGGCGCAAATTAGCTCCATTTGTGAAGGCAGTTGGCAGTTGAATTTTGTAGTTGACATCAAATGTCCCCATGTTCATGCATTCGAGGATGTGGTTTATTTCTAGGCTTGCATTGTTGTTTTTGAGTCCATTAATTTCAGATTTGAGTGCTGGAGGAAAAATCAAGGCACCCCACCCTGCCCCGATCCCCCATCTCTCGAAAGAATGATGATTCAATCCTTTTGATTTGTTGTTTTTGCCTGTACTGAATGGGTATCTTTTATTTGTAACCTGTGCAGATCTGAGTTTATTTTCATCAATCCCAACTCCAAAGGGCAGTGTGGTTGTGGAGAGTCGTTTATGACAAGAAGTAGTTCAGCAACCGCTAAAGGTGGTGGTAGTTAAGAACAATATCAGGTGCATGAACAAATAATAACATCACTGTACCGGTGACGACAATACCAAAGCAATCAAATTTACGTGATCAGCATTCCTTTTTCTCATTTTAGATGGATACTGGATAATTTGTAGTGTACACTATGAGGATTATCTCTTGTATGCTGAGTTCAACGGTGTAGATTTTCTAATTTTTTTGTATCTATAACAGTCTGAAAATTCTTTGTTTGAAATAAGAGAACTGGTGTACTCTTCCTTGTCGATTATTTTGATCGTACATTGAACAATTTCATTGTTGTGAAACATGCCTGATGCAGTTATTTTTTGTCATGAAATCCCAGGCACCTAAAATGCCTGTTTGGTTTCAAGCCACTCATGTTTGGGTGTAAATCTTGCTGAATAGCCTATGTCTCTGCTGTGATTGGTGTAAGGAATACACGTTGGATCTGATTAAAATTCACACTGGAGATGGGAGGCTTCTTCATGGTCAGGAAATGCTGAAGAGAGGAAACAGCCAAGTTTCAATAGTTGTTTAAAGCTTTTGCTGGCAGTTGTACTTTGGCTCGTTCGAACTACGCTTATTATAGCAATAGTTCCTGAAACTCAGTTAACATGACCACTGCCTGCAATGCCACCACTGCACAGCTGTTAGGCTCTTGGGTTGGGTGGTTGCAAACGGCTATATTTCAGTGCCTACATTGTTAATTACACAATCAGATGAGGCGGCAAACACATTAAGGGACTGAAAGTTATTGGAACATCTAAACCTATTTTCATTATGCTGGCAAACGTGACATTGAACTAAAAGATTTTCGACCTCGGATAACCCTCTCAAGCCAAAACTGCCCGCCAGTTCCAAACCTGGGGCGGGCAAAAGCAGGAAAGCAGCACAGTACTTTCAAATATACCGTTATGCATTCCAAAACACGGTGAAATAAAATGGGAAATTGCCTGCCAACAAAATATCAAAAAATTCGTTGGAAATCATAATTTTTCGCTAATAGCACCAGCAAGCATCAAGATTGAAAATGTCTACACTTAGTAGTTCAAGACCCCTATTCAGTTTCAAATTCAACCTGTTCATTAACAGTTGACGTAGCAAGTCCACATCATTAACAATCATGTCCACAGATCACATTTTGATATCCAAACAGAATCACAGAGCTAGATTTTAACAAATTAATCACGCGGGAAAAGGAATAGCAGTGTTATAAGCCACATGTGTGCTACATAAAACAACAGTCTGCAGCACATTAATGATGCATGCTAATCACTTCTGTTTTTTGGCCTATCATATCGTGAGCGTCCAGACGCAGTTGACAGAATGGCAGAACTTGTGTTCACTTCATTTCCCTTAGGAGTAGATAACCGGTGCTTTGACCATTCTTCCAAGGCATTATAATGCACAGAGTTCATTGAAATACAAGGTCGTCTTTCTCTTATGAACTGCTCAGCCTTTTTCCAGTCTTCCACCACGCCCAGGGCCACCAACAGTGCGGACATCACAGCAACACTTCTTCCATGACCTAAAGGGACGATAAGCTATTAGTTGTGCAACAAATGCAAAAAGATAAACCAAAAATGGGTAATCTGGTTCGAGCTTGGGATGCTTCAAGGAAAATAATAAGGCCATCAGATGAACAGAATAAGAAAATATCAATATCTCATGCCCCTAAGTTGTGATGAAGCCATCGTATGATGAGACCACAATGCATTCCACAATTTCTAATAACAATTTACATTAACTATGATCCTACAAAAGCATTCCACAATTTCTAATAACAACTTCCATTAACCAAAAATGGGTAATCTGGTTCGAGCTTGGGATGCTTCAAGGAAAATAATAAGGCCATCAGATGAACAGAATAAGAAAATATCAATATCTCATGCCCCTAAGTTGTGATGAAGCCATCGTATGATGAGACCACAATGCATTCCACAATTTCTAATAACAATTTACATTAACTATGATCCTACAAAAGCATTCCACAATTTCTAAAAACAACTTCCATTAACTATGATCCTACAAATCATTGATCGATATCAAAAAATGACGATTTTTTCATTTATTTTCTTCACTTTTGATAACCAGGATCTATTTTGTTACAAGGTTGTTCATGAATCATGATACCACAAGAAGGAATGTCTTACATACTACATAGTACTATGATATGAAAATCTCTTCAGATAACCACACAGCCTTGGCTTGGAACTAAAACAAGCGACTAGCAAATTAGACGGGTAAAGGTCACACCTGAAGCTCTGCATATATCTATGCAATCACAAAAATGCTAACACTTTAACTACTGATTACCTTTACCTAGATAAAACAATTTGCAAGTAAACCACCACTATGATATGAAAGAACAGACTGCAAGCATCAAATGATTCGCAAAAAAGGGATTTCAGCACAGCAAAATCAAACAATTACAGTCAATCAATATACAGATTAACAACACAAAATGCAGAAAAATTGTCTAATAGCACCCCCCATGTAATATATATAAGAAAAGGACAGGTCTTGACAATCAAATCATACCATAAGCACAGTGAATGAAAACAGGCCTGTTCTGAGCTCTTTTTCTGCAAGCCCACTTGACAGCAGATTCAATCTCTCCAGGCTGAGGTGCCCTGGTATCCCAAGTTGGAAGACACAAATAAGAATGCCCTTTAAACTCTTCCTTTCTTGGAAACTCACAAGTACAATCTATAATAGCAGGATTACCAGGTGGCAACTTATCAACTGAATAAGGCCAACCACCAACATAAACACCCTCACAAATCTCATTATAAGGCTCTTCACCACTAGTAAACCTACGTAGAAATGAAAATAATCTAACAAAATACAAGTACGGACTAAAAATTATAAGAGACCAAATAGGAAAAGTCCCATCTGGGTTTTTGGATAAAAGCATAGGGAGGTTGATTGATGGATGAGAAGCTAGTGATACCAGTAATGATACTAATGAGGCATACAAGAATGGTAATGATGATAAAGTGAAATCAAGATTTTTAAGAGATACAAAGATGAGGAACAACACTGTTGCTTTTAACCCCAACAAGACTGATATACCTACACCCATCTTTTGGTTCTGCAAGATTGAGGAGAAAACATGAAAATGAAATCAAGAATTGAGTGGCATTCAATGGATTCTTTGTTGCTTTTAGGGTCCGGGGAAGGATCTTGAGGGAGAAGATACCAAGAAAGACAGGTAAAGGTAACAGATATATAATGTTTTTAGTGAAAAGAGAAATTACCGTGTAGTTTCTTAGGTTCAGAACTAAAAGGACTGATCACGGTTCAGAAGATATTTTTTTGTTTTTGTATTTTAAAATTATTTTTTTAAAAAAATATTTTTTATTTTAAAATATTTTTATATATTTTTTTAATATACTGATATAAAAATATTTTTTAAAAAATAAAAAATATTATTTTAATATATTTTTAAATAAAAAATATTTTAAAAAATAATAATTGTAACACTTTCGAAAACCTCTTCAAGTATTTTGTTGTCGGTTGAATTTTTTGTTATTTTTTAAGTTTTTAAATAAATTTTTTTATTTTTTAATTGTGATATTAAAAATAAATTAACGTAAAACAGATAAATTGAATAGATGTTTTTGTATCAAGAAATGATAAACTAGTCCCCTAACTATTTAAGGCATTGTTACTTAGTCATTAAAGTATGTATTTTTGTTTTACAACTATTTCACCAATTTTAAAAGAATTTATTGAATACTCAATTTATTGTAAAGTATGTATTTTTTTAAATATCTTTAACATATGAATACTCAATTTTAAAAGAATTTATTGTAAATCTATTTTATATATTAATCTATATCGCATTAAACATGAGTTTAATTTACACTCTATATTGTGAGGAATATTTACCATAGATAAATCATCCTCGACCTATTATTTATTGAAAAGGCAAGCAAGGCAAGCAAATAAAGAAAATAAAATAGAATTTCTTGCAGTTACTGGGATGATAAGGGTATTATTCCCTTTTATCCTTTGGAAATATCATATTAAAAACATTTAATAAAAATGAAGGTACAAGTTCTTGAATTTCATTCAATTAGACCCACTTATCCCTGTGTTGCTTGTCCCGTCAAACTTCTTGATCTGATCACCACCAATGCCAATGCCATTAGCTGGTTGTTTCTTTTTCTGCCATTGATCCCCAGCCACGATGACCCTCTGCATAGCTTCCACTAATCTTGCCGTCACCTTATGTATCTTCTGTCCACCTTCTTGGTCACATATTGTTCCCCTCCGATCACCGGATTCCGACGAAGGGAACAGCAACTCATCTTGATCGAGCCTGCACTTATGAAGCTTCACATACTTCATTTAATTAATTGAAGGATCAACATCTTCCTATTTTCCTTGCTCAACGTTTTATAGCTGAAATTGGGTGTGATGGAGGATAAAAACAGTGGTTAGGACAACAAACCCAGAAAAACATCACAAGTTTTGTCCTAAACTATGCAATAAAAAACTTAAGATAACGTATGGGCAAAGTTGACATGAAGCTTACATGTTTCTCATAGTCTTGTTTGGCCAACTAAGTAGTCTAGAAATTGCACCATTCTCAAACCACAGAACTTCGGCAGATTTGTTTGTCAATTTAATTTTCTTGAGAAAATTGTGAATGTGTGGATCAACCAGCAGGTAAGTGGGCTTGACCTAGGTTTTGATTTAAAAATAAATAAAAAATAATAATGTTTTCATAAAATAAATTGATTTGACATAAAACCTCATCTAAACAGGCATTGAGTGCTGGTTTACAACTAATCCTCGAAGTTAGGTCTTAAGAACATGTTTTCAATCTAAATTTTATAAATCTTTTACCATTACTACCACTATTTAATATCTTGATAAAATGATAATCATTTGGTTCAAGAAAGGTCAAGTCAAATTTCTCCATGACCACATCTTTGTGAATTTGAAATTTGTTTTTTTTTATATATATATATATATAATATATTTAACATATCATGCATAATAAAAATTAAGGGTAATTACAAAATTAACCTCCTGTAATTTGATTTTGTTTTTATTTTCTGTTGTATTTTAATTTACTTTACATCTCATTTCAAATAAAAACTTTAAAAATAATCAAAAGATAAAATTATTCTAATATATAATATATAAAATCAAAGAATAAAGTGTCAAAAAATACAACAAAAAAATAAAAACACAGGTTTTGTTTTTGCAATTATTCCTAAAAATTATTGTTTACTTAAGTTCATTCAAAATAATTTTAAAACTGTTTATATAAAAATAGGGACGACGGGACGGGACGGTCACCACGAGCATCACAGCCCACCCCAGCTGCGTATTCCATCGAATCGGGTTTTCTTTAGACTGGCATGTACCGGTCTGAGCCGAAATTCCAAAGCTTTCGTCATTAACCAGCCTCTACAAACCCATTAAAAAATTGCCGGCCACCCTTCCTCTCCTCTTGCAGCTTTGAAAAAAAACCCTGCTTTGTAGCTTTTAACGAAAAATACTGTACGATAGTACTGAGAGCTAAAACAAAAGTAGAGAAGACCTGTCTCCTGTGCGGTGGTTATAATAATAATGGAGAAAGGAGTAAAAAGATGGTTGGTGGACACATCAAAGTGGAACCCAACTCCCCATGACTTCTCCTCAGCTCTCTCTGTTCTTCCTCAGCATGAACGTTCTTCTATCACCAGGTTTTTTGTTATTTCAAGAAACTCTCCTCTTTACTAATGTATTTTCAAGAAGATCGTAATGTCTTTCTTTCTTGGTTTGGTTTGTTGGGGTTATCCTGTCTTTGATTTTAGATTTTATAGAATGAGAAAGGTTATTAAAGAGGCTTCAAAGTAGTGATCTTTTGCGTTTGTCAGTAGTTGAAAGGGTGAATTATCTTATCAATGTTGAACCTGGCAAGAGATAAGTGAGCTTTGATGATAGATAAAGAATTGTGGATTGATGATCTTTTTATTTTTTGTTGCTGTGAAAATTTTTAGGAAGAAATAACTTCTTAAGCTATAAAACAAGACATCACTGAAACCCATTTGACAAAATCTTGGAAATTTTGGTTTGAAAAGATATCAAGATAGATAGATAGATATGTGTGGTTGTATAGATTTTTCAATCAATAAAGATGATTAATGTTTGAGTTGCTTATAAGGGATTACTTAACCTTTTTAATGCATCTCTACTTTCATAAGGTTTTTGAGGATGGAAGATAGAAAACAGGCGCTTGTGAGCAGGTTGCTTCAATATGCACTTATACATGAAGTTTTAGGAATTCCATACAATGAGATTGTCATAAAACGCACATTCGAAGGGAAACCCTATCTGGTATGAGTATGACCAGAGATCATAATGTTGTTATTGTTTCCTAACTCCAATCTGGTGATTTTTTTAAGGGTCACGCATAATTTTTTGATTAAATAAGAAGAAAAAAAAGAGATGTTCATTCTAATCTATCGTGGAGTTTCATAAATGGAATACACTAATGTAAACCTTCTATTTCTTTTTGTCTCTATGTTGATGACAGCTTAGTGTAATATTTATGCATTTCTTCCCGTGTCACAAGTCTTGTTCCTTTGCTCTCCTCTAAATGCACTTCCAGAATTATAACCATGTTTTGCAAATTGTCCATTGTTCTCAGGAATGTAGTAAAGTAGGCGTGGAGTTTCCCAATTTTAATTTCAATGTATCCCACCATGGTGACTATGTGGCAATAGCATCCGAACCTCTGTGCCTTGTGGGGGTGGATGTTGTTTGTTGTATCAAACCCATGAAAGAGTCGGTTCCAGAATTTATTGAAAACTTTTCCTCATACTTTTCAAGTTTGGAATGGGATAATATAATCAGTACTGGAACCTCTGATGAAATTTTGGTGGATTTTTACAGGTATGCTTATGCTTATGCTTATGTCCTTGTAGACATTTAAGATCTTGATACTGCTTTGATCTATTTTTACCGCATTTTATTTCTTAAGCTCAGTTGTCATATACTATTGAAGTCAACAATTACAAGAGAATCACCCAATACTGAACTAATGAATGGTTTGAGCAGCCCAAAACTCTAGAAACTTGATTACAGTCCATTTGGTTGCACAGAGGATTGAGAAGTACAGTGACAAGAACAGGAATTTTGCAACAGTGACACTCCAATTGCTTGCTGTCTAAAACATTATTTTCTCTCTTTTGTCAACCATAAAATGAATGGTTACTATACTAATATCAGCTTTATGTATCAAACTGATATTAGTATATTAACCACATTTCAATTCTTCCACTGTTCTGAAGGAACCTTGTCTATCAAATTAGGCTTTACAAATTATGAGTTTATTTATCGTCATCATATCTATCTGAACTAATCTTTGTGAAACGGGAAGACTTTCATAATAGGGCATAGAATATAAGTTACAAATATAAATTTCCCTTCTCGGCAAACTTCATGAAATTTCTTCTCTGTGTTGCTTAATTGCTCATTAGGGCTTTACTTTTGGTGCTTTTGTTGTTAACTAGGTTGCTCACGGGCAGTAGCACCAGTAATTATCAATGCAATTAATAACTTTAGATGCAGTTTTGTACATGCTAATTATTCAAGTTAAAAGGAAGGAGTCGAACATGCTTAACAAGAAGATCAATACTTTTCTGTAGATACTGGTGTCTGAAAGAAGCATTTGTCAAAGCTGTAGGGAGTGGATTGGCATATGGGGTGGACAAAGTAGAATTTCATCACACCAACTGGACCAACATATCTGTTAAAGTGGATGGGGAGCCATTGACAGAGTGGAGATTTTGGCTTTTCAAGCTGCCAGAAAGACATTGGGTAAGCTTCTCCCTTGTTTGTGTTTCTTTTCTAATCATATTCCTTTCACTGAACTTCTCACCCTTGAAATTATGAAGAGGTGTATAATATGTTTAACCTGTTGAAGGTGGCACAATTGCAAGCATCTCGGTACCAGCAGGCTATGAAAGGAAGGATGTACATGCTCACTGTATGTAATTGAAAATGAAGATAGAGCCGCCTAGGGAAAACACTAGCCTGTTAATGAGCAGTTGATTATATGAAAAGCATTTCTTTTTGGCTATTTCTTCAATGTAACTGGTAGAAATTTACGATTTGCTTGGCTTCCTCCAAACTCTATTTTGGACACCTGCATCAATTGGTTAAATAATAATTCATGAATTGAGAACCATGTTTGCCATGAGTAAGGCTAGTATGTGACACTGTTTCAACTTGAATACTAACCGGCAATATTGTTTCACTTGCTTGGTGCAAACCACTAAATCGGGTCAGGGACCGTGTTATCTTAAGCTCGACTAATAGGTGTTCATGGAAAATTGCAGGTGGCAGTTGCTAGGGGTCATCCAAGATTTGCTACAGAAAATTACAAGAGGGCAATAAGCAAAGCAGAGTTTGATGTAGAGGAGTATAACAAGGGTCTTAATCTTCCAAATGTAGCATTTGTCACTCGAGTCATAGAACAACTCATCCCCGTTTCACATGGTGAAGAAAGGCTAACTGAGCAGGACATATGCTCAGATTGTCTCCATCTTTCATCGAGGGAGGCTTGATTCCAAGTTCTAACAAATCATGTGTGAACAGCTTATTAAAAACCTCATTGATGCATCCAACGACTGTGATCGATCCTGCAGCCGACCCAGTTGTATTTTCATGTAAAAACTCGAGTCTGACTGGATATTTGCATTAATGATGAATCTCAAATAAACCAAGGCTATATAGAATAATTTATTACAGATAAATTGTCTTCAAAAAACAAAATTTCTTTCCATATTTTCCTTTAGACTACCCCACTGAAGTATACAAAAAGAATGACCATAATTACATGTGCAAATTCGCCTGACATAAATTATATTAGCAGTTGGTTCCAGGCAAAGGGCACAGTCATTTTATCTTAATCCTGGGAAATTTACACTGTACTATCTTTTATAGAATCATAGAGAGGTCGTCCATGGGAATTTGAAGGGGCAGGTCGTCGAGCAGTATTTCACCCACCAAGTCATTTTCTGGCAACCCATCAAACAAGCTATTCAGATCCTGAGTGTCCCCAAAATCATTGCCGTCGTGTAGTTCTATAGGGTCTAATTCTTGGAGCCCGGCAATGTTTGTTGCTCCCCTGCTTTCTTTAGCTGAATCTACAGGGTTTGAACCATTGGATTTTGTCCCGGCTTCTCTTTTCTTATTGCTACCTGTTTCTTTGAACTTGTTGATAATTCCATCTCCAGAAGTTGATAGCTGAGCAATCTTCTGCTTGGGCTTTGATTTTGTTTTACGGTCACCCTTGATATTGCTCTGAGAGGCGCGACCAGCTTTGGTTACAGAATTTCTGGCTAAAACATCTTTGTCCCTTTCTCTCTCACTTCTCTTTCCCTTGGCTCCACCCAACAGAGTATTACCAAGAGATGATGTGGCTTTGAATAAAGCATTACCACCAACATCATCAAGCAGCAATTCCTTCTTCTTCCCTCTGTTCAATATGGGTCCATTCCTGGCAAAATCCTGGTCAACTAATGCACTCCTGCCAAATTTATCATTGGAAAGATCGTGCCTCTCAACTCTACCAGGTACAGAGCCTGGGAAAAAAAAAGCAAGCCCGTTTAGTCAAAAAGGTGGAAAGTTACTATATTAAATCTGAGAGCTGGCAAATCCTTTTGAACAGGATTCTACATCATTCATTGATCCAAGGCTGCCCTTTACCGAAACAAATATGGCGAAACATCATAAAACTACATCACTAATGATGCATACAGAAAAATGGCAAACCTGATGCCCCTGGATCCTGAATGCAACTTGTGGACTCTGTGACATTTGCTCGAGGGGCAGAAAAAATGACATCTCGAAGGGGGGGGTCACAGAAACAACTTTTGCCTGTATCTTCAAATTTTCTACATTTAGCAAGAGTCCTCTTGGTAAAAGCCATGGCAACTTGTTTTGAAACCTTAGGGACCCCAAATTTTGAAGCACTATTTCCTCTAGTAGCCTGTCAAAGTTAGTCAAGGGGATGTCAAATGGGAGTAAATTCAGAAACACACAGACAAAAAAAAAAGTTGTGACATATGCATGGAACCACCAGCAAGACTTTAAAATAGGAATCAGTTTCCATTAAGGAGGAACAAACATAAGATACATGGTAAAAATAAAAGAAACAGCAGATAACTAAAGAAAAGAAAAGGGACTAAACTATACACTGGCCGCTATATTATATCATTTGCCAATCAAACATGTAAATTCTGCAAGGGAGATAAACAACATACCAGCTGCTTTCTGTAAGCCAATTCAACAAGCCTGTCCATTGCAACCTGCTCAAGGGGCCTGCAAATCAACAACACAATACTCATAATCAGTAAAATCCAACGAAATGATTTCAACGGTTGATGTGCATTCTGGGAAGTTGAAAGCCTAACATAATAAGATATAAAAAAGAGTATCTTACCATCCTTGTGTTTCCCTTCCTTCCTTGATTGCTTTAGTTGTTTTGTCCAAGTATTCCTCCTTCTTACCAACCTATACAAATGATAAAAATTGTACACACTCAAAAAAATTCATACTCTAGCAGCATATGAAAAACATAAAGTGGCAGTGAGGAAATCAGTGAAAAAATGCAATTACTTTTATATTTAAGAAATTTATAAGAAAATGCTTACAAAAAGTGTCAAATTAACATTTTCAGGAAATTGATACGCTTAAAAAGAAAAGAATTTCAGAACCTTAACTGCTTGATGAAGTTTCTTTTGAAGTTCAATGATATCTTGATTGATTACTTCATCCTCTCCATCTGCTAAATCAGGCTGCAAGAAAGCAACAGAGTGTTTAGGAGCCGGGGGGGTTGAAAATGTTAGAGAGAGAAAATCTATATATGAACATAGACATACACATTACAGAGAGAGAGAGAGAAAGAGAGAGTCCATTACTTCTGCATATATGCACATAGACATACACATTACAGAGAGAGAGAGATTCCATGTTTTTTTTCTGTCTTTCCTGTTTACATGCAAAAGCCTTCACCATACTTGACCCTAAAACAAGCTTAGTGATGTCTGTGTGCATACATGTTCATAAAGGGAAATGGAGGATATTTGGCAAATACATAAAGAATCTATTTAGCAAAGACTCATTAAATGACAGAGCAGATGGCTAATCTGAAAATGATCAGGATTTATTAACAAGTAGGGCTATTTCCTTCCTGTCTGATGTGGTTCATTTGGCTGGAGAGAAGATACATTGTTCTCAGAAGGGGGACATCATATTCAAAGACTTCTAACATTGATTTCTGAACGTACCATGTACCAGGACATATTATTTTATTTCATTCTTTTTGGTGCATTTTTGTATGCTCAAAATACCAAGCATCCAGACCTTTTGAAATACATTATAATTTCAAGGAATAGACAAAGACTTGTGAAATAGAACTTACCACTGTTTCTGGATATAGACCAACACTCTGCAGCTCCATCAAGAGTTTATCCTCCAGGTTGAGTTCCTCATATTGGCAATCATAGGCGGCAATGCCAAAGGCATTTGAATGGATAGCTGGTTTCTCGTCATTATTCTCGGAAAGCCCAGGGAACATTCCAGTTTTCGAGTGCATAAATCCATTACTTCCTTGCAGTGAATAATCATTATAGGAATTTTTGTGAAAACCACTGATCCCATTAATAGTAGTGCTTCCATTACAAGAAAAACCATCAAGAGAAGATTGCTTCTGACTTTGAAAACTCAACATGGATTCATAATTAAAATCAATGTCATTTGTGCTCCCAGGCTCAAAATCAATAGGGAGGTAACTATCACCAGGAGAATTATCTCTAGTATATTGAAAAGAAATATTCCTCCCTCCACTGTTTTCAGCAAATTCTTCAGACTCATCTTCTACAATCAGAGCAGACAACACTCTTTGGTACAGTGGAGTAACATTGTTCCTTCTTCTTGAGCCTCCACATAAAGCACTACTGTCCTGATCTGGATTTACCAAATCTGAAGTCCTCACCAAATTTTTTGGTCGATCCTGGTTATGCAAGTTTTCTTCACTTTCTTCATGAACAAGCTGAGATGGAATATCTTCTTCAAGCACAAGATCACCCTGAAGAAATAAGATGGATTTAGTGCCAGATGAGGAACAGTAAACTGCAGAAAGGATTAAGACTCTATCATTCTCTTTTATTCTCTCTTTTTTTCCTTAACATTATCGTGCATACACACTGGGAATTGGTGCCACAAATAAATAAGTTGTTAGTAGTTCATGGACAGAGTGAATGGCATAAACAAACAGTATAAGAACACATCATAAATTATCACGAAAATGAATTCTTGAAAACAAAGGGACTTGTATATCAGAGAAATCGTATTAGGTTCAAGCTGTCAAACACAAGGATTTTTATTAAAAATATCTTGCAGTTGGGAGTGGAAAACATTAAATAAATTGCAGCATCCTTCCATTAAAGTAATGAATCCAGTAGTATTCTGCAATAGGTTTTGTTTCTCTCGGAAGAGTTGAAATTAGCTGTTATCATTGCTTGCAGTGAAGCATCTCAGGGATTTCAAAAACTTGAAAAACACAACAACCTCTGCTGGTGCACCATCCTAGTCATGTAAACTGTAGTCAAGGATGGATTTTACATTTAGCAGCTACTTGAAATATTAGGTACCACGAGTCAAATGCAATATTTCAATTGTCATCTTATGTGCATATAAAAATATGCAAGGTCAAAATGGAACCGAGAGAACAAACACATGTTTGCAACACTAGTCATATGTATGCTGACAAGAAATTATATAACCACTCTTAGATTACCAAATTATTGTTGCGACCAAACATCTCAGATAATCTCTTCTGAAGATCCTCAGTAGATTTCAACTGACCCCAAACATAGATGAGAAAACAGGGGAAAAAAAAGTTAGCTTTTTCAAATGATCAATATAACTCAAAGCAGAACTAAGATCATCTTTCTGGCAGCAGATTGTAGCAATTACATTATGTTTCAAGAAGGATGAATCCTCAGAGCAGATGGGAGCAAAAACTGGCTCCATTTTCTTCCAGAAAGAACCAGAACAGGAAAGATCTACAAAAGCAAAAGTTTGTGAAGAATGCCCATATAAAGCCGGCAGAAGGAAACAAAAGGCTTGAGGTCAAAGTGCATACAGCTGGCATTGCAAGAAAAAATTGCAGCAGCTAAGAGTTCTTCCCGATCATCATCTGATTCTCCTTAAAAATCAAACAAAAAAAAATGAAAAAACCAGTGATTACAAAGAAATCTAGCAAACGACAATAAATTAAAAGATATGGAAAGTAAGGCTTCTTCTTCACTAAGCTTATAATAGTCTTGACAACTTTCATCGTTTGAGAAATCCAAACAACATAAAACTAGATAGATTGTTGTTTTCATATTTCTGCAAAATCAAATCAACAGGCTACAGAATTTGGAAGTCTTCAATTTTCACTCTCTAAACCAACCAGGTTATTCTGTTGAATTGGGATTTAAGAGATACAAGACCCACTGAAAATCAGATGAACATGAGTGTGGAGAACCCAAGGCATCAATGCCTATCAGGTAACAAATGCTAACTTAAAAGGGAAACCACTGTATTTGCATTTCTCCCATTTTTGCCTTGAGTGTATTCTCAATTCTCTTCATTTGTTTGTGCCTTAAGAATGTGTGTTCAAGCCTAGTTATCATCAAACTTTCTTAGATATTTCACAAAATCATAATGAGACCTTCAAATATCATTTTCAGAACAGCACATCAATGTGCTTTGCCACCAAAGTCAATGCTAACTTTTGCCATCAAAGCCATGTGCATGGTAAAAGCAGGTGTTCTTCTCATATTAAATGATGAGAATTATGTGGTAACAAACACGAACCAAAGAGTGGGAAAGAAAATTAACTTAGCCAACCAAGCCTCAACTATAAGGGGCACTCATATTCATAATGCCCAGAGGAGGACAAGGAAGGGGGTTTGCTGTAAAGCTAAATACTTGCAAGCAATAATCATTTTTTTGTACATTATCTAGTTGTTACAGCCACACTAAAGTAATATAGCTCCAAGGGAATCTACAGTCTGTAAGAAACTTAAATATAAGGTTTTGCGAGCATACCTGTGGAATCTGGGGAACCACTTATTGGTGTTTGCCCAAGACGAGCTAAGGCCTTGCGATCTGCTATTTTCTTAAGAGGAGGACGGCCTGTCTTGCTGAACTAGTAAACAGATTCGAATGTATCAACGCTTTAACTTAGTTGGAAAATAGTAATAATTAGTACACAGGTATAAACATGTCATTTCTTCCCATTTAAAAAAATAAAAAACTAATTAAGAAAAAAACATTCGCCACCTTCCACTCTTGTCTGATATGGGCTTTGTACTTCTAAGTGGTTTGGTTGAGGCTGGATTCTCCCTCATTGGAGAAATGCTAATCCTAGAAGATGATGCACCCCGACCAGTCCTTCCTTGTCTCCGCACGCCATCACTAGTGTCTTCCCTATTGAGCATTTTACTCTTCTTTGTAAGCAACAAAGAAGGAACAACATTCTGATTCAGGGATCTCTCCTCTACAGCACCACTACCTGTTCCCTTCTCCTTTGGCTTACCCTCATGATTTTCACCAGCACCAGATTCTTCACTTTCAGATAATCTTGATGGAGATGAAACATTTTCATGTTTCACTCTGACTTGTTTGGTTCCATTAACCACATCCTTGGCAAGAGGTGGCCCATTGATCCCAGCAGAACTCACTCGAGTGGAAAATTCAGAAATATGTCCTCTTTCTGATGACATCTGCCCTTCATCGTGGTTAGAGACCGGAGACACTACATTCACCCTTCTGGTACGAGAGATTTTTTGCGGTCTCTGACCAACCCATTGAGCCATTGGGGGAGATGATGACCCTGTCGGCAGCGGACGCTTGCGATTATTAGGCCCCCCAACGGAATTGCCTTTGGTTATACCTGGTGTTTGTTCCCAGCCATCAAGGGCCCCAGGCACACGGGAAATATTAGGAGATACATTTGCTGCCATTACTGGGCCAGTTCGAGGTGTCCTGGAAGCCTTTCCTTTTGTGACTGGACTTGGACTCACTGTATGATTATTGTCCTCCGGAATATTTACCCTGAATAGCATGGTTACAGATACATCAGACACAGAAAATGAACATTGAGCTTACATACTGAAACATTGAACAAATTAAATGGATTTGCATCACCATTACATCATAACCTAGTATATGCAAAGTTATTATGTACCAAAAAGAAGCATGGTTGAACTTAAAAAGTGAATAAATCAGTCAATCACCACATACTTATTGTTTGCTTTCACTACAAGCCGCTCCTTATTCATGCCAGCAGCAAAATCCCTTGTCAAAGAAACTTTTTCTGATTCTTTGGGAAGGGCACGGACATTTGAACTAGCAGATGCTGAAATGCCATCTACCTTGTTGATGCCACTACTCCCATTAAAAGATCCTGACCTGCAAGAGGACTTTCATGATTGTACCAAGTATTCTTTGACATGTGCAAACAAAACAGAAAGCGCAACACCTCATGATTTCACAAAGAGTCAAAACAGTAAATACAATAGAAGGAATAATACAGTAAAATATAAGAACTAACTTTTAGATCATGCAAGACCCAAGCTCATTATTTTCCAATTCAATTGGAAAAAAAATGTAAACTTTGTTTGGTAGGGAAAGGTGGAACTGGACCTCCACTACTTTGATGCAAGTAAAGTATAATGAGCAAATGATCCCACTCTGTACACAAGATGGCCATTGAGGACATCTACAAGAGATAATTACACCTTCAGCCCTTTAGATTGCATAATTACAAGTTTCAGTTTTCAGCTCAAGAGGGTCAGTTCATTCTTGAAAGAGTATCTTACTATCATCTGGGACAATGCCATTTACCAAGGAATATGGAAGGCCAATATTGGAAATTACTCGCAAAACTTAGAAGTCATATTAATAATACTATACAGAACTAACTAATTTGCATTGTTAAGTTGGACACGTAAAGCATTCTCATCTACAAACAAATGGTACATAACTAATGAAGAAATTACCTGAAGCCTTGGGCATCATAAGACTGCAGACCAGGTTCATTATTAAACTTATGATGCACCACTCGTTTAATTTCCCCATCATTGTCTATAGTTCTGGTAAAAACAGGACCAACAGAACGTTTCTTTTTCATCTTTCTGTCCCACCCTTCCCCTCCAGCGGGTAGCCTACGGGCCTTTTCTTCAGCGAGATCAGAAACTTCACCACCATCCCTGTGTATGTCTCTGTCTTTTCCCGTGACCAAAGGCTGCCTCGGAACCATATTGCTTCGGCCATCAGCCTAGAGATTTCAGCGAGGAAAGAGGAAAACAAGCATATTTAATTAATACAGTTGATGAGGTAATATCAATGCCTTTACTAAACAACAAATATTCACACAACAAAGGGAAACAACAACAATCAAGGCAGTATTATGGAACTTTAATGTCTCAGGAGAGTAAATATGCCCATTGAACATTGTAGAAATTTACAGAAAGCAGAAGCAAATTAAAGCACGCTACCATGTTAATCTTAGGAGGAAATGGGGACCTCCATAACAATTCAACAATCTGCTTATCATGAGTTTTCAACCAGGGGCAGATGTATATTGTGAAGAGCTATTTGGATATTTATTGGAATTTAAGATCTTCAAGAACCTCTACTGCTACTTTCTCCTTGCTGTTGTGTCTAACCATTATTCTCCATTATTGTAAACCCACACATCATGCATGTACAGCAGAAATAGAAATTCCGATGCAGAAAAAATCTTCATGAAAAAAGAAATCAAATAACAATAGTCCAAACAAAATTCAGAACAAGAATGAACTGATTCCTTGGTTCTAAACACCCCTTAGAGTAAATGAATATGTGACTACCTCATTTTTCTCGCATACTAATAACACATCACTTTATAGCTTAGAAAGAACTTAAGGAATTCAATATATAGGAATATATCTTTAAGCAGGTACAAAGATGAGCACACCCGTTCTTATAAGCATGTTGATACAAAACATTTTTGGATTATAAACAGAATAATGTAACATTCACAAGACCATAACTGCAACATGAAAGATGCAATATTTTTTGGACAGGTATAAAGAGCAAATCTGAAGGAGGCATTTGTGCACAAACCCTAAATTCTGCTACAGAAGAGCGAACTCGCTTATTCAAAACAGGAGTCTTAGTCCTGTCCTCTAATCTTTGAGTCCCAAGGTCTGAAGGGCTTCGATGAATCTGTGTTCCCACCTTCAAAAAGTTTGAACCACCTGATCTTTCATTCGTTAGCATCTCATTTCGTTGTTGATTCTTTGAATTTAATTCTTCTGAGAGTTTGTTACATCTTAGCAAGCATCCATTCCACATTTTTATTCTATCCCTGGTACAAAAAAAATTGTTTCGTCTTCAGCAAAGAAAAAAAAGCTCCAATGACAAGTCATTACATCCTATTTTCAATTAAAAAAAAGACAAGAAAAACTTTCTGCCCAGTATCCAGACCCGGTGACAATCATAAAAGGTCATCTTCCATCACATGGAAATAACTTCATATGCATGACAGATATTCCACTGTAGAAAAATTTAAATAGAAGAGAGGATATAGAAGAGCAACGATGAGAAATCCATCCATCAAAAGACAATTAATTACCTAGCCTTCTGATTGTCATCAGATACACCAGCTTTGATCCGCTTCAGTTCCTCTGCATCCACTGCAGGGGGGGGCTTTGAATAAGCAGCTCCAAAAGAATTATCTTCTGTAGCACTCCCTAGAGATATCCCAAAAGCCCTCCTTAACTCGCCCGTTCGAGTATATTTTTGATCCCCCATTGTAACTGGATCCAACGACAGGTATGGAGCAAGTGGGGCCATACTCCTTGCTGGTGAAGCAGAAGCCCGGGGTGTACTTGCCCCAGAACTGAACATCCGACTCTCACTGAAACTTCCAGACCTATCAAAACTGGCACTAGGATAACTCCCCCTCTGCCCATTAGAATAGCTACCAGTAAAACCCAATTCCTCCGGACTAGCCGAACTCAGCTCGTATCTCGCATTTCCAGACATGTTCTCAAACCCACAAAAACCAGCTCATCTCTACAAAAAAAACTTCTTCCTCAACTGCTTATTTCACCAAGTCCAGCAACTATCTCTAAAGCAGACATTCAACAATGAAAAATCGAGAATGGCTTGATAAATTCACAAATTACCACCAAAATTATAAACCAGCTGTCGAATCTACAATACCAATGAACTTCAATTAGTCAAAGCCCGTTTAAAAAGTTTCTTCATTCAATAGCACATTAAAATTTAATTTCAAATAAAAGATAACAAAGACATCAACAAAAAGCCACCAATCGCTTATTTTGTAATTCCCAGAATTAAAATTAAAATTAAATAAAATTTACAAAAAAAAAATAAACAATTTCAACTAGAGCAGAAGTTAAACATGTTCAGTGCGTAAAATTATTCACTATTTCACCACTTACACGCTAAACCCCAGTTAGAAAAAGGAACTAACTTTCACCGTTTTAAACTTAACAGGAAAATCAATGCCACAAAAACCCAATATTCTAGAGTAATTAAGTACGCTAGTAGCTCGAAAATCAATGACACTCATAATTAAGCCTCCAATCACCAATTAAACACACCAAACACTGTGATTCAATCAAATTAAAACCAAATTTCAAATTTCAACTAATACATCAAATTAATCAAATTCGCATTCGTTCAATCACTGGTAGGTATAAAACAAACTCTTGTGACAAAAAAAACCCCAATTTAAGCAAACCAGAATTAGGGTACTTGAAAGAAAAACAAGACATTCAAACACGAAATGTGCAATAAACAAGATAATTAAACTACACGCAGGTAATGAGGTAGCGAAACGCAGTCGCGACGTACCGCCATTGAAGGGTAATTGGATTACGTGAGAGATCGAATTGTAGAGAGATAAGCAGGACAGGAGGGATTTTTTTCGGAGAGATGAATGGTGAGGGTCCCGCATAAAAAATTTAGGGATTGGCGTGCTTGATTTAGGGATATAAAGGAAAACGGTGCCGCTTCTATCAGGGCCGTTTATCAGGGGTTTTTTTTAATTGGTGGGCCCTGCGAACGTGCTAATATATAGGGGAAGAGAGGAGGGAAGGGGAAGGAAAGGAGTTGGTGTCCTTGAGAGGGAATATACTATTTTCACTCACTTTTTTTTTCTTTTTGTTTGTTTGTGACACGTGGGATGATCGGTATGTTTGCGCTGTATGTTGTTTTTAAAAAATATATTTTTTATTCTTAGCATCATATTAAATTTATTTAAATATACTTAAAAATACATCAATTTAATATTTATTAATAATAAATAACAGATTATAACATTGAAACAAACACCCACTCATGAATCTAAAACTTTGAGCTTTTGTGGGCGATGTCTTTTGGGATTTGTGATGGGATGAGAGTTTGAGTTTATGGGAAGGGTTGCTCGTTTCACTTGTACCCCGATGAGGTGGTTGCTTGGAACTTGAACCAGAGAAAATGAAGGGAAACCATGCAAGTCTTGGAAATTTTGGTAGAGAGTGAGTGGAGAGAGCTTATAAGCTAGTCTTTCATATTTCATATGTTTATATTCAGATTGATGTTGGAAATTTTGCCTAAAAGGACAATTTTTTTCTAATACATAAATATATATTTAAATGATGATGATAATTTAAGTGGTCCAGATTAATTTGATTAATACATGATGTGGGATAACCCTGGATGAAGAAAATAGAAAAAAATAAATAACTCAAGACCCAATAATCTAAAGTTAAATGATGAGATAAAAAAAAATAAGTTAAATTAAATTAATTTTAAAATCAGCAACTTTGATCGTGAAATCGAGATGACCATGTAAAAGATTAAAAAAAAATCATGAACAAAAAACCTAACCATCAAAAAATTAAAAAGAAAAAATATATAGTTATCAAAACAATGAGAACCAAATTTAGTGCAAAAACTAATGAAATAAAATAACAAGGGACTTGATCGAAAAATAAAATTAAAAAAAAAACATAAAAAAAACAATTAAACAAATGATAACCAATATTAGATAACAAAAAATTAAATAAATATAGAGTAATAAAATTGAAAGAAAACAAAATAAGAAAATGATAGAAAAAGAAGGACAATTAAAAAATATGAGAATTAAATCTATAAAAAAAACCAAAGGAATATATACCATATTTAGTATTAAAATGAAACAAAATCAAATGGAAATGAATCAAACTAAAAAATCAATCTAAACAAATCAAAGGAGAGATCAATAAAAAAGGATTGTAATTGAATTTATTCTTCATTATTTTTTACTGAAATAACACTATTTTTACTTTTAAGCTAAATAAAAAATTAAGTGGATAGCCAGGGAAAAATCATGTCAACACCCACTAATTTTTCTGCCATTGTTTTTTTTATTAAAATAATGTTATTTTTTATTTTCTGCATGATAAAAAAATCTGATTGATTACAATAACCCCAGTTATTCAACCCAACCCATGATTTAGGACATGACAAGGGTCGACTCCTAGACCTGGTTTCAAAAGCACGATAAAAAAATAAATAATAGATATAATATGAAAATTCAATGAAATTAAACAATAAGATATGGAATTGCCTCAAAACAATCAATTAATAAAAAAACTCAAAATAAAAGGAATTTCAATTATAAGAACAAATATCAAATCCAATAAAAAAAATAGTTAAAATCAAATGATTATGGATTTGATCGAAAAATAAAATCCAATAAGAAAAGGATTAAAACCAAACTAAATATGAATCAAAACAATAGGATTAAATTTGATAAAAAAAGAATATAAAAAATCAAAAATTAGGTGGTAAAATTAAAAAAAAAAACAATTTTTATATAATTAAAAATATTGAGGATCACTTTACAATTTTCCAAGCTCAACATGCCTTTTTAAGTTGAAAAGAGAGAAAAGAGGAGGGGAGAAATTGTCGCTAGAGCTTCTCTTTGCCATGGATGCCAATAGTCATCTCCCCGGAAGGCTACCAGCAATTACCAGGAGAGGCCGTACATGCCTCCCCACACGCGCCAATCATTATTTTTAAATTATAGAAAGGCTAGAACATTATTAACCCAATAAGATAACTGCAAAAAAATTAAGGTTAAAAAACTATAAATACTTCTTGATGTAGGCAAAAAAAGGCTGATCTTGGAAACGATGTGGTAATTACATTATATAAAAAATGTAAAAATTTGATAACGCTCTTTAGATATTAGTTGTGTTTTCTTTTTTTTTTCAAGGGCATATGAGTAAATTATATTGTGAAATAAACATGTGAAAATACAATTCCACTTCTCTAGTTATTGAAGAGCTGATTATTCGTTTAATCCATGATATATAATCCACAATAAAAAACTAATGAATTTTAGTTTTATTTGTAACTGTAATATTTGTGAAAAAAATTCCTCACGTTGTTGCACATTAGCAATATCATTTATACCATGAATCAAGTCATCGCTTCCACTGTAAAACTACTGCTGCTGCTATTATCGTCGAAAATCTAAACTTCTAAGATTTTTTACTTTGGAGAAGGACACTTCCTATTCCGAGAAAGTGTCGTCCTGGCCGTAACAACTTTCCACGTGGCCGTGTTCTTTTCCATTTTTCACGTTATTTTCTTTGAGATGAAAAGCAAATATTGATCTTGGAAATATAATGCCCATTAATGTGTGTAAATTCTTTATGGACTTCTCGTATAATTTTTGCTGTGTTTATATATTACAAGGATTTCTACATCAAGACAATAATCAATTTTCACCGTTCTTAATTTTTTTTATTCATTTATTATGGTTTTTTGTTTAAATTTTTTATTCGAATGAGTCTATAAGTTTTTAATTTCAAAAAAAATAAATTGCAGTATGACTTATAATAAAAAATTTCAAAGTTATTAAAACTATTTTTTAACCTTGAACGAGTTCCATGTATTGGAACCAAGAGTTACCCAAAACTAATTTAACGGTCAGCATATCTAAAAGGTATTTGGATAGATAAATTGTTCATTTGAATTTAAAAACCAGTATTTATGAAAATTTACCTGTTATGATTTATTAGACCGACATAGAAGACACATTCTTAAATTTTTTTAAGAAATAATAATTTATTTTCCGTACAATTTTATTTGAAGATATTGAAAGAAAAAAAATAGCATACTAGAGCAACTTTTACAAATTAATACGGGTACATTTGGTTATGCACTTTTTTACACCTTTCTATTATTTTTTAACGGTAAAGGGTACTTTTTGGCTGCAGTTTTAAATGTTCTTTTATTCTTTTGTTTATTTAGTATTTAGCATCTAAACTAGTTAGGTGGCCACATTATCCGCGGGCTCGTTTTTTTATTTTTATATAAAATTAGGTCTTGATGGTGGCACAATTTAAGATTATTTGGTCTTACATATGTAGGATCCAACTCTATTTTAGACAATCACAACTAATGACCCAAAGTTATTTTAGGTTATGCATCATATGGAGCCCAAGAATACTTGAGTCATAATATGCCTAAGCGCCACGTATGCACTGAAATGTATCCAACCTCTAGTGAGACAACCCGAGCCCTCTTTATGCGTAGGGATGTGTCCAGCACAAAGGCAGGAGCCCAAGTGCCACTTGTATGCAATGTTGTAGCCATAAACGAGGCAGGAGCCCAATTACCATGTGTGCATTGGGATATGCCCAGTAATGAGGCATGACCAAGCACCACGTGTGCGTAGGGAGTGTGTCCAAACTATAGTTTTGAAACCCAACCCGGTGGTCAACCCGGTCTAATGACCGGGTCACGGGTCAGATGGGTTGACCCGGGTCAGCCCGGGTCAGCCCAAAAAAATCAAATAAAAACTTCAATAAATACAATTCCCCTCTTATCCCTCTTTCTCATCAATCCGCTTTTCAACTTTCAAATTGCTTTCCAACTTTCAATCCACTTTCCAATCACAAATAAACGTTTTTTTTTAATCAACAACAAATAGATATTCTCTTTAAATTGATAATTGAAGGTAAAGACGAAAAGAAAATCTTAAAGAGAGAGAGAGAGAACACATGGGCATCAGAACAGAAAATAACAACAATCATGCATCAATGACAACGCTGATATTCACGCACAGAACTTTGAAGATGGGCTTTTCAAATCATGTCTTGATGCAGGATCTGATCAAAACCGGGTATACTGTCTTCAATGGAATCTACATGAACGAGCAGGGATCACTACGAAGAGGATGTCGTGTTTGGGGTGGAGGTGTATTACGGGCAGTCGGGCATAGGAGCTATGCGATTGAAATTGCTTTTTCTTGTTATCTTTGTCTGCAATTTTGCATCCTTCATCCTTTATTTGCATCGTTTTGACTTTAAATGGCCAAAACGAACGACGTCGTTTCGGACTCTGTATGTATAAAAAAACAAAGAGGCCGGGTCTCAGCCGGGTTTGTCCGGGTCACCCGGGTTCCGAGTCGACCGGGTTTCACCGGGCCATCTCCTAGGCGGGTTTTTACTTAGACCCGGACCGGTCCTAGGCCTGGGTCGGCCGGGTCCCGGGTCGACCCGTCGGGCCGGTCCGGGTTTCAAAACTATGGTCCAAACCCCATGCAGAAGCCCAAGCGCCACGTGTCCCCACATGGTTTTTTTTATAATAATAATAATTTTTTAAAATTTATTAATGATGATGATAATAATACTAATAGTAATTTTTAATTTTACCTTGCAAATCAAATATTTGGTTGTTCTCAATATTTTTTTTATTTTAGTAATTATTTTATCAATAACACAGATTATTATAAAAATAATAATATTTATAATACAAAAAAAATATTTTTAATATTAATACTTTTGATTATAGTAAAAATAATAATATTCATAACACACATGACACTATTTTTAATTCCAAAAATATTTAGAACATAAATAATAATTTTTTTATATTAAAACTTTGAATTATTATAAAAATAATAATATTTATAATACAAAAAAATATTTTTAATATTAATACTTTTGATTATAGTAAAAATAATAATATTCATAACACACATGACACTATTTTTAATTCCAAAAATATTTAGAACATAAATAATAATTTTTTTATATTAAAACTTTGAATTATTATAAAAATAATAATATTATAACAAAAACACAATAATATATTTGAGATGAATACTTTGTATTCTAAGAAGAATAATAATATTGACAACGCATGTTGTAATGTTTTTTATATTGATACCTAGAATTGTTGAATATTTTTAATAATACCATGTTGCGGCCTCGCTTTTTATTTTTATAAAAAATACCATCAAAAATTACAATATAAATAATAATCTTTTCTTTAAAATTTATTAATTATTATACTAATAATATTAACTATGATAAGAATAATAATATTTTTAAAACAAATAATAATATCTAGAATCCCAAGTCCCATGAATATCATGTCTTGATGAAGGATTTAATAGAATTGAGTCATTGCACTAGATCTATTGATCATGAGTCCTGATGCCCAACTCATTCCCCTCGAGTTCAGAATCGTAACCCAAGTGCCATTTATCCCACACTACCTTGATGAAAAGAGAAAATGAGATTTATTGGGAGAAAAAATAAAGAAGGAATGAACTCTATACAACACACAATAACTAACATTTGTTTTTTTATTTTTCAAGATCGTGTTATACCAATTGTCTTTGCATGTTGTAACATTTAAAGTACTGATACTCTGATTTATTACAATCGTTGATCATCTTTGTTTTTACATTTTAAAATATTTTTTAAAAAATTAAAATTTTTTATTTATTTTTGTTTTAAATTATTTTTTTGATGTTTTCAGATCATTTTGACATGCTGATGTCAATAATGAATTTTTTAAAATAAAAAAATTATTATTTTTCAAGTAAAAATCACTTAAAAAACAGCTGCTATTATAATACTAGACAAGTTATTTCTTTATAGGTGCAACATATTAAAAAAACACTATTAATTTAAAGTACATAGCTAAATACAATTATTTTTTTTAATTCTCGAAATCAAATAATTAAAAAATCCAAACTAGTTTAAAGGTCAATCCAAAAAATAAAGTAGTCTGGTATCACAAAAAATAAAGGAGGAAGTTGACATGAGGTGACCGGTTAAAATTCCTAGCTAACCCATCGGTTAATATACTAAAACTCAATCATGTATTTTTTTTAATTATAATATTTTTTTTAATTGACCCTGACATTTAACTGTTGTAAGTTTTAAAACTATATCAAATACAATAATATTTATAAATTTTAATTTATTTGGTTTACTCTCGATAAAGATAAAGGTAAGGAAAAAAAAAAGAAAATTATAAATTAAGATACCTTTTATTTTATTTTAAGGACATCTCGAATTTTATTTCCTCTCTCGTCCTTATATTATCACGCACCATAAATTTTTCCCACGAATACAAACACATTTTTATTCTAATATACTCGTTGACTTTTTCAATCCAGAACATGCATGAAAATAAATATGTTAAATTGTTAATCATCTAATCTGGTATTTTATCTACCTGTAACTATTTCATCGGCGTAGTAAACAGCAAATCTTGACGTCCGTTTGATGATACCATTGATCTGTGAAATCCTGGTCAGCGTCAACGGTTATTCACGCCACACACACAGAGTCCACACGATATCAGCCGCCCAAAACAAAATAATATCGTCAGTAAACTTGTTTTTGCCTCTATATATTCATTAAAATTCCACTTATACCCTTATATTTAAAAACTTAAATCACCCATACAGCAGGTAATTCCAAAAATTCCAGTTCCTCTCGCAACTTTTCCATTTTTTTTTGTCTTGACTCGTGTTTGAAATGTTTTTATACGACCGACACAAGGTGGCTGGAAGTATTCCATAAAATTGTAAATATAAACTTTTAAAATATTTAAAAAATATATTTATTATTTTTATGTATATTTGATAAATAGAATTTTGAGTAATTTTTATTTTGTATTTATGATATTTTATTAACATGGAGCATTTTTTTATTTTATAAAGTATAATTGACAAGTATATCTCACATCTTCTTAAAGTATTTATGCTAGGTGAGGGCTTTGGACTGTTGTCTATGCACTCTGGTTGACTCAATCAAGCATCATAAAATGAGTAGACTTTCTATAAAAAAAAAAACAAAACAAAATTTTCATTAGTCATTCTAAGCATGGTTATTAAGGTCAGGTTGCTCGAATGGTCTACTTGTAACATGAAGCCTAGTCTACTTGAATCATTTTTAAAATTAAACTGGGAGTTGATTTGGTTAAATTATACCGCTATAATCGGTCAACTTGTAATTCAAACTTAAATATGAGACCAAACTAGATTAATTTTATTTTTTTATTTAAAATAATATCATTTTAATTTTTTTTAAAATAATAACATTTTATTCTTAAAAAATAATTAAAATAATATTCAAAATCAAATAACTTTGTTTTAGAATTTATCATAGTTTAAAAGATAAAAACTAGATCAATTTCAAGAATTTATCATTAGATATTTAGAAATGCGGTGGTGGTTGTTTTTAATTTCAAGATGTATTAAAATAATTTTTTTTAACCTCAACTAATTAAAATGATCTAATATAAAAATATCAAAAAAATATTAATTTAAATAAATTTTTTTAATAATACATTTAAAACACAGTGCCAGATACTTGATAACTGTGACTTGGGTAGGGTTGATAATTATGATTTCAAGGTTAAAAACAAAAGTAAAAACAAACAAATTAAAAATTTAATAAATAAGGGTTGAAATTGAAAGTTATTACATGTAAGGGTGCGAAACAGAAGTCTCCCCTAATATCTTGGCTTACCCCATTACACAAGCAATCCTACTTGGCGTACCACTCATGGGCCCCACCACACTGACGCCACCCTCACTCGCCTTCCTCTTCCTGCAAATAAAAACCCACTCGCAATCATCAACGGACACTCATATCTCATAAGTCATAACAAATACGGGGAAAAAAAACGATCTCTCTTTCTCTAACTATTTCCATGGCCTTCGCAAACAGTCTCCTCTCTTCTTCTTCTTCACCTGCTCAAATTCACCATGGATCTAAGGATTTCAATTCCACTCCTCTAATCATTTCTCCTCATGAGCGGTCCGCTTTCACTTTCTCTCCGATTCGTAACAAATTTTCCGAGCTTGGAATTGGAGTAATCGGTTCCTCGAGTAAAAAGTAAGCTTAAAAATTCTCCGATTCTCTCGTCTTCCCTGTTTGGACACACCGACACTGGTTTCCGAGAATCTGTTACTTCCTGTTAGCTTCATTTTTTTCTCGTCGTTTTTTATTATTTTTTTATACTGATTCTAGCGGTCTGTTTGGTTACGGAGAAACATTGAGATTTTTTTAATATGCAGTTTGGAGTTTTTTTGATGTTTATAGAAATTAAAAATTGAAAGCAAGCGACAGTGGATATTTTTATTAGTTTTTTTTGTGCTATTTTCCCACTCTAATAAATTTAGATATAAATATCAAAGACTCAGTTATCAATCTGTTAATCCCTTTCTTTATCTGCGTTTTTATCAAACTCATGAAATACGATAATCTTTTAAGTTGTTTTTTAGCTGATCGGAAATTTGTGTTTCTCGTTGCTTATCGATGATTGAGTGTTATGCAGGAACATTTTATATGCTTCAGTCAATGATTTGAATGCATCGGCAAGTTCAACCTCTCTGGTCAGCTACTTTTTCCCTCCTGCCATCTCGTTCGTGGAATGTGGTTTTATCTATTTTATTGTTGATTGCCCTGAGATATTATTGAATGAATCTAAATAGGGTAATTAGTATAGCATTGTCATCATGTAAGCAGGATTGTATTTGATACATACATATATGTTGTTTATAAGATTGATTAATTGTTGAAGGAAACAGTTCCTGCAAGTGGAATTTATCGTGATAAATGTCTTGTGTGGTCAATGTTCCTGGAGGTGATAGTGAAAATAATGTTGATAATTCTCACCGCAGTCATGATTTTCTGGATTTTTTTCTCTGATTGGAAAAATTGTGATTCGGTTAGTGGATATTGATGTCTATTCCCTCATGTACTTAGCATGGTGGTTTTCGTCCACGGGGCTCACAAAAGAAGTTCAATAAAGGCATTTTTACATGGTTTTGCAGGTTGAGTTATTACTTGTCTTGGGGGTTAATTTTTTAATCCTGGTCTTTATTTGATGAAATTTATAAGCATGGACTAATAATAGTTTCTGCAATTCATCAAAGCCAGGAGTTTTTTTTTTTTTTTTTTCCGGTATTTTTGACTCAAGTATACTGTTTCTGTGAGTTTTGATTGTCCAATTGAACTCTTCATCACCTGGACCGTGCTGTCCAATCGAGATCGCTATGAAATAGTTACTGTAGATGGAGTTCAATATCAGATTTTTCATGCTCGTGTGTGTGTGTGTGTGTGTGTGTGAAACATTTGGAACTGAGAAGTTGACTTACCTATGTTAATAATCGGTAGCAGAAATGTATGCAATAGTTCACAGGTGGCTTTAGAATTTGCTGTGAAATTTACAAGTTAACAGTAATTGCAGAAATCCGAGCAGGATGCTGATTCAGTTCCCATGCCAGTAGTTCTGATAGATCAAGATTCAGATTCTGATGCAACAATTGTGCAACTCAGCTTTGGAGATCGTCTTGGAGCTCTTATTGATACGGTGAAGTAGTTTTTTTAACTGACTCTGTCCTCTCTGGTCTAGAATTTTTTAGTCCCCACACTGCCAACATCAAAATGAAAGTGCAGGCTACACGTAAGATGGTTAGCCCTCCTCTAATCCCAAACCCACCACCATCACATAGTTGGCCTTTTGATTGTCTCTCATGTGAGGATGGGCTGTAAAGGTGTTATGCAAATGATCTTTCAGTTTTCTTATTATTATACATGAGATGGGAGTTATCGCCTTAAAGGGTGAAATTTTTTGAAGATGAGGCGGCCCAGAAGCAGGCTCTTAGCTCAATTTCCTTGAAATGCCAGAAGAGACTTGCTTCTGAGGCAGTGTAATCTTCATATATATTGAAAATGTAGTTATTGTATATCAGAATTCAACAAGCAGAAATGCTCCAATTGCTTTGATGGTTATTGAGCCAAAGCCACTGCTTAATGTTAGTCTCGTGTATTTAGGACCATCAGGGGTACCTCCAAATGCATGCATATGATTGATATTTTCAAGAAGTAAAAATATGCACTTGCCTTCATCTAATATCAGATATGCTGCTTGAAAATATTTGGAGGTTTTGTAACTTGTCTTGTTCTGTCATGGGACAGATGAATGCCCTGAAAGATTTGGGATTGGATGTGGCAAAGGGAACTGTTCTCACTGATGGACCAGTCAAACAAACTAAGTTTTTCATTACACGATTGTGAGTTTTCTTTTAAAATATATTTTGCCCCTGTACTTGGATCAGATATTACCCCGTGTTAATGTTTTACCGGAAATCTTAGCATTTAGTGATTGATCTTGGTTATGCCAGGGACACTGGTCGCAAGGTTGAAGATCCTGATATGCTAGAGAGAATTCGACTTACCATCATCAACAATCTTTTGAAGTACCATCCAGTATGTATGCTGAATTGATACCCGGATCTATCACTTTCTTCTTCTTCTTCTTCTTTTTTTTTTTTTTTTTTTTGCCTTTTGTGGTTAGGATATTAGAGATATTTCTGTTATATTTTCTTTACATTTCTCATGGTGATAAATTATTCTTTGTTTGCCTTCTCGCTAGGAATCTAGTGAGCGACTTGCTATGGGCGAGGCTTTTGGAATAAAAGCTCCAGAGAAAAAGGTGCTTCTATACTAGTCCCTCTGTGCGCGTGTAATTATAATTGAGAGCAGGACGTCATGAAAGCTTATTTTTAGCTTAATGAACTTCTTGTCATATTGATTTGGTTTGTTTTATCCTCATCTGATCTTCTATATTTTGGATATTTGCATCATAGAGGCCTGTCTGCCATTGCAACAAGATCAGTTGCACACGTGCGCTAAATCAATCACACACACACACACACACACAAACACTTCATATTGTTTTATTTGGCGCATATATATACTAAATATTATTAAAGTTTGTCATGGAGAGCCAACTGAAGCATGAAGCTTCCGGTTTGTGCACCTATTTGCTTTGACGTTTATAATTTGTCCACATATTGAGTAACTGTTGTGGTGTGCCCCGAATTATATCCTGGCAAAGTTCAATTGCTGTTCAGCTATCGAACTGTAGGGTCTTATGCTTTCTGATTGCAGTTGGCATGCTATTAATAAGTTATGTTGTACAGATGCTTCTCTTATTTTAATTGATTAATATGGTGTATTTGCTTCTGTCAGGTTTGGTTATTGCATTGATTGAAGTATATATTCTATTGAATCTCCACCATTAGCATCTAAATCAAGTTTTTCGTTGGTGAAGATCTGTTCTTGGATTAGTAGATGCCTTGCATGTGCTACAGTAGACTTTACAAAATTTGAATTTATATTCATAATTTCCTTTATGGCAGCTTGATGTTGATATTACAACTCAAGTGCATGTCGAAGAAGACGGACCTAAGAGGAGGTTTGCTTCTGTTTTAACGTTTATTACTATTCTAATTCACAAGTTATATGTGCTTCTTTTAATTTTTATCTTTAATAACCTACCATTTGGGACAGATTAAATTGAGAGTTTTTTTTTAAATCAGCTTGCTCTGCATCGAGACAGCAGATCGACCTGGATTACTTGTAGAAATCATCAAAATCATTGCTGATGTCAATATTGATGTCGAATCTGCGGAGATCGATACAGAGGTCTCTCTCTTACTCGCTCGTGCTCCCCAACCTGATGCACACACACTATCAGGTGAATCTTGGTTTTGCATTCTCTTCTAATTAACTTATCTGTCATCTCACAGGGACTAGTTGCCAAAGATAAATTTCATGTCAGCTACAGAGGGGCAGCATTGACCAGCTCCCTGTCTCAGGTAATTAGTTGGGTTCCAGCAATGGTTGTTTGATAATAATGGAGTAAACAACATTTTCTTGGTCTATGTATAGATTCCCAATTCTCTTTCCCTGTTTTCCTACAATTGTAAAGTGAATCCTACAATCAATTAATATATGAGCTCATCTTCTAGATCTGTACAAGAAAGTGCTGTATCTTTACAGAACTAGATTAATTTAAGATCCTAAGCATAGTTTACTTTCAATTTCATATCATGTCTACCACTTTATTCCCTTTTTTTTTGAATCTGCAGGTCCTAGTGAACTGTTTGCGTTACTACCTTCGGAGGCCTGAAACAGATATTGATAGCTATTAGTACCAGAGGCTAACCGCCATTCTCGATTGTAGACCCAATGTAACGTTTCTTGTACCACTTCGCCTTTGAGCTCATGTTTCTTGTACCTGTGAATTGTATGCTTCAAGATATTATGTGATCATGTTCCATAACTGCAAGCTGGCATGTTCTGAAAAGATGCTTGTAACCCTGCTATTGTCGACCCTTGAAAATGGGATCAAGCCAATTACAAAAGAAAAAACATGGGATGTTGAAACCAATAATTCATGCTCGTTGTTTTGCTCCTTTCTATATTTCTGACAAGGAAAGTGGGAGCCATGGTTAAGAAGTTAACCTGTGATCAGTTCCATGGAATAAGGAGAAGAAAAATATAAAACTGGTTCGCCTGGGATTTTGCATGGTGCTTTTTGTAGGCCAAGAAATTTGTTCGTTCTTCTTTTTGCATCATCTAGTTGTGAATTAATTATTTTCAGGTCTATAAGGAAGCTCTACAGAGAAATCTCTATAACTATCTATCTCAACACCTTCATTGAAAAATAGGTTTATTAAAGTGTCGCATGCAAGTCGTCGTTTCTTTAGGCTTCAGTTGTACCTCCGAAAAAGAAAGAGGAAGAGACACTCCCTCTCGATGGGTCATATCATTGAAGGCCGTTTCCAACCCCTCTTTTCGACTGTGGGCCATTAGAAATCACCATCTCTTCTCACCTTCATCAGTTTGGTCAGATCAAACGCGCCAAAACCGAGTAATTGAGTGTCGAGGGCAACCTAAAAATGGCTGTTCTAAACATGGCGTTGATTGTCTACTTCAACAGAAATACTACCCACCCGCCACAGGGACACTGACAAAAAACATAGCATCAGTAATTCATGCACACAAATAGCATCCAAGGGTCGGCGAGTCGATCTAAAACCAATAACCCGGGGTTGGTGGGCTGGGTGACCCATTAACCTATTAAACTACGTGGGAGGATAAAAAAAGAAACTGTATTTAAATGACCTTAAGACAGCGTGTTCTCTAGACCAAGATCCTCATAGGACATGCATGGTATTGCGGGTAATGTGGGGCTTTATTTACTTTGTCTTCTTCTTCTAATGTAGCAGCTGGAGCACAGCACAGGGATTAGTGGAGGAATGGAGTAATGGTGTATCTTTGGATATACGTTTTCGGTAATGAATCTAAGCCCCTTAGAACAGCTCATCATCCCACCTTTTAACCAATTTAACCCTAAAAAAAAGCCGAAAGTAAACACTCTTTATGATGGCCAACTAGTACTCTTTCCCTTTGTAATCGAACAGACTTCGTTGTAAAGAAAAGGTGTGGATCCACACCATTATGTATGTGAACGGGAAAATAGTACTCATTCTCTACCAGTGATATATATTATACTTGGTTTTCAGTCTTGAACAGTGGCAAGTATAGTTCATTTTGCTTACTGTTCTATTGTGTGAAGCCCATCTTTGAAGTCCTTGAAACACTATTTCTTCTCCTGATCCAAGAGAAAAGAGTGCTGTAAAACATATAAACAATGGCCTTAATGGTGGCCGTCTTATTTGCCATTCTCTTTCAAGGTTATGTGTCCTTGGCTTCCGATCCTGATCCAGTTCGTGACTTCTGCATAGCCAATATTGATTCCGCAACCAACATCCCCTGCAAGAACTCATCAGATGCCACGGTGGAGGATTTCATATTTTCTGGGATCAAATCTCATGGAAAATTCAGTGAAACGGGGCTTGCATCGATTCCTGTCAACGTGAATAACTTCCCGGGCCTCAACACGCTAGGCATGTCACTTGTGCGTGCAGATTTTGAAGCTGGTGGTGTCAATGTGCCTCACTTCCATCCAAGAGCAACAGAGGTTGCGTATGTGCTTGAGGGGAAGATTTATTCAGGATTTGTCGATACGCAGAACAAAGTTTTTGCTAAAGTGCTTGAGAAGGGTGAGGTCATGGTGTTTCCAAAGGGTCTAGTACACTTCCAGATGAATGTTGGAGATAAACCAGCAACTATTGTGGGCAGTTTTAATAGCGAAAATCCTGGATCGATGAAGATTCCTACTGCGGTATTTGGATGTGGAATCAAGGAAGAGCTTTTGGAGAAGGCTTTTGGGTTGAAGGGCAAGGACATCTCCAAGGTGAGGAAAAAGTTTCTTTCGTGTTAGAAAGACTGAAGGCTAGCTGTTGCTCGATCTTAGGTTCAACGGATTAAGAAAAAAACATGTAATGTTGAAACCAGCAGTTCCTTTTTCGATCTGATCAAGAAGGGCTCTCAAACTTCACAATGTTAAGAATCGAAATGCTTGGTAGAAATAATTTTGGCGGATCCTCAGAGATTATACATAAACTCGTTGAAGAATTGATTAACGTTGTATCTTTAGATCCACCTTTTAATTTCCATAATGAATCAAATCAAAGCCTCTTGGCACATCCCATCCCATCTTTATGATAGCCAACTAATGATGTTGCCCTTTTGAACCAAACAAACTTGATTGTCATGAAAATTTGCGAATCCAGTTCAACAAGTAGGGGGCCAAGACTTGTTCACGTCGCATGTTTAACAATACACGTGATTTGTTTAAAAATTTTATTAGTTTAATATCTTTGAGATTATACATTTCAAAGGAGCGAGCATGGAAAGGAATATTGATTATTTGTGTTCTGTTGATGCATCACGCTCCCGTCAATGCTTACCAGTAAAAAAGACAAACAGTACTGCTGACCAAGAAGGAGAATCAAAGCGATAATTATGGCCAGGGGGTCCAAATTTCCTCAAAAATCACATGGTTTTGTACCATCTGCTCGTGAATTAACTATGGAGGTACATTTTGGGCAACGTGGAAGCTGTACTGCTTAAGGAGAATCTTGCTTGTCGTTTTGGCTTCTGACCCTGACCCGGTCCAGGTCTTCTGAACACCACTCTGCAACCATCATCCCACGAGCAAGACAAGAATTCATCACCGTCACCGTACAAGACTTCAAATTTTTCCGCAAAGTTTTAATTTTAAAGTGAGTGTTCGCGAGTTTACTCGAAAAATATATATGATGAAGTATGTATATGATGTATAAAATCAGATTAAAAACTTTAAAATTAATAAAATCAAATTTAATTAGTGTAAAATCAATATGATTTAATCGAGTTTATTAAACTTATGATATGAATCAATTTAGATTCAAATTTAGTCTTAAAATGTTTGCTGACTAGTTTTGCGACATCAGATATATCTCTCAAATTGTATATCGGATCGAGCTACAAGGAAATACTAGAGACATGAAACTATATTGTGGTAAACTTATAGGTCAAATGGAGTGTGAGAACATATTATTTCAGAGGGTCAAAGTTACAAAATAAATTTTGTCGAATCTGCAAAACTAGACCTTCGTGTATTGCTTTGACATATCTAGAGCTACAGGGAGGATTTTGTTGTGATTCAAGATTGGCCGGAAACTAGACATCTTAATATTTTCAACTATATATGATAAACCCAGTAATTCATCCAGACAAGGAAAAACACAGTGTTTGAAATCAAGACTGCAAATAATATATGAAAATCGAAGATTCAGGCCATGTAAAGAAATTTTGTTTTTATTATACTATTTTATTTATTTAATATTGAGTAATTATTTTTAATTTAAATTTTTTATCGCACATTAAATATTGTTTAGGGGATCATTAACTTGTAATCTAAAAAGAATCCATTAGGACTTGATGTGATGGGAAAAACCAGGTTGTCACCAGGTTATTGTGTACCTCTTACCATTTAGTGTCCCCCCTTGTATTAAGAAGTTTTATTCTCATGTTATTAACTTCTTGATTCATATTATTTATCTCTCTTATTTTATTTAGATCACTCATTAATTATAATGTTGTTGACACTTCTTATCAGATTTTAATATAATTTAATTTTTTAACTGGAATTATAAATATATAATTAGTTTAAAAATTTGCTTGCATTTTACAATCCAAATTTACATTATATTTTTAATGCTAACTTAAAAAAGTATTTCTAACAACCTTAAGTGCAATCCACCTTAAATTTGATTTCAAATGTAAGTACCGTTAGCCATGTTTAATTTTTAAAAAATTCCAACACATCCCATGCAAGAATTCATCACTTGTCACAGTAGAAGATTTCATATTTCTTGTGGAAATTTCAGCGAAACAGGGCTAGCATTCGTTACTGTCGATGTGAACAACCTTCCAGGACTAAAAACTAAGGTGTTTCACTTGCTCTAATTTAATAATAATAATAAAAATAAAAAAAAAAAAAACCATCCACAGGCAATCATGTTGGTTGGATTTGTTTACACTAAACTCTAATCTAATTAAAAAATCCAACGGCCAGCCTGCCGTGTACCTGCTATTTAGAAATTCACATAATATCTCACTCAAACAATTCAAAAAATAAAATATCAGATAACCAGAATATTTCCAAGCTGTAATTTAACTTATATGTAGGCTGGTCGCTATGATGCATGCATAGAAACTAATTAATTAAATAATCCCAAAATTAATCACGAGGGTTAAAACATGTATTAACTATAGAGGTACGCTGTTTAGGGTACTGTTGCACCGCCAGAGCTATACTAGTATTTAAGGAGCATTCGACAGATCAAAGTCTACTTTTTGCTTCTAATCCAAGAAAAAGAAAACAGGACTCCAAACGATGGCCTTAATGGTGAGAATCTTGTTTGGCGTCCTCTTCGTTGGCTCCGTGGCTTCTGACCCTGACCCGGTCCAAGACTACTGCATAGCCGTTACAGATTCTGAAACCTACATCCCATGCAAGAATCCATCACTTGTCACCGTTGAAGATTTCATATTTTCCGGGCTAAATTCTACGGGAAATTTCAGCGAAACAGGGCAAGCAGTACTTTCTGTCAACGTAAACAACTTTCCAGGACTAAGAACTCAAGGTGTTTCGCTTTGCCTCATGCGCATCCAAGAGCAACAGAGGCTGTGTGTGTGCTCGAGGGGACATTTTATTCAGGGTTTATTGATTCACAGCAGAAAGTTTTTGCTAAGGTGATTGAACAGGGTGACGTGATTGTAATTCCAAGGGGCCTGGTACACTTCCATAGGAACATTGGAGAAATACAAGGAACACTCCTGGGCATCTATAATAGCGAAAATCCTGGAAAGTCGATGTTTCCAACTGCGGCATTTGGATGTGAAGTGAAGGAAGAACTTCTCGAGAAGGTGAGGGGAGAGTTACATTTGTGTGGAAAGGCTGAAGCTGGCTTTAACTAGCTGACCAGAGCAATAAGTTGCCGCCAATCAACCTGCCGACGATCGATCGAGACCATTGAGTGGTAATTTAAACATTAAATAAAGGGATTGTAGCAGACTCTATTGCTATATTTGAATGCAAGTATTGGCAAGTCCAAAGTTTTAAGCTGTATTAGCAGAATCAAGTTTAGTAGCTTGGTTTCTGTTCCAAGTTGCTGTTTCTGGTGGATCGCACCGAAGCAGCCTTGTAATAATGCAACTGATGAATGCTTTAATGGATCATCTGTATTGCAGAATTTACTGGAGAGCACCATTTTACTTCTTGCATCTTCTTTTCTAGGTCAGAAGCATCACCAAGCCTTTAGTAACCTTGCCATTCAACAGTGGTTCGGATGCCGGTGAAGGCAATTCCTTTCTCGTCCAAGGAAAAAACAAATCATCCACAAACAATCGTTACAAGACCTGTCCCACATCGGGTCGGTGAAAAAACTTGATTTTATTTACTGAAAGAGATTTAAAGAAGATTAAAAAATTAGATAAATTATAGTAAATCCACTCGACTCAGCAACCTAGGTTTTAAGCCTAATTGATCACCAAGTCAAGTCTTTGGTTGGTATTTACGAAGAAATTACAAATAAATAAAATATATTTGATTGAAAAAACAATATAAATATAAAATAAATATATTTATAAGATAGTTTTTGAAATGGCTTTTAATATAATTTTTTTAAACTGTAAATACAAGAGAATATGTTCTTGTCCCAAAACGGCAACGTTGAAGTTTTTTTATTTTATACCCAAAGGCCCTATATTGTTGTGCCTATTAGTCAGCTAAGTAGCCCATGATTGAAGCCCAGAATTCAAGCCCACCTCTGTACAATCCCCCCCCCCCCCCCAAAAAAAAATTCCGTCCCTATAAAAACCAAAATCCTTAAACCCTAACCCCCTCTCGTCTTCTCTTTGCTTCATTAAAAAATGGCGACTTCAGAAATGGTGATTAAGGACATGTACGACGTCGGATTGAAACCTCGTATGATCCGTACGCTTCTAAAAGAAGATGTCCCTGACGATAAAATCCCATTTGATTCTCCATCAAAACTCTCCTGTATTATCTCCTGCATTCAGTCTCACAAACTCTTATCAGAGCCTTCAATAACTGATAACAACAAACAAATCGAACGGTGGAAGTCCTCCGTCAATGATTGGGTCGCTCGCTTGTTGTCTCTTATCAGTAAAACCACCACCACACCAGATAAATGCTGGGCTGGAATTTGCTTGTTGGGGGTGACGTGTCAAGAGTGTAATGCCGACCGGTTTCTGGGGTCTTATGCTGCCTGGTTTGATAAAATGTTGACGCATATTCAGGTATTGCAAGAAGAATTTTGAACTAAAGTTGGTAATTTTGAAATGGGGTTTCCGTTTTTTTTTTTTTTAACATTTTGAGAAATGAAAGAAAATGATACTTGTTTGAATGTCAAAGAAATGATCTTTAGTTCAGCCTTTACAGTTTGGACCTTTTAATTTATTTTTTTCGATGCTAATTTTACTGAAAGATTCTTCGCAAAAGCATGTCCTTGGAATTTCATCCATTGTATGAGTGGATGCTGTTGGTGGGTGCTCCTAATCCACTTCAGGATGTGGTATTGGGGAAGGTTTTCGTAAAATCAGTGTTGTTCTTAAGGAAAGACTTGGTTGTGCTTGGAACTTTTAATTTGATGTTGGAATTGTTATGTTTATGTTTTAAACAGTCACGAGGGGATTCTCAGTTTGTGAAGGTGGCTGCTTGTACCTCGATATCGGATTTGATCACAAGGTAAAAAACTTTAAGCCCTTTTTGAGAGGTCTGGACTTGATTTAGTTAGTGCCACCTATTGTTATTGTTATAAATTGTGAAGATATTGTCTTTGATGAAATAGGTTGGCGGGATTTCCAAATGTGAAAAAGGAGGGGACTTCACTTGCTGGAAAAGTCATTCAACCTGTTTTAAAGCTGTTGAATGAGGATAGTTCAGAGGCTGTATTGGTGAGCTGGGTTCTTAATTCATTACACAACAAATTTTGCTTTCCTGAAAGCTAATTTATTTTAGTTTTATTGTTTTTCAAGTTGGTCAATGGTGTCCAATTCTCTCTGCTGCCAGGGCATTTTCCTTTCCTCCAACATAATTTGATGCCTTTCTGTTGAGACCTGTGTCTTTCTTTTTCTTCAAAACCCCAATCTGCTCACGCTCATGGTCTATGATAGTTGAAGAGATTGATTTTGATCTCTTATAAAGCAGTATTCCCCTTCGCTTTCTAGTTTCAGTTTGAGGATGAAATCAGTCTCAATCTATGGTTAGGGTTTGTTGATGGATACCTTATAAGTTGCATTTTAGCACACTGTCACGATCATGATCCATCTCTAGGATTGATGCTGTCTGTTGATTTATTTTGCAGTCTTCTTTTTCTGACTTGAATTTTCATATATGAACCTCATTGTGAGAGGTGTGCAGGAAGGAGCAATTCATCTGTTATGCACTGTTATATCTTCCTTTCCTGCTACACTTCAGCGTCATCATGAAAGTGTAAGTTCCATAATTCTCCATCCTGGGAAAGCCAGGTAGCATTTTTAACTGGATAGCAATTGCAAAAACATATTTTTCTGGCAGTATAACGTGTTGTGATATAATGATGTCAGTACTTTTGTAGGTTGAAGCTGCTATTACATCAAAAATATTTTCAGGAAAATTCAGTGTAAATTTGATGAAGGTATCTCCTTCCTTCCTTTCTCTAACTGCCCCTGGGATCTGATAAGATAAGCAGATCAGGGCATGGACATGAACATAATAAATTCTGTTTAATTTTCATCATCCAGAAGCTAGCTCATTGCCTAGCATTGCTTCCCGAATCAAAGGGAGATGAAGATAGCTGGATTTCAGCAATGAGGAAGGTTCTGTTATTGGTAAATGGTTACCTAACTGAAATCTTCACCGGTCTAGAGGAAGGTATGTGCTAATGCCTTCTTGGTTGAGCTTTTGCTGGTCTCAGTGATGGTAAGTGGAAAATGTGCTTGCACATGTTGCAGAAACAAAATGGGATGAAGCTGTTAGATTATTGGTTCCGCCAGGAGAAGTTCCTCCACCTTCTTTATGGGGTCAAAAGTTGTTAGAGGATACCTCAGACAAGGAAAGAAAGAGATCCAAGCTGTGTAGTATCTCTATGTTCATTCTTAGCTGTTGTGAAATGCTTACAAATTCATATCCTGTCCAGGTACTGTTGTGCGCTTGATGACTGTTATGACATATTTTTATTCATAAGAGGAATTCTTAATTGTTGCTTATTTAAATCTGAAACTGGGTATGGAAATAAATCAATCTTGTATGTTTGATTAACAGGTTTCAGTGCCTGTTCGCTCATTACTGGCCCTTGTTGAGAGAGTGCTGATGGTCAATGGCTCATTGTCACCAACCACATCATCCTTTGTGATTTTAGCAGAACAAGAGTTCATTTGCTCTGAACTTCCAGTTCTGCACTCATATGCTTTTGGAACTTCTTGCTTTCAGTCATTAAAGGGGATTCGCAGGTAAACAAAGTATTTTCTCATCACTAATTGGAGGAACTGTGCTGTATTTTGTAATGGGTCTACAATTGTGTTTATATCACAACAGATTTGGCAAACCTAGCTACTGTTCTTTGTGGGCAACTTGTAGGGAAATTCTGGACTTTTGGATTTGAGAAGGTATAAAAGAGTAGTTCACTTCGATTAGACTTTGACCATGTTGAGTTGCAACTTTCAAGACCAAATGGTTCCTGAACTTGAAGAAGCACATTGCTTAAGTATCCGGAGCAGCAATTAAAGACAACAGCTTTAAAAGAAGAAAAAGTTTTTTTAGGTTTTGCTTTGTTAATTTGATGGAACAAGTCGGGGAAAAGGTTCCTGCCCATTGCTTTGTTCTTTCCAGCCAATCGCTTTAAGTACCCAAAACAGGGTCCTATTTAGTTGGATGCATGTGTAAACTCTGGCACTTTCCAGAACTTTATGTGGTGCACTGTGCTACTAATTATGCCTGCTGTTATTTTGGTTTCTGTCTTCTAAATGTAGAATATGATTTTCCATTCCCTGAACCTGTAAATGCTGACAGTGCTCTTTTCATTATCAATCTTGGTTATTATTGATATTCACCATCTCACATTATGTTATTTCCGTTTTGCAGTCAACTATTGCCACATGCTGCATATATTGTGAGGCTTGTTAAAGAATATTTTAAGAGATGTGAGTTACCAGAGTTAAGGATAAAAGTCTACTCCATCACAAAGTTGTTGTTGATGTCCATGGGTATTGGTATGTAGCAATTTTTAAGAGTATTTGTCTCTTTCCTGTCTGATGTATATCTGTTATGGTGTTAACTATATAGATTTTGTTGTTATTTTCAATTCAAAAGAATCTAATAAATCATACATCAATGGTCAAATATGGTTGAAGTTCAGTACTGATTGTCCTTAAGAGTGCCAGGAAAATCTTTCAGATTCTTGAAAGAAAGGCAGAACAAGAAACAATATTATGATATTTTCTTGTCATATAATGTGATAAAATATAAGATTCGGTAGGAAATCCTTTTCTCTTTGATTCCATTTTGTGCATGTGGAAATATGTTGGTAGGTTCTCTTGTACTCGAGCATGTGTGCTTTTCTCCACCCCTTTTTATGGCCATATTTCATAAACAAAAGCCCAGGGCCCTTTAAGAGTGTGAGTGTGCATGACTCCCCCCCATCTCGATGTGTGTAAATGTGTTGCTCACAGAAAAGAAGAGCAAGGGAGAGAGAACGTTGTGGAAGTGTGCCTTGAAAGTGTCTCTGTCCTAGCTGTAAGCTCTCTCAAGTTTCCATATTAAGATGTTGGATGGTTAACCTTCCCCCCCTGCATATAACATGCTTTACTATTTTCATATGAAAATTTGTGAGCATTTGACCCTGGATTTCCATTTTGAGTAGCTTTTGTTCATGCATTGAGCCATTAACTCTTTTCTAAAAGACCCAGTGTCTCTCATCGAAATACTTGTGGTGCCGCTGCTAACTTCCAGTCATATTCTGATCAGGAATAGCGATATATCTTGCACAAGAAGTTGTCAACTGCTCTCTTCATGATTTAAATCCCATCGTTGATGGTACATCTTTTCATGCAAATGCAAAATCCGAACTTTTGCTGCCACCTTTCCACAGAAAGAGAAAGCATGGTGCGACTGGATCTCTTGAACAGCTCCATGACAGAATTGGTTTGGAGGTGGAAGCATCCAAGAACCGTCCAACAGCGATTTCTGTGAAGATAGCTGCACTCGGGGCATTGGAAACTCTTCTAACCGTGGTATGGTTATTGCATGTTGTTTGATTAGTGCTTAATATTCTACCAAGCTGCTGACTTTTTGTGCTTTAGTCTAACCTTTCTTGGATTGCAAAATGGTTTAGCATGGGATAGGGTCAAAATAGACCGAGTGTCTATGAATCTTTTTGCCAATAATGGGTGCTCACCTGTTTAGCTTTTGTCAACCCTTACCAAATACATTAACCATCAAAGTGTTACATTTAATGTCATGGGTGTGGTTGCACTAAGTTTGATTATAACAAATCCTTTTATTTCTCAGTACAATTATTTTCTCAAGCTCACAATTTTCTCTTTAATGTCCTCTTAAATCACTGGACTTAAAAAAATTGTCATAGATTTAAGTAAATGGGTTTTAAGATATCCACCCATATCTAATCCCTTTGTTCTCTGTTCTTTGAGTCAAATTATCACTATCCAGAATATATAAAATTGTCATCCAAACACCCTTTAGCAATGAGTTGGTTGATGGATGTGAGTGAAAATTACTGCTCCCACATATTTTAATGGTAGAAAGATGTACCCTCTCAAAATAAAATGTTCTTGTAATATTGGAGTTATAAGGCACATCTTCATTATCCTTTCTACAATGTACTCGGATGAAAAGCCAAAAGTATCCATTATGTGCATTTTTTCTTTGCTTTCACGATCATTTATATTTAGCTTTTGGCTGCTTCTTTCTGTTGTCGACTTAATTGGTGCGCTAAAGATTTATAATAATTTTTGACAGGGTGGCGGTTTGAGATCCGAGTCTTGGCGTTCAAAAGTTGATAATCTTTTGATAACTATTGCAACAGAATCCTGTAAAGAAGGATGGGTTAGTGATGAAAGCAAAACTTTCTTGCCCAATGAATCAACCCTAACATGCTCAGATTTGCAGTTAGCAGCATTACATGCACTTTTGGCATCTCTCCTTTCTCCTTCTCGTGTACGTCCCCCACATTTAGCTCCTGCTCTTGAGATTTTCCGTAGAGGTAAGTCCTGTCAAATTTATAGAAATTCAATTTTTTCCCATCATCCTGTAAACAGCATTTGAGGATGACTTCATGGAATAGCTGTGATCCTCAATTATTTTTTCAAGTGATATGTTTATTATTTAGTGCTTAAATTATTTCAAGATAAACTAGTATTAAGTGGTATGACTGCTCTGTCATTTTTTTACTCTAAGCCCCTACCTTCCCCGCTTTCCTTATACACAGAGTTCTGCTCCAACCTTTTTCTTCTCATTTCTAGATAGAAGCCCCAATGGCAGCATTGTTTCATGGATAATTTTGATTGGTCCTTTTCGTTCTTTCATAGTTGTAACCCAATTTAATGCTTTAGACCATGATAATATCACAAAGCCCACTTGCTGATCACCTAGCTAATTTTTCACAAATGCTTATGGTTTGCTTATAACCTGTTGCTAATCTTGTTGGATGTTGGATTTTTGCAGGCAGGCAAGAAATTGGAACAAAAGTATCTGAATTTTGTGCCTACGCACTCCTAGCCTTGGAGGTGCTTATACACCCCCGGGCACTTCCGCTGGCTGATTTTCCCTCTGCGAGCTCCTTCAATGAAGTTAACCACAGATTCCCAGAGAATATATACTCTGTTGCCCAGAAGCACAGTAATCCATTTTCAAGTGGCGTGCAGGACACAGGACATGGCCTTTCTGATTCAGATGATGATTTGTATAAGAGTTGGCTGGATAGTAGCAAGGAAACAGAGTCTCCAGTGGGTGAAAGTATGGACACTGAAAGGGTTCAACAGGGAGAAAATATTCCCGTGGCTGGTTCATCAGGTGCAAAAAGTCCTTGGAGAAATGGGCACAGCCCAGCAGCTGCTAGCGCAGACATAGAGATAAGGCGTGGTGATGAAACAATGGTTGACTCACAGCAATTGCAAGAATCCATGGAGCAGCATCAGGAATCTTCCAAAGGTGCCTCCATTCCTACTGTTACTGGTGATCCAAATGTTACCACCGTGGTCTTGACAAGTTTTGCTTCGAAAGATGATGCATTAAATTCCAGGGATACTGAAATGGCATCACTGCAAGCCGTTGTGGCAGGTGAAAGTGACGGGCTTGCCACCAAAGATGGAAACACGACAACCTTGAGTGCTCAGAAAGGTACGACATTTGCTATTGAAGATGATAATCAATCAACTGATTCTGTCCCTGATATTGTGGATGTTGATCCAGATTCTGATTAGGAATTAGTATAGGAGTGTTGACAATGTATTTGTATCTTATAACAATCAAAAAAGGATCAAGCTGAGTGATGCAATGCGAAATTTTCCTCATGTTTCAGTTTCTACTAAGCTGTTGAACTGCTGGTCCAAAAACAATCAAAGAAAAAAAATGATATGATCTCTTCGTTTACGGCTCTTTATTCCTTCTCTTAACTGTCAACTTTCCCAGAAAGCAGCTTGCTTGTTTCCCTTCTTTCCCTCAATATTTTCTGTTGGTATGACATGCTGACAACACATGTTATTGGAGTTTTCTTATAAATCTAGCTCCACTCATCAGATGTCACTAATTCTGTTTTGTACATTAACCTTAGCAAGCTCATAATCTAGTCAAAGCTTTCATCTTGCCCGACACCTAAAATTTCAGGTTTAATTATTTTTAATAAAAAAACATGGTTTTGCTCCTTTTAAAAAAGAGTTACTGTAGTTCACTTAGGTAGCGTTTGGGACCGTTTTCCCAAAAAATTCAAAAGTTTTTTTTTTTTTTTTTATTAAAATTTAATATGGTTTGTACTTTTTAGATTATTTGATGTGCTGATGTTAAAAATAATTTTTAAAAAATAAAAAAAACATCATTTGACATACATATCGGCATGAAAAGTTATTTGAAAAATAACCACCATCACACTGCCAAATATGTTCTTACTCAGATTTAAATTAAGTTTGATTAGTTTAATCAGATCACTAAAACTTTAATTGAGTTAATTGAATTTTACCGAGATATTTTTTTTTATATTTAAATTAAAACTATATCTAAATTATGAATCATGTTTCCAGGTTAACTTTTTAAATTAGACCAGGCAAGTATGATTAAGACTTGGGATTTTCATTTGAATGTCTTGAAAGGAGTGTGATCTTGAGTGTTCTTTTGGTTAACCTGTTAAAGAAATATTAGATTGAATTTGTTTTGTGTTTTTTTAATTATTTTAACGTGTTAATATTAAAAATTAAAAAATATTATTTTAATATATTTAAAAATAAAAACTAATTTTTTAAAAAATTATATATGACGGACCAAATGCATGGTAATTGTCTATTTATGTAGCACAAAACACATGGAGCCAATATTTTTTGTTTTTGAATAAAGTCTTGGTCAGTTACCAATATACATAAGCAACATTGTAAGTCAATATTGGAGTGCTGGGCTGTTATAGTTTGACTATTCAAGGCGTGACCAAATGTTTTGGCTGCAATTATTGATCAGTTCATCTAATTTCTTCACAATAATTATAACTTCAAACACCTGACTGACTCCACCACTATCATTGATGCAGTAAATTTTTTTTTTTTAATATTTAATAATTTTTTAATTATTATAATCAGCTTTTATATGTCAAAATTAAATACTTTTATATCAATTGCTAGAGGGATTAATTAATTATATTTATGTTAAAAGAAGGAAATGGAGAAAGAGAGAAATGAGCCATTTAAACACTGAAATCACCTCTACCAGCAACAGAAAGCAAGCATCAGACAAAAATAAAAATCGTAAATTCCATGCAACAACAGCAGGAAAAATATTAAATTATGCAAAGATTAGTGACAATTCCATTAATATCTGAATTAAATAAAAATTTATAACCTTCACCAACCTCACTAAACTATTTATTTATTTATTAACAATGCCAGTGGAAATTGCACGGCATCTGGGTCCAATTTGGTTGCTTAATTTAATGAATTTCCTTCTTTATATATACAAAAACATGGCAAACAGGTCAATCGATATAATCAACAAGCTTTTATACTAAGATTTGGATTATTCATTCACACATCTACGATATGAAAATGTCAATAATTTCTCATTTTTTTTTATTACCCTCTCCACTCGGGATATAAGAAATAAAAATAATAGAAATAATAAGATATTTAGCTGAAAAAATAAAAAATAATTATATATGAATTTTTTATTTTTAAAATTAAAAAATATATTTTTCATTATCTTCATCAGAGCACATGATAAAAGCCTAATTTGCTAATTCATCACTCAAAAATAAAAGACTTCCTAGAAAGACAAATACTAGAATCCATTTTTAATGCACTAGCTCTTTTACAATTTAGCCTCTATAGTTTATCATAAATAACCAACTAGTCCTTATACTATTAAAAACAACTAAACAGTCTCTTGACTAGCTTAACTATCTTAAATGCAACATGTTTTTATTTTTTATTTTTTTTTCCAAATTTTTTTTTTCTGATCAGAGTTTTCTATCTCGCCTTCTTCTCTCTCTCTCTATTTTCAGAAAAAAATAAATTAAACTAAATAGAAAGAGAACATTGCATTGACAAAAAGGACAAGCAGATTTTAAAATATGATGATTTAATAATAAAACATGAAACTATAGGGCTAATAAATAAATATTCTAAAATTATAGGGACTAATTTATAATTAGTTCTGAACAAGCATGACACCTTGGAAAGTCCGAAGTCCAAACATGAACGCAGGCCAAATAAGCCACCAATTTCTGGTTCTTAACCGGCTCTTCTCTTATTTATATTGCAAACTTCCCTCCTCTCCTCTTCAGCAGTTCAGCCAACAAGAAACCATAAAAAAAAAAAAAACATTAATAAGATCACCATTTTCAGATCCTCAGATCTCTGTTCTGGTGCTTTTTTTCAATAAAGTTTGAAGCTTTTTGAGGATTATTATCAATGGCAGAGAAATCATGGGTGAGGATGGTGACTGCACAGACACCAACAAATATAGCTGTGATAAAGTACTGGGGCAAGCGAGATGAGACCTTGATTTTGCCTGTTAATGATAGCATAAGTGTCACTCTTGATCCGGCTCATCTTTGTACAACCACAACTGTTGCTGTTAGTCCTAGTTTTGACCAGGATCGGATGTGGCTCAATGGAAAGGTAGTCTTTTTTCTCATTTTTCTGTTTCAATTTGGTTGCCGTGGAAGTTCTTGATGGGATTTCAGTGGGTTTAATGACTCATTTAGATAGTGAATTTTTGTGGGTTCTCCTTGTTTTGTATGTTTAATGGTTATTTGGGACCTGGAAAGAAGGGAATTTACTGGATTAAGCTTTACAGTCAGATTCTGTTCTCATGAACTCTTTCCTTTTCGGAATTGGACGTCAACATAGCAGAGAATTTCTTTATTTGAAACCGTACTGTTTAAACAGATTTTGGAATTGCATGTCAGCTTACGTAGTTCATAAAGTCATGTGGTAGCGTTATCGTGATGTACTTATATCAAGGATGATGAGCATAAGAGAGGAAGAGGGCTAACTTGTTGTGTTGAGAATCCTGTGTGATTTATCATCAGGGAAAACTTTGATGTGTTTTTCATTGCATCCTATTTGGTTGTTGAGAAAATGTGAGGAAAGGAAAAAATTGATTGAGACCTGATACAAGATTTGATATTGAAAAGATGGACATGGATCTAGATTGGATAAAATTTAATTGCATTTCAATTTCCCTGTAAATGAGACAATTTGCTAGTTATGGTTCTTTGTAGCTAAGCAATGTGTAAATGGTTGCTGGGTTCGTGTTGAAATTCTCTACCTCACTGCTGACTCATGGCACATTTGGTTTTTGCTGGTTAGCGTAGGAGATTTCCCTTTCTGGAGGCAGGTACCAAAATTGTTTAAGGGAAATTCGTGCCCAGGCTTGTGATGTTGAGGATGAAGAGAAGGGTATCAAGATTGCAAAGAAGGATTGGGAGAACTTGCATGTGCATGTTGCTTCATACAACAATTTCCCTACTGCTGCTGGACTGGCTTCCTCTGCAGCTGGCTTTGCTTGTCTTGGTAAACATTTTCCCTGAATTTTCCTTGCTATGTTCACCCCCCCCCCCCCTTTTTTTTTCTTTTTTATGGTCGGGCCTGTATTTTTAAACATAATTTCTGTCTACTTCATTGAATGGTTGTGCTGGACTTCACATTTCTGAGAAATTCTTGTGAATGAACAATCCGAGTTTCGTATTGTTTAGAAAAATAGATGCAATTCTTGCTCAATGCTTAAATTTATTCAGAATCCTCTAGTCTAGCTTTATCATGGATGGAGCTTGGTATGTGGAATGATTATTCATTAATCGCTTTTGTTGAAAACACTCACAATAAAGCTTACTGTATATGATTATGGGGTCCATGTTGAAATTGACCAACTTGGCATATAGTTTTCATGAATCTGCCAGCTAGCTTTTCTGGATTATAATCACTGATGTGTACACATTTTTTTATATAGAAGCTCATATAGAAATGCAACAAGCTAGACAGAAATGCTTACTATTAATGAAGCAGTTTTCAACTTCGAGGAGCCCTTTTATTGTTTTTTCTGCTTTATATCTGCAGGGCTGTAGTATCAATTGCAATCTTGTATGGGACTGGAATAATTTATTCATCATGACATCATCTGGTTTTATCTTCTTATGTAGTTTTTGCCCTTGCAAAGCTGATGAATGCAAAAGAAGACAATAGTGAACTTTCTGCTATTGCAAGGTATACCTTAATAGCATAGGCATAATTTGAAGTGCTTGGTTTTATGTTTTTTTTGTCTTTACGTCAATAATTTTGAGTAGCATGAAACATTTTTTCCCCCCTAGAATTGTATTCTTCATATGCAGCTGCTATTTACATGTTTCATTTATTCCACTATATCCTCATACAGCTGTCACCACCAACAAATATTTATTATTCTGAATTCTGGCTAGATGCATCTTTGCTGATACCTAATTGCTTGTTCTTGGCTTACATCAATGATAGTATTTGATAACAATGATATCTTTAAGTAATTGATAAGTTGGTTTATAGGGAGCTGTCTTTAAGTAATTGATAAGTCGGTGTATTGGGTGCTGTCTTGACTTATTTTATAGCCCAGTTATATATTTAATTTAATCTGTCAATGCTTTTCAGATATGAGTGATTCAAGCATGCTAGTTGCTATTAACATTTGATATTTTATGAACATTGTTTCTTGGAAAGGTTCTTGCAATGTTTGATATTTTGTAAGCTTTGTTTTTCAGGCAAGGTTCTGGCAGTGCCTGTCGCAGTTTATTTGGTGGATTTGTGAAGTGGATCATGGGAAAAGTAAGTTTGATTTCGAGGTTCATCCATGGAGCCTTCTGATTAGATTGCTCTGTCCCATTTTGAGCAATTAATTATGATGCATTGTTTTTTAATATGTCAAGGCTGAGGATGGAAGTGATAGCCTTGCTGTTCAACTTGTAGACGAAAAGCACTGGGATGAACTTGTTATTATTATCGCTGTGGTATGTTTTCCCCCTTATTTAGAACTCGTGAGTCTGAATTTAGTTTGAGTTGCCTCTGGACTCTGGGAATAGCGGTCCTGAAAATACATTTGATTTTTCTTTGTCCTGTTGTTTTAGTAAACAGACTTGTGATTTTGTTCTCCAGGTAAGTTCACGGCAGAAAGAAACAAGTAGCACCACAGGAATGCGGGACAGTGTTGACACTAGCTTGCTTTTGCAACACAGAGCTAAGGTGCTTTTCAATGCCCTTAATTCAATTTCTTGCAACTTCTCTTCTTAAGCAGTTGTCTTTCTTCAATTGCAAAAAGTGCTCTTAGCAGTTGAGATTTTTAGACATAAATGGAGCTGGAGCCCTATTCTGAATCTATTCTGGATGATAACCATGCTTTGTGATTTGCACACTGCCTTTTCCTTGCTGTTCAGATTTAGATTTTCTATGAAATTTAACCCTCTTTTCCCTTTTTAGCTGTCTTCTGATCAATGCATTCTGAAATTGTTTGAAATTTATTTAACTTTTGGTAATATCTCCTTTCCTGTTTTGGACTAAATAGGAAGTTGTACCAAAACGCATTAAACAAATGGAAGAAGCCATAAAGAATCGTGATTTTGGATCTTTTGCACAATTAACCTGTGCAGATAGCAATCAGTTCCATGCAGTCTGCTTGGATACATGTCCCCCAATATTCTACATGAATGATACATCTCACAGGCAAGTAAAGTTTCTCGATTTATGTGACATGAAAATTTAAGCCTCATCAATTATTTATTTATTTGCCTGTTGAGCCCTTCACCAGACATAGAGTTTAGTTTTAATGTAGTGACTATATTTCAGGATAATCAGCTGTGTTGAAAAATGGAATCGCTCAGAAGAAACACCTCAGGTTTGTATTTTTTTGCTATCTTTTTTTTTTTGTTTGTTTATATACGCCACATTCTAGGAGCTTAACTTAGAAGCAAGTTCCAGATAGAATGTCATGGCATTAACATCGTTATTTTCCAAAAATTTGATCATAGATGATGGTCAAGCTTGGGGCACAGATGATTGTATAGGTGATTTAAGGATGATAGCATAATAAAATTGCCTTCTCAATTGTCTAATTATAGTATTTAGTTTTCATTTGTTCTTTTTGCAAACATGTTCTGTACTATTAGCTGATCCTGCGTGGTTCCTCAAGTACAGATATACTTTCCTGCTGTTGCTGAAATATCATGAGATAATTTATTTGGTATTGGGTTTTGTAACTGAAAATGTATCACTTCATCATATCAAACATGAAGCTTCTTTTCACTTGTGGCTTGTGCTATTTTACCTATCCGTAATGACTTATCATAACATTGTTTTAATGCTTGCAACCACTTCATTTGTTGTTGATTTTCCTAAAATAAAAAATAAAAGAAAAAAGAAACAAAATGATAGTTAGAATCCTACTGGCCCTGCCAGCTAATTGTCACAGTTTCCAAATGTGTAATGGTTGGCTAATGATGAGATTTCCTTGACAGGTAGCTTATACGTTTGATGCTGGGCCCAATGCAGTTCTGATTGCACATAATAGAAAGGCTGCTACCCAGTTATTGCAGAAGCTGCTTTTTTACTTCCCTCCAAGTTCCGATGCTGATTTGAACAGGTATATTGTCTTCCAATGTCAAGGTCACAAAAGGATTTTGGTGCAATGTTTTGGAGGCTATGCATGATTTATACAACCCCATCAATCAGTTTTCAAATAATCAAACTTTTTTTCCTCAGTTATGTTATAGGTGATAAGTCCATACTAAAAGATGCTGGGATTGAAGATATGAAGGATGTGGAAGCTTTGTCACCACCTCCAGAAATTAAGAATGCCCAGAGAAGCAAAGGAGATGTCAGTTATTTCATCTGTACGAAACCTGGTAGAGGTCCTGTTTTGCTCTCTGATGAAAGCCAGGCTCTTCTCCATCCTGAAACTGGACTGCCCAAATGAACTTAGGAGCACATTTAACTTTTCTTGCACTTCTGTACTTTTTAGTCTTGTTGACCAGAGTTGGACACTTCTGTGACCCTGAAGTGTTTCCACTGTGATGATTGTTTGCAGTAATTAAGGGTTACTGTGAAGTGATTCTCTCAACTGTTCCGCGCAAATTTGCAGTTAATGCTGCTTTTTGCCTTGCATTTGTAATTTATTTTATATTTCAGTCCATTTAAGTTATCGGTGTCAACAATGAATAATCTGTCCGTTGCTCCTTCTAAGCTTCTTTCAGCTGTTAGCATTGAATAGTTTTTATGATGTTTCCGACATTTTGTATCAGTTTCTGTTATAAATCAATAAATTCTTGGTTTACCTATTATGTTTGTTATTTATCTTCATTTTTGCCAGTGTGCTGGGATTCCCGACACAATTCCCCTTAAAGGCTCCAAAGATTCAATAAATTATTGGTTTACCTGTTATGTTTGTTCTTGATTCTGTTTTCTTTAGCTTGCCGGGCATGCTATTATGCTGGGTTTTTTTTGGCTATACTGTGGTGTTAGATATTCCAAAGCTGATCTGCCCCGCATTCACAGCTTAAGCCACTTCATCATTGGACTATCTAATGGAAACGCCAACCAGCTAATGCTAAGCTGTGAAATGTAGTGTCGAAATATAACATTTTTGCAACGTGACCAAATCTCAGTTACAGACACATGGTTTGTACAGCAGAAAGACATACAAAATGTTTGAACATAATCAGGGATGCACTGTTCACCCACCTAGCCCTACAACAAATAGGATCAATCCCTTCCTAGAAAAGGAACCTTTAAAATCTGTCCGAAGTTCTGTGGGATTGCGGTGAATAAATGTCCAGCACCAGGGACCTCATGGTAGTCAATCCATGGAAGTCTTTGGGCAATATATCGCTGCAAGCTAGAAGGCACCATTATATCTTCATCACCCTGCCATAGATGAACTGAGCCTTCATTGTTAGGAAAAGGATTCTCAAGATCCATGGGATCAAATTCCCACTTCCCAAATCCAATCATTAAGTCTCGATGTAAGGATTCAAACACTCCTTGCAGCGTTGCTTGTGGCTGTATAAAAAGAGAGGGTACAAAATTCCAAATGAGATAGGGTTTATAAGAATTCTGTCACGTTACTATCCATTCGTGGATGAAAAACAAAGCCTATCAGACTATGGCAAGATTATGCATGAGATGATCGAATATCTTTTTTCCGCCTCCACTTTCAGACAGAATTTATTAAGATACTCATGGTTTGTGATTCATTTCCTTGTAATGAACAAAAGAGAGTAACAAGAAAATGAAGTACCCTGTTGCTTCTCTTCTCTGCCATCATGGGTAGGATTTCTAAATCCTGGCGGGATAAAATATCAGTCTTCATGGATATAGCAGCTGATGCAGGAAACCATTTCTGAGTGTTCCACCAGTAGGTGAGCCACGGAGTATGGTGAGCAACATATAATGCCCAATGATCCTGTCGAATCTGTCGGTAGTAGGCTTCTGCTGATAAGTTCGCAGGAAAGCCAGGCCACCAATAGTTGACAACAGGAGCAATCAGTGTCGCTCCTGATAGCCTGGAAGAAACAAGAGCACATGATTTGAAGCAAAAAATAACACCAGACAGAACTGTGAGGCAGCATATCACAAACAAATCTCAAGCAGATTCCTGATACTAGAATACACTTGAGAACATTGACAATTATTTTTCATAGCATGCTTTACTTTTTTTTAATTGAGTTCTTTTTTGAAATTACTGCATTTTTTGATGCAACATCCCGCATTCTGAAAGTTGGCAGAAGATCCCCAATGTAGCAAATTTACCAGAATTGCAAGTAAAACAGTCTCACCTATGAGGGATGTACTTGAGGCAGCCCCAAACCACTTGGCCTCCCATGGAGAATCCCACCACATAAAATTTATATCCTAGTCCTAAATGATCAGCAAGCTCTTCTATATCTAAAGCTAAACTTTTAGGAGTTCGCCTGGGATCTGGATCGCTTTCTCCGTAACCTGGCCGATCAAAGGACACAAAGTACAACCGCAGCTCCTCAACAACATCCTGAAAATCATCACATAAAATGAGGGGTAAAAGTTAGATTTCTCCATCAACAAATACAATCTCTTGACCAGTGAAACCTTAAAGAGTTCCATTAAAACATTAATTTAGAAATAAATTACCAGAACGGGTTCTGTCATACTCATCATATCATGTTTCGTAGAGGCAAAACCATGAACAAGTATGATCTTAGCTTTGGCAGTTTCTTTAGAGACGCCATGCTCCTTGTAGGACAAATGCCTCCCATCCCTCAGCTTCATTCTAGGCGCTGTAATGGGAGGGCCATCCAGGGTTCCACAAATCTTTGGAGGTGGTGGCTGGGTGGCCTGATATGCCCATACCGCCAACCCAAGAAATAAGATCACAGTAACCTCCTTGAACATCCCTAGGAAAAATGAGAGTTTTTTCACAAGCTGGGCCATGAACTTGGAGAAATTTTCATCAACTTGATACTGACAATAATCGACCCAGATTAATCTGATTGTTACAAATTATTCTCAAACACAGCTAAATTATTTTGTTTTACAGCATATCAACCAAAAATCTGTTTCATTTAACAGGCTAATTATCAACATTAACAAAGACCAAAACACACTCTCAGTCATGAAAGACTCTTCATAAATTTATGGGAAATATGTACTACTCCAAAGATCTTGGAAATTAAGAAACAGTCATACTCATCTTGGTATCATATTATCCGTTTCTAGCAGAGAATTAAGCAAGCGTTCAAAGATGAAACAAACAAGAGAAATAAAAACAGTGAAGTATCTTATTCCTACTACATTTCTTATCTCTATTGTTTCAACAAAATAAGATATCCATCCATCCAAACTCTACATTGCAAATGTAGCTAATGCTTCATACTTGTGAGAGTAAAAAACATCAAGAAACTTGAGAGGGAGACATAACAAGAACCTGAGAAATTAACAGCCTCCCCAGTAACTGTGTGCGCGAGGGAGAGGGAACCTGCCATAAAATAAAATGAAAAGTTTCTTCTTTTGAAGCAGCTAGTGCAGTTGCTTGCTGACTTCCACCACATTTTATAGTCAAATTTTCACTTGGTATAATGATGAAAGGGTATCAATTATCTACTGTAAGAAATGTAATTATTTGATACTGGTTGTTTTTTAAATAATTTTTCGTGTTAAAATATATATTAATAATATTTTTATTTTTTAAAAAATTATTTTTGATATCAATATATTAAAATAATTTAAAAATATTAAAAATATATTAATTTGAAATTAATAAAAATTTAAATTTGTTTTAAAAATTTTTAAAACAAAAAAATAAACATACGATTAAAATAAATAATAAAATATTTCGACCAGATTCAAGATAAACGGACGTACTATTTGTGGTTGAAAAAGACCCCTCTGACTTGTAATCTCCCCAACCACTTCTTCAAACCTTATGTTCACTGATGGAAATTATAAAATAAAGATGTTTTCCCAAATATAAAAGGAATCATCACATACTATTTTAGAAAGCAACTCCAACAATATTATTTTGAAAAAATAAAAATAAAACAACATTGCTCTCCATAAAAGTTTTTTTTAAAATTCATTGTAAATGATCTCTTAATTAAATTTAACTAGACTAATCAAGTTTTATTTTAAATCCTTAGATTAATTAAATTTAACTGAATAAATATTCAAAATAATAAATAAACAAAACATGGCATCTATTTTATTTTATATCAATAAATTATCGAATAAATCCTATTATTTATCAAGGATGGTTAAATAATTATAGTAAAAAACATGATTTAGACTTTTCTATAACGATTTCATTTGATAATAATGTTATTTAATATAAATTTTTTTATTTAAAATTATATTAAAATAATTTATTTTTAATATTAGAATATCAAAACTATAAAAAAATAAAAAAAAATATTAATTTAATATTTTTTCAAGATAAAAATATTTTTATTAAAAAAAAAAACATAAATGTGAAACACCTCTTTAAAATCATCAAAATATATATAAAAAAACATTAATTAGCTTTGACTTCGACCAACATCAACGGCCCCATCAAAAACCCAAAGGGAGTGGCTAACAATTGGTCGTTCTTTTCCTTCCTTGCGTACATGAACAAAGAAAAATCATTATGCTCCTTGTAGGCCATGCCTACCATCCCTCGGTTTAATTCTTGATGCTGTAATGGGAGGGCCACCTGGGGAACCACTAGTCTTCTGGGGTGGTGGTTGGGTGGCCTGATATGCCCATGCCACCAACCCAAGAAACAAGACCACCGCGACCTTCTTGAGCAACCCTAGTAAAATGGGATGGGAGTTGTATCATGTCATTTGTTACTGACATTAACCAGATTAAATTAATCGTTGCAAATGAATCTCTAACGCAGCTAGATTTTCTGGTTTTACATTATATCAAATCCAACACAAATTTGTTTCATTGAATAGGCTGTAAATGTATCAACATTATCGAAGGTAACATCGAGAAAAGCCGATCTAAAACAAGGGTTTGGAGAGTACACTAGCGGTGAAGAAAGACTACCCTCGTAGATGCATGATTTACAGAAGGAAACTAAATCAGAGATGGTCGAAATCAACTTGCAAATTGGAAGGATTAATCATATATACCCTCTGTTTTAGCAGAAAATGAAGCAAGCACTAAAGCGTTGCAGCAAAAAGCAAAATACTTCAAGAAACTAAAACAGTGGAGTCTATGTCTACTAAACGTAACTTTCCAATCTGTTCATGTTTAAGAAGATAAGGTGTCCTAAACTCCACACAGAGAAGGTAAATATGAATAAACTTCGGAGGAAGACATGAAAAACAAGAACACGCACGAGACCCTGGAAAGTTCTACCGAAGCAGGCCTGACAAAGTTTCTTGTATTTCATCACTAAGAAAGTAATTAGGTTTTTTCAAGTCTCGGGATCAAAAGTTGTGCTTGTTTTCGTCAGAAATCAGGGCTTGACACGGTTTATTGTATTTCATCGCTAATATTGACGCTACATATAAACGAAATGTAATGCTGAGGATAGAACCGATGGCTTTGCTCCTCGACTGCATGTTTCTTGGAGACGACTTACAAAATAATGTGGACTCGGAGATTTCATACAAAGCATGCCTTTCATTTGCTGCTTCGACCACTTCATCATTGGACTCTTTTATGGGCGTGTCAACCTGAAACTTGCCCTCCGACTGGGTTTAAAACCTCTGTTTTAAATGTGTTTAAACTCGAATTGAATAAACTAAACTATAGAAACCAAATTGAAAGTTTTGACAAATCAAGAGCACTGATTTGTGATTATCTTCATACCAAAGTTGGGTCCCGGTCTTTACCTTCGGACCCCCTTTATGTAATTTGTGGGCCCAAATATGCCCAATTTTCCAAAACACTTGGCTTTGGCCCAGCTTATTGCCAAATTGTTGTGGGCCATAAAAAACTGAAAAAACCTAAAAAATACAACAAAAAAACTGAATCATAAAAAACACTGATTAGAACGAAAACTAGGGCCCAGGGGTATAAATATTAAAGTTTCCTTTCTTCTCAACCCCCCAGATCTCTCTCTCTCTCTCTCTCTAAATCTCTTTGTATCTCAAGTCGGGTAGGGTAAGATTCATTACCTGCCCGAAACATAACTTTGTCCTTTAGGGTTTTATCCAAACCTGCCGGAGCGATCAACAACTATCAATTCATATCTGTTTGGGCGGATATCCATGGGTTCGGTTAAAACTGTGATCCCTGGTAGCAAACTTTGAGAATAGAACTGGGGTCGTAATCCAATCGAGTTGCAATATTGTTTGAAACTAAGAACAGAACAGGATACAGTGCCATGAACCTAGGAAGAAAGGCAAACAAATGCTGACGCCAACTAAGCTCGAAAGAGGGCTAGTTTTTTTCAAGCAAAAGAGCCTTTATAATCGCTTCGCATATCTCTGGGATGTAAGGGAACATGTGTCCAGAGCCAGATATCTCATGGTAGTTTATCCAGGGAAGTCTTTGGGCAATATATCGTTGCAAGCTAACAGGCACCATCTTATCTTCATCACCCTGCCATAGATGAACCGTGCCTTCATTGTCAGGAAAGGGATTTTCAAGATCCATGGGATCGAATTCCCACTTCCCAAACCCAACCATCATGTCTCGATGTATGGTTTCAAATTTTCCTTGCTGCATTGTTTGTGGCTGCATAAAATGAAAGGAGAGATTCCAAATCAGGCGGGAAGATTCATAAGCACTTCTTAAGGATCAAGTAGGATGTGGCCAATAACATTTCTTATAGAAGAGTCAATTATCATTTGTTGATCTAAATCAATTTCTAACTGGATCTCCAGAACTTCTGGTTCGAAAAACTCTTCTGCTTCTAATATATCAAAGGAAAATTGGAAGTTTCTGCAGTGTCTTAGCTTTCCACAAGCCAGTTCCAAAAAACAAAAGGTTCCAAGGCAGCCCCTGTAAAACTAGAATTCCGGCCAGTTACTGTTCTCTCCTGGTTAAAAGATCAAAGCCTCTCGGACTGGCTCTATGTACACTGCAAAAATTATGTATGCGATGATAACTTTCTCACTAGCAATATCTTCTTCTTGCCTCCAGTTTCAGAGACACAAAATATGTCAGGATAAACTTGATATATGGTTCATTTCCTTGTAATGTGGAAAGAGAGAGAGAAAACGAAGTACCATGTTCATTCTTCCATCTGCAACCATGGAAAGGAGTTCTAAATCCTGACGGGAGAAAACTTCAGGTTTACGGGCTGCAACCGCCGATGCAGGAAACCATTTCTGAGTGTTCCACCAATAGGTGAGCCATGGAGCATGGTGAGCAACACGCAATGTCCACTGGTCCTGAGGTAGCTGTAGGTAGTAGGCTTCTGTTGATAAGTTGGCGGGAAAGCCAGGCCACCAGTAGTTGACAACAGGCGCAATTAGTGCTGCTCCTGCTAGCCTGCAGCACCATGGGCACCGAGCTTAAAACATATAATAACTCCAAACAATGACATGAGCCAAAGCAGAAAAAGCCACCAGTTGTTTACGTTGGGCACAAATTATCCAGCAGATTCTTGATGCTCCAATAAAAGAACTCTGGTCATTATTTTAGATAGCATGCTTTATTTTCTCACTTCTGACATATTTTTGAATTACTGTATGATGTTCATGCTTTGTCCCAGATCTTAAACAGCAGGCAGAACATCCTCCAGATAAGCACAGTTGACGTCATAACAGCAAGAAAACAGTCTCACCTGTGAGGGATGTACTTGAGGCAGCCCCAGACCACCTGACCTCCCATAGAAAACCCCATAACATAAAATCTGGATCCAAATTCTAAATGATCCGCAAGCTCTTCTATATCTAAAGCTATGCTCTCCGGAGTTCGCTTTGGATGTGGATCACTTTCTCCATAACCCGGCCGGTCGAAGGACACAAGGTGGAATCCCAGCTCCTCCACAACTTCCTGACAAACAAAAACGACACAATCTCTTGACTAATGGAACTTTAAAAGGGCTAAACACAAAGATTTAGAAATGTTGGAATACCGGAGAGAGTTTTTCCACGCTCATTGTATTATGTCTCATAGAGGCAAAGCCATGAACATGTATGATCTTATATTTGGCAGTTTCTCTTGAGACACCATGCTCCTTGTAGGCCAAATACCTCCCATCCCTCAATTTTATTCTAGGTGCTGTAACAGGAGGGCCGCCTGGGGTACCGCAAATCTTTGGAGGTGGAGGGTTGGTTGCCTGATATACCCATACCACCAGCCCAAAAAGCAAAGCCGCTCTAATTTCCTTCTGCATCCCTGCAAAAATTAGAAGAAAAAAAATAAAAATCCAGAGACTGTAGTTGAAAACCAGAGAAAAATTTAGTCACGCTTATGAAAGCCCAGAGAAATTTGATCGTTACAAAATTGACGATGAACTCCCATAATTTATCCCCAAGATTTTTCATTTTTCAAAGATCAAATCCACAAAAAAGTTTGTCACAGTTTACCAACACTAACAGAGATCATAACACACAGAAAATCAGGTTTGAATCAATCAAGAAAGGCTATGATTATAAATTTGTGAGAAATACAAGAAATTCTAAGAATCATATCCAGACCATTAATTTCACTGCTTCAAAAGAAAAGAAAAGGGCATGTTCAGCTTAAAACAAGTCGAACAAATATTATCTGCTTCCAGCATGGATTGAAGAAATGAGTCGGTCATTGCAAAGATCATCCAAATACTAAAAGAAACAAAAAATTTGGTATCCATTTGCTTTGTCAAGCAAAAACGTTACTGAATATTTATAAATCTCAAAGTGGACATACCACACCAATAAACTTAAGTGGTTACTTATGAAGAACAGGAAGCAAAACAACGTAGTCCATGTCTGTTTTGTGTGTGGGAGAGAAAGAGAGGAGAGAACCTGCAAGAAACTGAAATGAAGTTCTACTGAATCAGCTGATAGATTGTTGCTGACTCCTGGTTCTTGCAGATGTTTAGCAATTAAGGTGCCGGTAACACAGCTTTTCACAAAAAAATTATAATTGTTTAAAAATTAATTTCTTAAATAACATCCTCGGACCTCAATCATTCGTTGTATATGGAGAGTGACAGAAAAATAAAGGAAAAAACATCTCTTTTTTTAGTTAAATTAAATAAAAGGGTTGGTAAAAAAAAGCAGGTAAAATTACAAAAAAGGGTGCGCACTCACATTGTTCAATGACCAAGGAATGGGGTGAGCAAATTAACTGTGTCGTCAGAAATATTAATAAAAATTGACTTGAAAATTAACCATATTGAATTATAATTTTGGTTAGACAATTAAAAAAAAAATAAATTTGGTTTTTCTTTTAAATTTGAAAGAACAAAAAAACCGATATTAATCAAATTAAATTTAAAAAACCAAGTATATATAATAAAAAATAGGAATAAATACTAAATAAAACTAAATACCTATTAAATCAATATCCATAAAAAATAGCACTTGAGGTCTTGACCTAGTGGTGAAAGTGGCTTGTTCCTTTCCACCCCATCAGGGTTCAAATCTCACTGTGCACGTCTGTCACCCCCGCGGTGCCTTACATATTCATTGAGTTTGCAGGATATTCAGTGGACCATGAGATTAGTTGTGGTGCGCACAAGCTGGCCCGAACATCCACGTAAATAAAAAAAAATATATCCATAAAAAATATCTCTATTAATTCAAATTGGATTTATTTAAGTTTATTACAAGTTTGAAAAAAAAAGACCTAGATTTTTTTATACAATCCTTATCCTTAGCAGTATCATCTTTTATTAAGCTATGAGTATTGAAACCATCTAATAGATGATTTAATGATAAGAGTTTGAAGTTAAAAAGTTTATTATTATTATGATTTAAAGTTCGAACTTTATGGTTGTTAATATAATAATTACTAAAAGTTTATATAATTATTAATTTCAAGACCATGAAATTAGTTGAGATATATATATATATCCTAATACTAACATAGAAAAAAAAGAAGCTATGAGCATCGTGGAATTGCAAAAACTGTGCTGCTAAAAATTAATTGATGGCCACGGTAGAACAGCACTTGAATAGGACTTGGATTTGCTTTCTTTACGCCATCGGTTTGGCAGTTTGCAAGCTACGGTTGGTCGATTGAAAAAAAGAAAGAAAAAACATTTTCTAAGCGGAAGAATATAATACATATATACATATGGTTAATAAATATAAACGAGTCAAGGGGTTGTAATTTTATAAGTATTAATATTTATTCTCTAATTAAAAAGTTTTGAGTATGATTATTAAACTTATTTGTTGATCAACTTAATACCTTGTTGGTTTAAAATTTAATTGATAATGGATTTAGTTTTGAATTATATTGATAATTAATCTAATCAAACTCAAATTTGATATATATATATATATATATTTTTTTTTTTTTTATAAACTGAAGGTTTGATTTTTTTTTTTTATAACAAAAAAAGAAAGCGTAAGGGAACATAATACATACAATAATCCACCGTGATGGTACTGCCACTTAACTGAAGAAGGTAAGCCATCTCTGTCATTCAAAGCTAACGTAGAAAAAGAAGAAAAAAGGTACTGTCAGTGTTGCGTCCCCCACACTCTCTCCCCACCAACCACTCTTACGGTAAGTTTGTGATTATAATATTATTATTTTTATTTAAAAATATTATTTTATTTTTTAAAATTTATTTTTAATATTATTATATATATATATATATATATTTTTTTTTTTATCAAGAATCTTAAAAGTGAATACCATGAATTTTTATTTTTATTATGATATGTTTTTTTTTTTTTTATGTTTTAAAATTATTTCTAATAAAATTTAAAATTATTTTTTTTAAAATTAATATTTTTTTACTGTTTTAGATCATTTTGATTTGCTGATATTAAAAATAATTTTAAAAAAATAAAAAATTTATTTTTTTAATACATTTCTGAATGAAAAACACTTTAAAGCAACTACATTTTTAAATAGGCTTTTTAGATTATACTCGGGGTTATTTTAAAAATATTTTTTGTTTAATAATATATTATAATAATATCTTTTTATTTATTAAAATTTATTTTTGATATTAACATATTAAAACAATTTAATAATATACAAAATAATTTAAAATTAAAAAACAAATAATTTTTTTAAAATATAATTCAACCACAAAAATAAATACTATATTTGTTGTGATACCACGGTCGCTTTAAAAATAAATAAATTTAAGTTTTTGTTGAATTTTAAGATAAACTTAACATATATATATATATATATATTTATAACCAAATAATTGTTTAAAAAAAACATATCCAAAAACAGAGTGGAAGACAATAAGCTGCAGTTGGGGTAATGAATTTTCAACAAAAGAGACCTGCTCCTGCTCCAACAACCAAAATAATTGCTCATCAATAATCAAAATCTTGTCCTTCAATCACAAGTTTAGAAGACTAATAAATAACGAAGTATTAGTTGGGTTTTTTTTTTTCAAATATTTCTTCTTTAAAACAATTCAACAGGCTGGTAGGTGGTCACCCCCCTCAATAATGTACCATTTTAGAACTTATGCATGGAAAAGTCACAGCTCTGAGACAGATATCAGGATGAGGCGATTGAATTCAACCCAATGAGCGGCTTCTACAATATGCATAAGCTAGGCCCTGCATGTTTGATTCAACCTAATGAAGAAACATGCCAGCAAACTCCTGAACATGGTTGTAGACTCTGAGACACTCACCCTTGAAGGATTCTCGAAAACCCTGTTGAATGAACAGCACAGGACGCACATTGCACTCTCACGCATTCCATTTTAATGTCATGGAAGAAGAAGAAGAAGAAAACCTGATCGAGTTGTTGATTAGCTCTGACTCTAAAAAGAAATGAAATCCAATGGCTAACGGAGCAAGTGGAGTTGCGGTGGTTGATTGGTGCTGGATTTGACTTGCTTCATGAGAATGAAGAGTGGGAATTGAAGGCATGAAAACCTAACTTAATTTTACTAAACCATTTTTAAAAGAAGCATCCTCACTGGATTGCTAGTCATTATAAGGATTTCCTTGGAGAAGAGATTTAAACACACTTTCGTCTTATAATTTCTAATCTTGAGATGGTTGTACTCTCATTTTAGTTTATGTGCCTGTACTATTATCATTTTTTTTTTTGTAGTATGTATTTTCTGGAATGGTGTCATCTGTTCTTATAATATGTATTACCTAAATCTTCTTCATAAGCTGTTCATAATCCTCTGCTTATGCAGGTATCTCCTTTTGTTTTGCTTAGTCACTTGATGACACGAATCTGGTGTATCTATTGAGTAGATAATGTGGGGACTTGATAAAAAGCATTGCGGTGCTTGAACTTTAAATTTCTGTAGCTCCTTTGCTATGCAGCCATAATAGGAGACGGCCTTGATAATAAAAGCTGAATTCTATACCGTATATCAAGAAGAAACTTTAGGTTCCAGTTAGTACTGTGAGGAAAGGAAAAATTGAAAACTGCAGCATGGCACTACCATCTGGTTTTCTTGTTATGGAACTTTAATTGGCTAACTATTTAGATAGCTGTTCTCCTTTTGTGCAAAAGTGAAAGAGCATCAATCTGCCACAATAGCAAGTGTGATGGTTTTTTTATCATCGATCTGACTTCGATTCAAGATCATAATGATGCATCAATTGAATGATCTAATTCTGTATATTGAGTTCAGGGAGCTGATGCACCGACCAAGTTTCAGGCAACGAAACAGATTGTCGGGTGCCTGGCTCATTATAAAGTTGCTAGAGGGGCTATCAGGCTTGCTATTCGGCAGTCTTTTCTTGGTAGAATTTAGTTGGCCGTTTTTTATTTTATTACATTATATCCTTCTGTTTCTAGCGCTTCTTTTCTGCAATCAGTTTTGTTGACAGAAATTTTAAGATTTCTTTTGGAATCTTCTGTATCTGCAGTATCTACTGACATGGCTCCTGGAGTACACCCAGATTTTATGGAAAAGCATGGAGAAAACCAATGGTCTGAAATGCAACAGGACTTGTTATCAATCTCTCTTTTTTGCTTGCAGTGTAAGAGAGAGATATGCGCAAAGGAAGTTATATGGACATTACGTACAAGTATTTCAAGGTATCCTATCGTAACTTTTCAAGCATAGACAAGAAGCTGCAGGTAGATTAAGCTGTGTGTTTAGGCTCACCCTTGACACAACTTCGGTGTAAAAGAGAGACCAGAAGATTTCATTTATCAATCATCAAATATATCTTCACAAGCACATTTTTTCCTCTAAAAATAAAGACTGGCTAGAGTTTCAACATGCAACTAGGCACTCCATGATCTGCACACAACGAACAAAGGGGGAGAAAAGGGAGGGGGCGTTACTGATTTAAGACATCCACGAATCAGGGCTTGTCAGAATTAACGGGATTTGTTGTAGAACTGGAGCTTGCCTTGGAGTTTGTCTTGGAGAGTTTCTGCTTCAGCTCTGACAACAGTGCCTGATTCTCTTGGTTTAGGCGCTGAGCTTTCTTCCTTAGCATCTCATTCTGTTGGATTATATAACAGTTCTGCAAGTATAGCTGCGAGTTTAGCTTTTCCATCTTGAACACCTGCTATTGCACCTGAAAATATTGCAAAAACACAGATTATTAGCAAAGATGGTGCCCACCTATATACAAATTGTTATGAGACAAGGAGTTGGGAATTTAATTCGTGTACCTAGAAGTCTACTTGATAAACCTACCTGTATGCCTTATTAGGAAAAGAATCTAAGATTAGGAGCATACAAAAGAGAGGGATGATTATACGTATCATTCCTGAAGTGTACATGTACACACACACACACACACACACACACACACACACATACCACGGGGGGTTACTCAAGACAAAACAAGGGATTTGAAGACAGCATGGTTTACCCAAAACAGCAGACACCCCATCTGCAAAGCCCTCATGCCTGCCATTTCCACGTAGAATAACTTGATTATACGTGTGTCTTTAACCGTCTATAGCTCATGAGATCTTCACTGGCATATTCAAAAGAAAGAGGGTCTTGTGGATTTTGTTAGAGCAACGCACGTAAAAGGAATGTGTGCGGTAAACATGATGCACGAAAAAGTGAAATTTGTGTGCCAGTGGAAGCAACTTATAAGAAGAGGTGTTTAAATCTACATGTGATGGCCAGTATCAGTATCCCTGGTTTAGAAACAACGAAGGTTCGAGGGAAATTTCTCGTGAATACATCAGCTGAAGTAGATGGATTACCTAAACTCCATCGAAATAAACTCCGTCGAGGTTTCTCGTGAACGACATTGATGCAAATAGACATTAATTACTTGAGATTAAATTTAGAAAAGAATTTAATCTCGATAAATGAGAATTTATGAGGAATGGGAAGAAAAGCTGATGATGCTTGGGGTACAAGATGAGAAAAGGGTGTTTTTAGTACGGAGAGACGAAGGCGTGTGGTCTGAGGGTGAGCACGGGAGGCAGCTGAAGTAGGGAAGGGAGGTTTTGAGATTCATGTGACAGCAAGCTGGCGGAAGGAAAGCAATTATCTGCTTTCTTTCTTAAATGGCATGTCTAATGATTGCGGCTTAACTGTCTAGCTTTGGCCAAATATGTCCGTCCCCTTGTCCACTTCTTGTTCTTTTTTTCAACATCATGTGGTTGTGACATCATGCCAATAACTTGTTAAAAATTCTGAAGTGTTTTATTTAAAATTATTTTTTAATAATTGTTTTGAAATAATGTCAAAAATAAATTTTTAAAATAAAAAAATAAATATTATTTTTATATATTTCCAAACAAAAAATACTTTAAAAAACAACCTCTACTATAAAATCAAATATACTTTCAATCTCATTTAGTTATTAGTGTTTATTGCATGGTTTTATACGGACTCCACTAAAAACTAAAAACTATCTCATTAAAGTAGAATCTTAATCTTAATTCAGAAAAAGCTATCCTTCAGAAAAAACTTGTAATTTTAAAACTCGCAAAAGCGACCTTAATCTCTCCACTCTCAAAACTACAAAAAATAAAAATAATAATTACAAAAACTCTTCTATAATTTGATATGAATTTCACTTTTTCACCTTACTTTTATAAATTACACTTTTTATTTTTTAGTTTATATATTCAATAAGAATTTACTTCCTGACAATGTATTTTGTTTAACCTACGATGTAAAGATATAAAATATAATTTATAAAAAGTATGAAAAAAAAGTAAAACTAAATACTCGTTTCTAACAAGATTTGCTATAAACATAACTATATAAAAAAGTGAAAATATGAAAACTTAAGTCCTAATACAAAAACTTTCAAAAAAAGTCAATTTTATAGATAAATCCTTTATAACTAGCTCTTATAATAATAATAATAATAAGTTGATCCAAACCCATTAAATGCGTAGTTATCAAACAGGCTAATAGCTTGAGTCACTGGATCATGAAATTAAATTGCTTTTATTTAAATAAAATAATATTTTATTTTAGTTTTTTTTTTGTTTTTACGAAAAACTCAAATTTTATTGTTTATCTAGTCGTATATCACTCGTGTTTAACTAGATGAATCAAATAGAAAATTAACCCGCTACGATACGATACAGATTTAACTAGGTTAATTTTTAAAACAATTTGATAAAAAGAAAACACCTGACCCGTGCAAAGCACTTTTAAGAGGTTACTAGGCAAGTTTAATAATCATTGATTAAAGACGCCGCATCCATTAAATACACTTGTTACGTTAACGACCGTTATTTTAAACAGTGAGACAAACTAATACTAGCGTGTTCATTCATGGGTGGTGGTTCCGGAGAAAAGACCTCCGAAGGAAGATCCCTTCAGAGGAGGGAGGAGGGAAGAGAGGAGAAATAGATGCTACAGAGAAAAGGCTCCAAAGGAAACCCTTCAGAGGAGGGAGGAGGGAGGAGGGAGGAGGGAGGAGAGGAGACATAGATGCTACGGAGAAAAGGCTCCAAAGGAAGACCCCTTCAGAGGAGAGAGGAGAGGAGAAAGAGGAGCTACTCGTTGGCGTGGGTCCATTTTTTTCATCCAACCATGAGAAGACCACAGCTGCGGACAGTCCGAACCATGGTAGCCAGGCATTTGCGATCCTGACAATCCACACGATTCAAGCATGGTGAATCCCTACCGATCAAGGGTGCGCTTGGTTCGCACAGAAAGACCAGATCGCAACAGATGAACAGCTGCATTAATGGTCTCCAAAACTGTCTCCGTCTTTCCCCGTCCCCGAGGGTGGCTAAGCACACGTGCCATGATCAGTGGGCGTGAAATTTTGAATGGGAGGATAGTCGATCAACAAGCTTACAATCTTCCACATTCTGATGGGTGCATCAGTGCCTGCACATTTCCAGCATGGTAGAAGCATATAAGATTGCTGGGCAAACACTCAGACATCCACAACGAGTGTAAATTTTTGACACACGAGAATAAAACATGTGAGGAAGCAGGAATAGATTACAAATAACTTCATCCATCATAGATTGCAATCAAAGATGCTGTTACAGTTCAAAAAGATCTGTTCCTATCATTCATGAAGCGAATTGCTTCATTATTCCTGCAAGTCAAATGTACAGCACAGTCAGGCGTAATCAGAGTTCTCTAAGGGGGCAAGCGGCGACAAGCCAAAAACATGCCAACTCCGATAGAAATGTCCTTCAAGCACATCCCCTTTGGCCCTTATGGTCTGTAGGGATGAGGAAAGCAAATTAATTTATCTTATATTAAAAGATGCAAACAAGTCCAAAAGATAAACAACATGAGCACCGTGATAAAGGGATGTACCTTCAATTAGACTGGGCACGCACATCCACAACTCTGACAATTCTTCTTCCTAATTTGATTCTTCATCATCATCAGTGACAAAACGGAGCTCCTGTCCAGTAATACTAGTTGATCTGCCAAGCCCTTGAGCTTCTTCATCCTTCACCACATGGAAGAAGCCTCAAGCAAAACCGAGACTGGTGGAATGGATCACTGGGATGTTCATGAGAAGTATTGCCCGCTCCAATCCAGCTCGGTTCTCTATGCCTGCACTCCTGCCAGTTCAGATATGATGAGCAGCTGTATCAGCTCATCAATATTTCAAACTAAAGTTCTGGCTGGCAGGGTGCAGGCACGGCCCAAGCCCCTCAACGGGGCCGGGCTAAACCAAAACTTGCATCAGGTTGCTGTTGATGAGACTGTACAAGCACATAAATGGTAAGAGGAAATCAATACCATAACCAAAATCAAACAATTGAAAACAAGATGCTGCAATAATCGCATTCAATGCAAGTCACTAAACCAATTTTACTTTTTGAGACATTTATCATTAATGATACAAACTTCCCCCACTTTCTTTCTTTGGGAGGGAGGAGAGGATACCTCAGGTGCCCTGCATAAGTTGCAGTAGGCATCTTTTTGGTCAAATAGGATGATCAGAAATATCACAAGTAATGGAAAATAGGGAAATTATTAGGTGAACCTGGTCCATCACTGACCAACCAATTTTGAGGGACATATATCTAGCCATATCAAGAAACAAAATCGTTTCTCTCTCCTCTTAATAAAAAAATCTTTCTTTTTTTAAATAGCCATGGTTATTGTTTGTTTATTTTAAAGTTGATGACCTGGCCAAATAGAATGATAAGTCCATTCAATTGGTTGGCCCACAGTTTCAAGTAGTGACTTAGTATCACGCTGTAATTTCTCTTGAAAATACTATCAATGAGTAGATAGTTGAATGTAGGGAGCCTAAGATCATCAAACTTGAGAAATATCTTACAAGTTTGATGATAATTATTCCTCTTACTATTATACTGAAAAAAACCTTCCATAGAAAAGAGAAAAGATTACTTCAATTAAAGGCAGGAAAATAAAGCCACCCTAACTGGCACACCTGTGAAAAAGGCTGAACATGTTCATGGGGATGGATAAAAGGCATTCCTGGGTGTTGACATGGATACTGAGAGGAATGCAGATAAATGGCAGACGCAGAACGTGCACCAACATGATTCGGATTAAATGGTGGTATATGAGTATCAGGATGACCATATCCAATCCCTGCAGGGGTTGATGGTGCAACCCAGGGTCCAGGTACATGTTGAGGGTGAGGCCGAGGTTGGTGTTCTGTAGATATCTGAGGCCTGTGGGCGGACCCAAGTTGTGGAAATTCAGTGTTGTAATTCAGCGCAGGAGTGTACATAGGCTGAATGGCATAAGGTCCTCCCCCATTGAATCCAAAACCAGGATCAAATCTTTGCATATACCTGCAAGAACATTTCATCATAAGTTTGCTCTACTCAACAAAGACAGATCAAGTTCATTGCTGTAGTAAGCTAATCAACATCGCAAGAACAATAAATTCGTTTTCAGACTAGACACAGTAATTTCCAACCTCCAACTGTGGGCACTCAGGTTACTGACTTGAGCTATAAGGGATATAAACACACTTAATGCTAAAAATGTATATAGGTATCCCTTGCTCTCATTTACAGTACCACAGTTGGATTAGCTAGCTATCCTCATTTTAATTGGCCACGAGCCACTAATTCTATTGAAGGGTGAAACTCCCATCAAACAGCAAACAGAAAACAATCCACAGACACTGAGCATTTAAACATGGAAAAGAAAAGGAAAATTCAACCTACCACAGAAGTTATAAAGCCAAAATTAGTGAAGAGATGGCACATCTAAATAAGTGCAATACCAGTTAACTTATTTGGAGAAACTAATCCACTGTCAAATTTCTGGCACAATTTGCAGCATTGTTTTACCCTCTTTGGACATGTACCTATGTCTCATCAATTTTCTATGTTCAAATGGTCTTTATTATTAATTTTTACCCTTTTTTTCCTTCACATTCCTTCCTTTTCTCATTTAGGTTTACGTATGAAGTTTAACAACCAGACTTGCAGAAAGAAAGTGGCGGACACCAACACAGGGCCTCAAGCAAACAAAGTAACAGGTGAGGTGACAGATTCCTCGCCAAAGAAGAAGATTAAAAAATGCCACACTAAGAGGAATAGAACAGGATTTGGGAACTTATCCCGACTAAATAAAGCAAACCAAGAGAGATGGCAGAAGAAAAGCAAGGACAGAATACCTGTCATAGCTTCGATCAAAGTCGGGGTCCTTACGCTCAACCTCACGGTCCCGAAAAATGGCCACTCTGTTGTTTGGTCTGTACCTGCCAATTGGCTCCTTCTCCATCCTAGCCCTAGCTGATCTACCACTGCTTGTGGATGATTCAATTAAACCCTGCCCAGAATTTAAATCAGAAATCGCTGGAGCAGATTTCTCTTCTGACTTCGATATGCCAAATGAACCATGCTGGGAACCATCCTGCAATCTTGGTTCACCTTCTGGTTTCCCAGTAGAACCACTACTGGAACTGCTACAGTTAAATATCCGTGCACGTGCCCTGTTGTACTCCTCTTTTCTTTCCTCCACACTTTTGGAACTATTTGACTTCGTGGAATTTGAATTTGAATTGTTGGCAATTTGAGAGCGTTTCTGTGGTCTCTGCTTAATTGCAACCTTAATAACATCACCATCTTCCGATGGCAAACTCAAGGGGATGTCAGCCAGGCGAATCAAGGGAAGGCTACAGTCAGAAGTTTTGCGGACAATAATTCTGGAACCGGAGCCATCAGGTAAACTATTGTCTAACAAAACCATTGATTGCAGCGAGTAATGCTGTGCCACACGATGTGCTGCTAGCCTTAAATATGAAGTAGGCAACTGCTGAAATTCTAATTGTTGTTGGTTTGGATCACGGATAAACTTTTCTACATCTTGTTCCATCCGCAAAACTGAATAGAAGATATACATGAATTTACTTGTATGAAAAAAAAAGGATATGTAAAATACTTAAATCACATAAAGAAAACAAAAACAATGTGAATGATGATAACTAGCAGGTCATCCCTACAGTTCTCATAATACTGATTTTTGCAAAAAGAGAAACTGGGAACTCATAAGATCATTATCAACTGCATCTAAAAAAAATCAAAATTCCTGATAAAACCCAATTAAAAAAAATAACTGCAGGCCCTAAATTTGGGCTGAAACCAACTTAACATTCTACTGAAAACCCCAGCCCATCTCCTCTGCACCCCTCCCTCCCAAAATAAAAACGGGACGGCAACAACAACAACAACAACAGACCAAAAATAAATAAATAACAATAATAAATAAATAAATACACAAACACACAGACCAAAAAAAAAAAAAAAACAGTCCGTAGGCCAGCCACGCCCCTTCTTACCAAGTCAAAACCAAGACTTCTTTTATTGAATCCAGTTTACTTGCTTTCCATTGCAAATACTCATAAATCTTTCCTACACGTCAGTTTGATCATTAAGAAAATCATCCACTCAAATCTCCTTTCTCAAGCAATCTGACTAAAACTACCTGAAAATTTCTAAGCACAAACGTCTCCAAGCTTTGTAGTAGAATATCTTCCCATTCTTATATCCCCGCCATCATCATACCTCTAGAAGCATTGCTCTCTTCAAAGGTACGACATACAATTTCCATCTCATCCATAATCATCCACAAGTGAAATTCACAAATTAACCACGTTACAACCAGTAAAAAACACCATCACTCACGAAATACCCAGCAAAATCAACACCCCCCCATCCATTAAAAACCAACTGCAACTAAATCACCACCTAATTTAGCTAAATCACTCGCTACTCTACCCATTAACATGCATAAACAAAAAGAAGAATCTCACAGAGCTCTCATACAAAACTAACGTATCAAACAATTAACACATGTTAATCAAAATTAGAAAAAAAAAAACTCACTTGAGAGCCGTTCGCGAGGGTTTTGCAAGGCCTCACGAAGAAACTGATCAACCTGGTTGATAACATCATCGGTTACTTTCTCACCCGAACCGAGAGAACCCGAACCCGAACCCGAACGAGCGAGGTGGTCTTGAGGCTGTTGCTGTTGCTGTTTAGAGTCTTTATTAAGCAACAAACGACTCATCGTCTCGTCCAAATCAGCCACCTCCCATGACTCGGGGGCTCCGAGATCATCCACCACCACAGAGCCCTCCATGACAACAACAAATAGACCCAAAAAGTGTGTGTGAGAGAGAGAGAAGTAACACTTGTTAGAGTTTGAGTGACTGGATTGTCAGAATCATCAAATTAGGGGTTCGATTGGGAATCTATTAGGTTTTGTTTGGGAATCACTTGATTTCATGTGTCAGTGTTAGTGTTAGGGTTTGTGTTTTTGGGGAATATTTTTGGAGAGAATTTTTGATCGAGAAAGAAAGATGATAGGGTTTGACGATTGCGTGCGATTTTAGCGCAAGCGACGTTATATTGTGGGTCACACGTGGCGTTTCGATATGGGTGATGAGAATTTTACGTTGCGTGCGTTTACACTTTACATGTTTTTATTTATATTTGTTCACTGTTATGCTTCATCTGATTTTTGGGTTCTGTTTGGCTTCGAGTTTGAAAACAACAATGCTTGACATTGTACTTGTTTTGTGGTAGTGATTTAAAAAAATATTTATTTTTTTTAATAAATTATAGTTTTTATTAAGGTTTTTTTTTTTAAAAAAATTAATGGAATTTATATAAAACTATTGTATATATTAATTAAGCAGATATATTTAAAATTGTATTTAAAGTAAAACACAATTTTAGTTTCATTGTATCCATGGCAGGGAAAAATTGAACTAAATTTTCAGCTAATAATATAGTTATTATATTCAACTCAAGGACGGAGATTATGGGTCGCCACAAAAAATAAATAATTTTTATTGAAAAATGTTACTTAACTATTTTCAACTATTTTCCATTAAAACAACACTTACAAAAATAACATATTTTCTTAAAAAAATCTCATAAGAAATTAAATTAGAAGATTTCTAGTGCACTACTAGAAAGATGTTGATCCAAAGGGACTACAATAGTAGATTTCAATAAACATAAGGATCAAACCACACCTTCAAATTTTCAATATATAATCTCACAATCGACGGTCCAAAACCACTCAATTCCCTACCGCCAAAGCTGCTGATCTTTACCTGCTTTCAATTTATCTACCCTTACTCCTCGACTTTATTACGAATACACCATCACCACTAAAAAGCTCGAAGATTTGCATCTCCTGCATCCATTTCACATTCAAAGCGAACCTACAAGAGAGAAATAATGAAGGGTTTTGGCAGATTAATATCGCGAGCTCTATCAAACCAAAAAAGTTTCGGACTTTGCAGAGAAATCAACACTACATGTCGTTTGACTCCTCGCCGCTTTATACATGTTTCATCAGCAACGACAGCGTTTTGGCACAGCAGCGGTGGTGCTTTCCCTGATTCGAAAACGTTGGCTTCTTCTTTGCATCCTGAGAAATTGACCGTTTTGACAGGTTCTATTATGATTGAAATTATTATTATTGTTATTTAATGTTATTTTTACCTTGTGGTTAGAGTTTTTATGTTTTATGTTAATATTTGTTCTAAGATATGTAAAGGTTCTTTTTTTTTTTTAAATAATGTTGTTGTAATGTGGTAATAAAATGATTTTTTAGAGATTTTGACGAGTTAAGGAAGGAATTGAATTAATATCTGTATTTTATTGGTTAGCTAGCTTAGTTAGTTGCAGTTATTGCGAAATAACAACACTTAGATTATTTATTTTACATAAGAATTATGGGGTATGCTGTAAAGATATGAACTTTAGAGGTTACAGTGTTTTTTTAATTCTGTGTTGATTAAAGATTGGTGAAGTTCAGTAAGCTGAGGTATGATGGTTTGCACAGGGCAGAGGAGGACTATGTTTATACAAACTCAATCCACACCAAATCCATCATCCCTTATGTTTTATCCTGGGAAGCCGGTGATGGATGTAGGGAGTGCGGATTTCCCAAATGCACGTTCAGCTATGAATTCTCCATTGGCTAAAGCTATTTATGGAATCGATGGTAAGATTGAATTGGTTTTGTTCTTAGGTAAACGTAATGCTATGATTGTTTATAATTTTTTGACCGGTACCCTGTATTGTTTTTTCTCAGGTATCAATCGAGTTTTCTTTGGATCTGATTTTATCACCATAACAAAGTCAGATGATGCTACTTGGGAATTCCTAAAGCCTGAGATATTTGCAGCTATCATGGACTTCTATTCTTCTGGAGAACCATTGTTTCTAGACTCACAAACTGCTGCAGCGAAGGACACGGCTATTAGTGAGGTATATCTTTAGATTACTGATTTTTCAGCTGTCCACAAAAATCAAGCATGCTTCTTAGGATTTTGCTTGCGTTTCATATTGGGTGCTCCTTGGCATGTACTTATGCGTTTAAAGTTCTCCTTGGGCATTAACTTATAGTAAAGGTGTACTCATGTTCACTTTTCTATTCCCCACTCTCAATTCTCTTTTTAATGAGTTTAGCTCAGGAGTAGTGCTGGTTTGTATCTGTTGAGAAAATCCAGATGTTTGATATAAGAGGTTCTATCGACATCAATGTATTATGTTATGCAGTTTTTTGCCATCCATATCCCAAATATTAGAGTTATGAGTAATTGAACGGTGCTTTTCATCCCTTTTGTACTCTTCTGTTGTGAAGTTCAACAGATATTTGCTGATGTTGATTACTGTAAAATAGCTGAATGTAGTTTAGGTTATCACTGGAGAGAGAACTGAGATTTTGGAGGATTTTATTGGTTATTCTCAAATCATCTGAAACTAATTTCAATAGAGCATTAAGCACTTGATTTGAAAATATCAACTCCTGCTAATGCAGGATGACTCAGAAACTGTTGCAATGATTAAAGAGCTGTTGGAGACTCGTATTCGACCAGCAGTGCAGGACGATGGTGGAGATATTGAGTATCGGGGTTTTGATGAGTAGGTTTCTCTTTTCTTGGTTAAACATGTTCATAGAATATTGAATGATTAAGTTATTTTGTAACTTATCATTAATTGAAATCTGTATGTTTGCCCTCTACAGGGAAACTGGAATAGTCAAATTGCAAATGCAAGGAGCATGCAGTGGCTGTCCGAGCTCATCTGTCACTTTGAAATCTGGAATAGAGAATATGCTGATGCATTATGTACCAGAGGTAAAAAGTGAAAATCATCTTTGAGATTTCTAAACTACGCAAAATTACACCTTTTGTCTGACATTGTAGAGGGTTCTGCACTAAAGTTCAAAATTTGGTATATGGAAATCCACCACCAGCCAAATAATAATTCAATTTGGTCTGTGTGTCTGTAATTTGTGTCTGTGAGTTTACTACACATTAACTTAAGCATGTAGGGACAGTAATTAAGAACGAAGCCCATTGAGAATTAGTGCAATGACAAATTGCATATTTTCAAAAATTAATAGCACTTACCGGCAGGCTAATGCGTGTTTGGCGGGAGCATTAAAACCTGATTATAAAGCTTTAGGATAATAGAAAAAGACCATGGAATAAATCGATTCTTGACTAGTTCTTGAAGATATTTGGTGGTGCAGGTCGCTAACTGTGTTCTCCTGTGTTAAGTACAGAATTTTGTTGATGCTTCCTTGCTTGTTAAGCTCTTGAGTTCCATATTCACCCCACTGTTGCCACCTCCGTTGCTTTATTACAGGCTCCTCTCTGCATTCCTGTTATATTTACTCAAGAAAATCTTATGCATGCAGGTGAAAGGTGTGGAACAAGAATTAGATGCTGAAGATGATGATGCAGCATTGACCAGTCAGATGGAGTAGTCGAAGCCCCCATTTTTTTCCTCTCATAACATGGTCGAGAACACGTGGTGGGCTCGAAGAGAACTTCTAGTATGCTTCTGTGTACAGGAGCAAATAAAGTTCACGGGTTCAAATTAACTCGATATCGGTAGAGTTTATGTTTTGTTTTCATGTAAACTAAATATAATTATAGCGCAAGAGTAAAGAACGTGAGAGCTGTCTGAGCCTTGTACATCTTGCGGAACTGTTCACTACCCACCCTTGTTTCTGTCATTCAATCTGTGCTTCTGTAACAATGCAAAGATTTTTGCACTCTACTCCCATTCTTTCAATTTTCCACCTCCATTGATTTCAATAAATTCATTGCATAAAGCAGTCGAGGGATGGGTTTGAATTGCTTGCTGGTCAAGTTAGCTAAGCAAATTGTTTCTGGCTTGTTCTTGAGCCTGTCTATAAGGGCCCATGGACTTGGTCGAAAAACTCCATCTGCTCCTGTTCATTGTTTGATTGCAATAATAACTCAACTTCAAGACGATAAGCTACTCAATCGGTGAAGTGACTTGCTCATCTAAAGACAAATTATATGCCATCAGCCAACTAAGGAGTGATGCTTCGCCACCACCTACCAGGATATTTTGACCTCTAAAATAAAATCTGAGGCTGGAACAGGCTCTTCCCCTCATGGCAACAAATTATTGATCTATTAACTCTTGGATAATATGATAAAATGAGAATCAAGAACCCGTAAACAAGTAACGACGAGCAAACCATGTTTGCCAGCAGCATAATAGGCTGTGGTTGCCTTCTTCCTTTTCCTTGACAATGGATAAAAGAAAACAAAGAACTAACCAGAGGACAAAAACAAAAAAGCTAAGATGCTTTATCGTGCTTGAGCATTTGGCTTATGAATATAAAAATGGGTTGACTCAAAACAAAAATTATTCTAATACACACAACACTGAACTGTCAACTTCATTAAAGCCCCTAAGTCCCTAACCCATATAGATTACAAGGGGACCAGGACGTAACCTATCATGAATCATGCTTCACTGATGTCATTTTTTTAGCACAATCATCGTCGTTTTATATAAAGGTTATTTTTGTTCATTATTACAAGACATGAAAAATATATGTAAAATAGATGAAAATATATTTGTTTAATTAAAAAGATAAAAAAAAATATATAACAATAAATTTATCTCTGCCTAATTCCTGTATTTGTTTACCAACCTCCTAAAGGAAGATTTTTTTCCCCTATCAAATAACATGGAAAAAAAAAATCTCGTAAATTTATGAATATATTTCAAGGCCAAATGCCTAGTAAGGGTCAGGTGGCTGATCTATGGTCATGTCACCACCAGCACTCCATCGTCAATCACAAGCAAACTAGCCCTCAACACACGACAACCTTAATCCAGCACGAGAATTCTTGTTGTTAGCACAAGAACCCCTGCTTTACTGCGTTTGTCACCCCATAAATACCACGAGGACGAAGCCCTTTTCTCTACCATAAGTCAAAAACATCATTGTCAACTTCCACTTTCTTTGATCTCCAACACTGATCTGACATCATTTATCCATCCCACCACTTCTGGTAGTATTTCTTTTGTTTCTTGCAAGAAAAGTGCTTAGTTCTTGAAATATTAGTAATGGTGTTTAAGGATTGTTTAGTTGGGTTCAAAGAGCTTAGGCCTTTAGTACACTTGTTGTTGCCCCTATTTTTTCATTGGATTGCTGAGGAAATGACTGTTTCTGTTCTTGTTGATGTTCTTACTTCTGCTTTATGTCCTGGTCAAAGTACTTGCTCTGAGGTTATTTATATCAGTGGTCTCCAACAAATGGTAAACATGGGAAATTCTTGCTTTGCTTACTGTTTTTTTTTTTAATTATAATTTGTTTGGTTTGCAAGGAAATGGAAATGGGGTTCGTTGAATTTTCTAATTCTTTTATGTGTTTTAGGGCTTTGAGTTTATTAAGCACTAATTTTTGTAACTTAAGATATTTTGCTATCTGGGTTTGTGGGGACTGCCAATTTCCCAATTTTCATTTTTTTGTAAAATCAAAGGTTTTTGAGGAAGGAGTGAATTATTCACGTAGGGATACTAGGTAGATTCATTCACGAATTTTGAGGATTTGCGTTGCTGCTCAGAACTGAGCAGAAATTTACGAGTTTCTTTTTTCGGTTTGCATTTCCAATGTAATCTTTTAAGCCAATCAGGGCATGATCATGATTTTGTGTATCATTAATGCTAAAACGGCTTGATTTTTGAGTGATTAGAACTCGGGTGAAGAAATTTGCGGTGTTTAGTTTTCATGTTTAACCTTGCACTTAAACTGATTCTGAGGATTGCGAAACAAGATTTAAATTCATCAAGCAAGTGATGATTCTTTTTGCTTGTAGGTGGTAGGAATTTTCAAAATGGTGGTACTACCACTCTTGGGCCAGCTTGCAGATGAGTATGGGCGTAAACCGCTTCTCCTCATTACTGTATCAACATCCATGTTCCCTTTTGGTATGTTCCATATTGAGCTTTTCTTGTCAGAGGCTAGGATTTATGGAAGTCTTTTACACCCTGCTTTTAATTCTTAACTCATTGTTATGGATATACAGCGAAGCAACAGCGGTCTTAGATTATTTGAAAGAATACACACTGCAATCAAAATTATACTGCAGATTTTTAATTTTCTTTTCTATTCGCTTGTTCTATTGTTTCAGCTGTACTTGCCTGTAACCAATCTAGGGACGCTGTGTATGTGTACTATGTGCTTCGGACAATTTCATTTATTTTAAGTCAAGGGAGTATTTTCTGCATTGCTATTGCTTATGCGGTAAGGGTTATCGACCATCAATAAAATGCCATGGTTACGGATACTGGGGCATCACATTTTCATCCCTTTGGTAGGCAGATATTATCAAAGAAGAAAACAGGGCTACAGCATTTAGTTGGATCACCGGTTTCTTTTCTGCTTCTCATGTCGTAGGCAATCTTCTGGCACGTTTTCTCCCTGAGAAATACATCTTTGTGGTAAGTAGGATCTGTGAGTTTTTCAAGCACTAGCTGCATGGTTTCGTCATGCTCATCTGTCGAGTTTGTTTTTATTATTTACTTTTTTTATATATACACTAGTAACCATCCAGTACTTGATAAGATTAAGCTTTTTGTTTCAGGTTTCAATTGCTCTCCTGATCTTTGGTTCAGTTTATATGTATTTCTTTCTAGTTGAGACAGTTGAACGGGTTGATAAGAGGGAGCGAGACTCAACCTTCTTGACTAAGATAATAAACGTCACTCGCAAAAGATATGAATCAATGAGATATGCAGCAGTGGTAGTGTTTAGAAGGTACTTACTCTTCAAACACATCCATTGATTTTGTACTGCTGTTTTGTTTTTGTTTTTTTGAGTAATGTAACATTCTTTCGCCTTTTGTTTTTTCCAGTCCTACACTGAAAGTCATTTCACTCGTTTCCTTCTTCTATGAGTTGGGAATGTCTGGCATCAGCTCAGTTTTACTAGTAAGCTCCTTGCATGGCAATCCTAATTTCAATCTTGATTATCAGAGAAATTAAACCCTTGGAGAACAAGGGTATTGAATCGCAACTTGCTAACCTGCAAGCGATAAAACAAAAATTCATGGGAAAATACATCTTTGAACATATGAATTATGCATGGAAAAATGCGTACTCATTATGAAACCGAGGACCAACCTTAATTTCATAGCACCAGTGTACTAATTGCTCATAAGGCTAATTGTAATTTTCTTTTGTGGTGCCTATCTACTCCGTTCTCTGTTTATGTAGATCCCCTGATTGCATGTCACCTTCCTATGCAGTTCTATCTGAAGGCAGTGTTTGGTTTTAACAAGAATCAATATTCGGAAATTCTGTCAGTGGTAGGAATTGGTGCAATCTTTTCTCAGGTACGACGTGGAGGTGATCTTTCTGCGGTTTCATTTACAACTGTGCTTAAACAATGAAAATTGCGGGCTTCTTTCTTTTGAAAGTGGCAACATGTAAATCAAACGTTTATACATGGTTCATCTACTCTTCGCTCTCAGCTCATCATAGGCTCTCTGTGGAATGTCGATGAACTTGAGAAATTCTTTTGCATAACGCATGTTTGTTTTGTGGCTGGCTTCTAGATCTTGGTGCTTCCTCTTCTCAGTCCATTGGTTGGAGAGGGAGTGATATTATGTCTAGCCTTACTTGCATCAATAGCTTATGTAAGTTGCCACTCCCAACTCATCCTAGCTGGAAAGAGAATGAAAATTATAACTGGCGCTTTTTCTCTGAACAGGGTTTGCTTTATGGCTTGGCGTGGGCATCTTGGGTATATACCTAATTCCTAAGAGTTAAACTTCACATGACATGGAAAAAAAGAAGTTCAATCCTGAACCAATCCTCCACCAAATTGCATTATTTAAACAAGCATGCAAAGTTCTTTAAGCATTTCTCATTGCCTGATGCAGATGCCATACTTGAGTGCCGCATTTGGAGCCATTTATGTCCTCGTGAAGCCTGCTGTAAGCATTATGATCCCACTCACTTTTCTTCAGAACCTCAGGTAGAAAGGGTTTCCAGATTCATCATTGAATAATCATTGTTTTATGTTCTGAATTTCTTGACGTGCAGACTTATGCTGTTATTTCTAAAGGATCAAGCTCAGTGAATCAGGTTTGCAAAACCAGCAGTCTAACATGAATGTCTAGTTTTTTCCACCTTTATTCCTTTCCTATAAACAAACTTCCCATCTTCTGCTGGTGGAAGAAGCATCTTTTCTTAATGCTCAAGCTAGAGTCAGCATTATGAGCCCAACTATGCATTCATAAAATGTACACCTGCTTTCAAATGTCTGCATATTTGTGAATGATCTGTGTCCCCGTTGCTCACAAGTTCAAGTACTGGTTTATTTCAGGGAAAAGTACAGGGATTTATTGCCGGTGTCCAGTCAATAGCGAGTTTATTATCCCCACTTGCAATGAGTCCATTGACTTGTGAGTTGCCGGTGTTTACATCCTTTCTTTGGTTACCACAACAAGCATTCAATTTTGCTTGCTCATTGATGAATTGTTGTTTCAGCATGGTTCCTCTCTAGTGATGCACCTTTCAACTGTAAAGGTTTCAGCATCATAGTTGCTTCTGTAAGCATGGTAAGGCCTTTCAAAACTTCCACCTTTCTCGCCCTTCTTCTCCTTTTCTCCCATATTAACCATGAACTTTTCTGTTGTCTCAGATGATTGCTTTATGCTTTGCTTGCCTGCTTAAGCCGGCCGAAAAGTCGGGCCATGACCCGGAGGAAGAAATTGAAGCACCACTTTTAGGTGAAAGTTAACTGAGTACCGAACAAGATACTTCATTTATTCTTCACGGCCAGATGATGTACATATCTAGATATCTCTTGCATCATGTTTAATGCAATTACTTTTTGCCTAAAGCAACTTCCATAGTGAAAATTTGCTCCGTTTAGCTCTGTAATTAGAACATTTCCAATGTTCCTTCTTCTGCACTTCGGGAAATTTACTGATAACCTAAAACAAATACCAAACTGTTCATTGACATGAAGTTTTGGTCATCCTCGAACTAGATCTCAGAACGAAAATCTCATTCCACACAAATGATAACCTTGTTACAAGAACTACTATCATACGAAATTTAAAGGTAAAAAATAATGTATATAAATGTTATTCTACTCGAAACTCGACTCGAAAATTAATGATGATCTTGAAGTTTGATGAAATTATATTTATATCAAAATTTATAAATAATTGTAATTTCTAGATATGAGTATAACGGTAAGCAGTTAGGTTTTGAAGTTAGATATTGATATTATTCTACCCTACTTGAAACTCACTTGAAAATCAATAATGATCTTAAAACAAAAATACATTTATATTTAATTTTATATATAATTGTAATTTCTGGATATGAATTTAAGTTCATATCAAATTTGAGTTATAGATGACTGAAGAATATCCAAAACCCAAATCTAGTTAGATTTTAGCATCCAAAATTCATCGTAAATATCAATTTTGAATTAAAATTAGTGGCATGGATAGCACCAAACCCAATCCGTAGATGGACATCAATGACTTGCAAATCAACTTCTCTCGCTCATGAGCGACTCGTTGCTTGACATTCTCCTAAAAACGACCAGGGACAAATCAACGACCATCATTCATCTAAAGCGCCTATATAAAAAAAATAAAAATACAGATAGAAATTCTACTACTGCTAGTCTGCCACAACGACATTGAACAGCAAACAACATTAGTCAGAGGAGCTTGGTCTGTTCTGTAATGAAACCTTAGAGGCTGCCATGGAAACACTCTCACCTTCATTATGCTCCACCACTCTAGCTTCCATTTCCAAAAAACTCCCAATTAAAGCTTCAATTTTCAAACTTTACAACCCTAAAAAGAACACGAACCACATAAAAACCCAATCTTTATCTTCTTCTTCTCTCATTTCTTGTGTTTCTCTATCAACAAAAGCAACAACAACATCAACATCTACACCTTTAACTTCAACTAAAACTAACAACCACTGGATAGTTCTAATGGAAACTCCTCCAAAGGGAGTCAATTCAAAACCAGAAATAATTGATTATTATGTCAAGACTCTAGAGAGAGTATTAGGCAGGTTGGTGGGCTGGTTCCTTTGTGTTTTTATAGATGACCCATTTTAGTATTTGTTGTTTTTTGGCCTAAAACCTGTTGCTTTATTGGTTTTGAGCAGTGAAATAGATGCTCAAATGTGTATATACGATGCTTCTTGTGATACACATTTTGGGTTTTGTTGTGATATTGATGAAGATGCTTCCCTTGAACTTGCCAGTAAGGTTCTTTCTCTTTTGGCTCCAATTATGTAGAGAATTACGATACTCATATGGTAGATTTTGAGAGGTTTCTGAATTGTTGTGGATGTGTGTGATGTAGGGTTGCCTGGGGTTTTATCAGTTAGGCCTGACCCAGATTATAATTCTGTGGAAAAAAATTATAGTTCAGGTGTCAAGTTGAGTACATTATCAAATCCACAAATTGGAAGCAAGTTGTTGTTCCCATCTGGGAATACGAAACATTGGCTGGTTAGAATTGATAAGCCAGGAGTTGGAGTTGTTACAAAGGCTCAAATGGTTGATTATTATGCTCAAATACTAACCAAGGTCATGGGATAGTAAGTGTTAATTTTTGAAAAAGAATGCAATCTGCTTGCTATTTTTTACATGCTATGGAAGTGACAGGTTGATTTCTTTTGCAGTGAGAAGGATGCTCAAATGTGTATATATCATGTTTCATGGCAATCGAATTTTGGGTTCTGCTGTGAACTTGACGAGGAATGTGCACAGGAGCTAGCTGGTTAGTTAATTCCCTTTCAAGTGAAATTTTGTTTGCTTTTATTGTTCTGTTTAATGACACACACCTCCTTGTTTTTAGGTGTTCCTGGTGTTTTATCTGTTCTGCCAGATAAGGATTTTGAGTCGGAAAACAAGGATTATGGAGGTGTGTCCCTTTATTGTTAGCACTAGGATTGCTGGTGGTATATATGCAATCATCGATCAAGTTTTATGAAATTAGCATCAGGATTTGCTGCTGGATATTAAGTTATGATACTGTTATTTGAGGTTTCAGAAAAGCCAATTGTCAATTTTCAAAGTTTAATGTGATGTAGAATTTTATTCTGTGGCAAATGGTTCTTCCGTAATGTTAACAACATGTAGTTTCCAGGTGATAGCCTCATCAATTCTGCAAATCCATCAGATTCTTCAGAAGCTAGTCAAATAACTCCTGTTAGAACAAAAAAACTTTTTATAACTGGTATGTTGCATCTTTAAATCAAGTTCTGATGATATGTTCTTCAGCTCTTGCTTTTTGTTTGTAAAATACTACCTGCAAGATAGCGCAAGTTTTTGGATAATACACATATGCCTGATTTAGCTAGCTTTGGCATTTATTTAATTGCTTGGCGATCTGTATTTTGAGCAGGTCTGTCATTTTATACGTCTGAGAAAACCTTGCGTTCAGCATTTGAGGGCTTTGGTGAGCTTGTTGAAGGTATGCTTTGCCTTTTTTGTTTGTTGACATGTATTTGTTGCAATAGTCTTTAAAATAATGGCGGTGTCTTCCTGACAGTTAAAATAATAATGGACAAGATTTCAAAGAGGTCCAAAGGTTATGCGTTTGTAGAGTACACCACAGAGGAGGCTGCAAGTTCAGCACTCAAGGAGATGAATGGCAAGGTAGGTGTAGAACGAGTCCTTGTTTCACTTCATTTCAGTTTTAACTGTCCAAGCGGTAAGGCTGACCTACATTCTGGCAACCCAACTTGCAGATCATCAATGGCTGGATGATTGTTGTTGATGTTGCCAAAAGCAACCCACCAAGATACAGCAGGGGTCGACCAAGACAAGCAGCATGAGAGAGGGGGGAGGCCTCAACCCATGTGTGGTGAATTATTGTGCTCGCCAGTCACCTGTATCATTTTCATTGAATTCGCAGCTCACAAAACCAATAGTCATTTCGTCATTCTTGTCGTTGTAAACTTGTAATTAAATAGTGAACATGTCGTCACTACATTGATTTGTACTGCATATGTTTTCATTGTCTTTTTTGTGCAAGCCGGAGTACTTGGCTGTGCCATTGTCGACAGTCCTAAGAAATGAATTAAGTAGCCATACTCATGCTTTTCCATAGCCTTATGGCCTGTTGGGAACAAAGGCATAACTGCAAAGCAACTTGTATTTCCAAATCGCGCATGTTCCCAAACAGGCACTTACACACATGCACGAAATCAAGGGATGAGGATAGCAAATAATGCTAATATTGTATATACATTCACCATACCATTGCATACATTGATCTGTCATTCTGTCTGGTTCGCCTTGTAGCCCCATTTTTTCTTTTTCAAAATATTGCCCAACTAATTGGGGAGAGCAGAAAAGAAACTCTAGACTTCATAAGCCTACATGGTTTTCCCAACATGAGCCACCAGAGATGGGTAATTTGCACTATGTATAACATGTGTTTATCGATTAATCAAAGACTTGATTCCACTTAATTAAGGTCATCAGCCCTCCTCTCCAAACTCCTTCGTGAATCTCTCATGAACCTCGAGATCAGCTTTACTCACTGTTGGCTTCTGCCGTGCAAGCACTTTATCAAAATCTGCTCTTGTAATGGGTGGCAGAAGGACCTGCAAAGTCATCGATTTCAAATACATGTTGTCAATGTTTGTCACCGAAAGAGGAAGCATGCAGCTAGAAGTCATAAACTAAATTGAATTTCCCGTGAAACCAGCCATTCTAGAGGGGGGAGTATAATCATGAATCATGATAACATGTCTCTCAGTTCCTCTTGTTGAAAGTTACGGAAATAAGAACACAAATGAACAATACTTCTCCTCTTATAGATTTCTAACAGTGTCTCCTAGGTATAGTTGTTTTATTTTCTGGGAATGGTTTTCAGGGTTGAACTCTCTGCAATAGTATTCTATTCAATCCATACCTTTGAAGCAAGGTCTTGTGCATCAAGTTCTTGTAATGTGGTCTTGACAGCTCCTCGTTGTTTTGGTTCACAAGGAACCCACATGCCATCAGAGGACTTCATGAAATATTCAGCATCCTGGATTTTACGAACAGGTTCAAAGAGTACATCTTTAACCTATCAATGAGAATGTCAGGAACAAGTTTAAAAAGAGGCAACTCCTGACTATTTTAAATTTTCACAAAAGAAAATGTAAAAAAAATAAACTTTTCAAACATTTTGCTCAAATTGGATATACGAATAGGAGTTGAAATATGGCAAGAGGCTGATGTAAACTTGACACTTACACAAACTGAAATATCTGAACCGGAAAATCCTTCTGTTTTTCGAGCCAACTTCTCAAAATCACTTTCAGTTAAATTGTGAGGAGTATCACCAAGATGCACCTGCTTGTCGACATGCAGGAGGAAGTTAATTTCATGAATCACACGAACATGTTTCAACAAGTCAAAAAACAGGCTACATTAGTTCTGATGGGCAATACCTTAAACATGTGTTGCCTTGCCTTCAAATCTGGGAGAGGAATGTATATTCTCTTGTCAAAACGCCGTCGGATAGCCTGTGGTTTATTTTGCATTAGCATTACCAACTACGTAATTCTGATGAAAATAGATATATTTCTGTCCATAATCAAGGCAGTTTAAAATCTGATGTTTTTCTAACCTGATCCAGTGCATAGGGAGTATTTGTGGCTGCAAGAACAAGAACTTTGTGATCATCACTCCCTACACCCTGAAATGGGACAAGAACCTCAGTTTAAGATTATGACAGTGCTCTTATCAGTTTATGTGGAGATGCAGATTAGGACAATGTTCTATATCCACATACAGTGAGCACAAAGTACCTGCATCTGTACAAGAAGTTCTGTTTTGATGCGCCGAGATGCTTCACTCTCATTACCTTCACCCCTTTGGCCACACAGTGAATCTATTTCGTCAACGAAAATGATGGAAGGTGCACTATCACGAGCCATTTGGAAAAGATTTGAAACTAGCTTCTCACTTTCACCCATCCATTTGGAAACCAGGTCCGAGGAAGAGACACTGCATAAAGACAGCATGTGGGAGTTGTCACCAACTTTGATCAGCAAAAGAGAGCATGAAAGGCATAGATTCTGCCCAAGATATTGGGATTTATTTATGATTTATAAAAGTGAAATCTAACAAAAGAGGGATAATAGTAAGAATTTGCATTTGCTCAAGGTCCTGCCTGATGCACAAGCATTTTACAAATTTCTTGGATAACGATTATTGACCATTGCTTTCAATTGCAAAGACTACCTATCTATATATATTGACGATCAAAACAGAGAATAAGGATAAACTTTAATATTGTTTACGCATTCAAAGTTCAAACACTCACTTGATGCAATGTGTGTATAGTCTTTTAAGAAACTTTCATCAGCTAGTAATCTGGGCAGTTACGATATCTTGGTTTATATATTACCTGAAAAAAGTTGAGTCAGCTTCTGTTGCAACAGCCTTTGCCAAGTATGACTTCCCTGTTCCAGGTGGACCATATAACAAAAAAGCCTTCCATGGTTTTCTCTTCCCTGATGAATGACAGACGAATAACATCCAGACATCAAATATTGTCAAACATAGAATCTTAACCCAAGAAAATATCATAACATTGGAAGCAGAACACTTTTGTGAGCATTACAACCAAGAAACTAACCAGTGAAAAACTGTGGGAACTTAACAGGCAATATGACAGCCTCTTGCAACGCCAGTTTGGCATTCTCAAGACCTGCCACATCACTCCACTTCACATTTGGCTTCTCCCTGATGATAACAGAATCAAGCCCTGCCTTAAGCTTCGCTTTCTCAGGATCCTCCTTGTCCTTCCCACCTCCATCCTTTGGTTTTGGACTAGTCTTTGGCTGTGCAGCAACCGACGCATCACCATTTGAGGCAGGCACACTCCCACCATTATCAAGAACAGCTCGAATCTCCTCCGCCCTCCTCAGATATCCCAAACATCTTTCCCTAATTGTTTTCTCAATCTGTTGATTCTTCTCATACTTCAATTGTGCTTGAAAGTACTCCAACGCATTCATATAAAGCTGAAAAGCTTTACTATAGTTTCCAGTATCGTCCTCCTTAACTGCCTGTTTTGCGTACTCTATACCATGCTCCATAAAATTGCTGTACATTTTGTTCTCAAAACTAAAAACACCATATAATATATAATCCTTACACCACTCTCCACCAAAAAATCACTCCTACACAAATCAATGATACTTAAACTTAACCCTCAATATCTCCTATATCCAGCCCAACATCAAAACTAGTACTTGATCCAATGAAAGGTAAGGACAACATCTTTACAAACAATGAAAACATCAAACATCCCTCTGATTCTATCAGAAGCTAAAATCCCAATACTTGGACGCAAAAAACCTGAAAAAAAAACACTATAATTCAATCAAAACTCAAAACCCCAACACTCAAAGTTTCAGCCTTCACAGTAGTTTTGAGATATACAATTCTTTTTAAAAGTTTCCACCAACCCAATACAGTTTACATTAAAAAGACTCAAACTTTGCAATTAAATATCAACCAGAGAGAATGAACAGACAAGAAATAGAAAACCCATTAACAGACCTGAAACTTGAGGCTTTGATCAAGAGATGATTATTGTTAACAGTGAAGTAAACATTTGTTTTTTTTGTCATCTGTCTCTCCCTGTTTATTATATGTGTTGATTATAATATTGATTCGTGGTTTGATGTTAAGAGATAGAAAAGCAAAGCCGACCAATTAAAATGAAATCGTCCTGTCGCTTTCAAATACAGAAAGCAAAATACTATAAAGCTAGCAAAAAGAAAGAAAGAAAGAAATAAGAAATAGTAATTTGATATTATTTATTTCAAGAAAGCAGAGATTTTTTTTTATTTTTTTATTTTTTCTTTTTAAAAATAATTAAATGATTTATAAATGCATTATTTTTTCTTAAATTATTTTTTCTTTTAATATAAAAAAATGATTTCATTTTTAATTTTTTTAGTTAAATTATTATGTTTTTATGAATTGTATAGATTGTTTTTAAATTCACATATTTAATCAGGTTATATTAAACTAATTTTTATATTATTAAATTTTTTTTTATTAAAATAGAAACATTAATAATATCTAAATATATTTTTTATATTAAAAAAAATTCAACCAAATCTGTATGTATCGCAAATTAATAATCTAGTCTCACTCTAGATATTTGTGTGAATTAGCTTCCCCCTATTTTTTTAGTAAATAAAATTAAAAAAAATACATCACAGTAGTTTTTTTTTTCTCTTGTTGTCAAAACTTCAAAATCGATACTTTTAGAAGACTTAGCTCCAAAGAAACAAACGCATGGAGGTAACTAGAAGAATCCAGGGGTGGACTGGAGACTTGGGTGGGAATGGGTGACTTGAGTATTTTTAAAAAATACTTACAAATTGATCCTTAAAATGTAAAAACTATTCTCATATGCCCCTAATTACTAAATTTCATCCCCTCAAGGATGGAAAAGCTCTCCCCTCACTTCCTTAGAAGATGAACAATTCTTAATATTTCATGGAACTAGAACAAGAACTCTATAGCATCAAGAGAAGCAAAGCCACGTAGACCTTATCTATGATGCCATAAATGCTCATTTAATATACGCTAACATACACTAACATACGCTAACATACACCATTAACAAAGGAAAGATCAAAGCAAAAGAAAGCTATAGTCTTGACTCTGGTATCCTAACCTTTCACAGGATGTGTCCATAATTTCCTTACTTGGTTCTTAGACTGATGAATTAGTTCCACCAAACATTTTCTTAGCTTGGTTTATACTTGCCAGAAACCAGATAGAACACTCCACATGTCAATTATGCAAAGAGAAATGCCTTAAATCAATGTGACTTTGATCTCCTCCATTTCCCTTCATTTATTATATATATACACTCCCATACTCCATACTTCAACAACTGCTTGATCTTCAATGGAGAAACAAGTTCACTTCATCCACTTCTTGGTTGCCCTATTCTGTTTCTCTTACATAATGTTTTCAGGTTACATTAATACATTTATTTTTTGCAATTTATAGATGGGATTATTTTTTCTTCCTCTTTGTTTAAAATTACGCTTTGTTAGTTATAAGCTTATAATCCATTGGCTTTAGTTGTTGCAGAAGGTCTTGTGAGTGGACACCATGAAAATGGATCAGTGAAGCTTTTTGTATTTGGGGATTCCTATGCAGATACCGGGAACTGGGATAAATTTGCAGCTTCCTGGAAAGAGCCTTATGGATTCACTTTTCCTGGTAAACCAGCTGGTAGATTCTCTGATGGTCGTGTCTTGACAGATTACATAGGTAGGCATTTTTTTATATAGTTAATTCTCAATCCTAGATGAGTGACATGAGTGTAAATTTATATTTGGAATTCATGGTTTGCAGCTTCATTTCTTGGTATAACATCTCCAGTCCCTTACACATGGAGAAAAACTGTAGAAAAATCTGGTCTACAATTTGGGATGAACTTTGCATTTGGAGGAACTGGAGTCTTTGATACACTCATCAATGCACCAAATATGGCTGCCCAAATCGATTTCTTTCAACAACTGCTTGAAGAAAAAGTTTACACCAAACAGGACCTTAATTCTTCCATTGTCCTGGTGTCCCTAGCAGGCAACGACTACACTACTTATATCCAAAGAAATGGCAACTTTCAGGTGAGTTTGGTAAACTACCTTTTGTTTTGAGCTTGCGGTGGTAGGGTAGGTGATCTGCTGCAATACAACATAATCGCAATCTTTAATTTATTCTTAGCATCAACTTATGATCCATTAACCAGCTGTTTGATTAATCAGTTAAAAATCAGGATGATAACTCTGAGAGAACTACATAACAAAACAGTATCTCGTTATCATACTGTAGGATTTGCCAGCCTTCACAACATCACTAATCAACCAGCTTTCTGCCAACCTGAAAAGAATACATGGTTTCGGAGTGCGAAAAATAGCAGTAACAGCATTGCAGCCTCTTGGATGCCTGCCGATATTGACAGCCTTCTCTTCATATCAGAATTGCAGTGAAAGTTGGAATACTGCCTCCAAGTTTCACAACCAGAAATTGGAGCAGGCAATACAAAGGATGAACAATGAGAGCGGAAAACACATGTACGAAACACTGGATCTGTATACTGCATTCATGTCCAAATTGAACACTGCACGCCTTGCAGGAAACTTGAAGTTGAGGAGTTTTCTGATGCCATGCTGTGTGGGCGTGACAAGCAACCACTCATGTGGAAACGTCGACAAGAATGGGGCAAAGACGTATGTGGTATGCGAGAAGCCAGAGTTGTCTGTCTTCTGGGACATGGTACATCCTGCACAGAATGGTTGGCATCAAGTCTATTCGTCTCTGAAATCTTCACTTCATCGACTCTATTAGGATCTTCAGATGATTAGGATAAAATTATAATAATAAGAAGAAAACTATATTGTAAGGTTTGATTGTTGATCAGATCATCTAGCTACTAGGAAGGTGATTTGTCCTTTTCTTTATATACTAAATGATATATATATATATATATATATAATCAACACATTTTGAGAACTTTCGAACCCAGATCTTAAATATGATCCATCATTGCAGCCCCTTGCACTTTGACACTCTAAAAAATCAGCCTAGACATATATATTTATAGACGATATGTCTTGGTTTTAACATATAGATGATTTCTATTTCTATAAGGTTTTCATTAATAGATAAAAACAATCCTAAACCATAAAATTTTTATTATTAATTCCTTATATAATTAAGATTAAAATTTATTCCACATCACAACAATCAAAAGCACAACTAAGAACGATTTCATTAAAAAAAATATCACTTGCATGGATGGCAACAGAGAATTTTCAATTTTACAAATATTTTTACTTCCAAACCAGTTGTATTATTACCTCAAAGAAGCTGTCCCCATTGATAATTTTTCAGCTAGGAGGGTAAACAAACCAGATACCCAAGTTGGCATTACTGGATAGAGATCAATCCTCATTTGGTGATGAAACTCATGCAAGCACACCAGTTTTTAAGGGGCAATGACAGGAAACCACCACATTCTGACAAGATGTTTCCATAAAAAAAGGCAAAAAGAACTAAATTTAGAGGGTGCCTAATTGTCTAAAAGCTGGAGTGATCCAGCTAATTAAACTCATCAACCTTCAAAACTTCCATGCAAGAGTCCCGGAGGGAAACCCTACACAAGAATGATTGCTCTATAAAACTACTCCACCATAACAACAATTTTATAAAGCTCTCTCTCCTTGTCTTTGTTTTTCCAATGGAGGGGAAAGGAATCTTCTTGGTTGGTTTGCTTCTTTTATCCATCGCTGATATTTCTACAGGTTAGACGACCGATAAATTAATTATCTCAAAATGCTTATCTTATATTTCCCTGTATTAGTTTTGAGTCTTGAATTAACACATAATTAGTGATTTCTGATAATTAATCATTCATTGTTTTTCTTTGGTATTTCAGCTCAAAATTGTCCCAAGGGCTCTCCAAAACTCTTTGTTTTTGGAGACTCCTATGTTGATACTGGAAATTGGCCAAAGAATGTCAGGGGTCCATGGAAAGAACCATTTGGCAAAACATTTCCCGGCAAACCAACTGGTCGAGCCTCCGATGGTCGTGTCCTTACTGACCATATAGGTGCTTAATGACTTTTCTCTTGTGCTCCTTTCTTCTTTCTTCAATTTTTCTTTTTATTTTTAGAATGCAGAGAGTACAAAACCAAATGTATCAAACCAGGACTAGCCTGTAGGGGGGGTTAAATCGACCAACCTATAACCTAAATACGATAAAGATCATTATCGGTGTAAGAAATTTATAGAACAGCTTAAACAATGTTGTTTTGAGATAGAATCGGGTTGATTAAGGGTTAACTCGACCAATTTATTACCTGAGAGGTCGGGTCATATGGAATTTGTTTTCCTATTACAGCTATAATATGTCACCTAGTTATTAAATCATATTAACACATTTTTTTCCTCATTTGCATTCATGAAATATACATATGTGCAGCATCATTTCTGGGAATAGAATCACCTACCCCTTATCAACAGAGAGATGCATCAAAAGGTATTCAGCAAGGATTAAACTTTGCATATGGAGGCAGTGGTGTTTTCCCCACATGGGCGAAAGACAGCCTGACTGTCCAGATCGATCAGTTTGAACAGCTACTCAAAGAAAATGTATGTAGTCAATGTGACCTCGATAGTTCAGTTGCTCTGGTTTCTACTGGAATCAATGACTATTCATTCTATTCTGCAGCCAAAAAAGGTTCCAACGATGTGAGTAGTTCTTACCCTAAATAAACAGAGTTTTACAAGTATTTTTTACGATGAATATGTAGCTTTTTAACTTGTATTTTTTAACATGATAGGGGCTGCCTGCTTTCACTGAAGGACTTGTGAACCAGCTCGCTGCAGACCTACAACGTATTAATCGTCTAGGAGTGAAAAAAGTTGTTGTAGCAACATTACCAGTTATAGGATGTTTGCCTCTCCACATAATTCCACCAAATTCATATCAGAACTGCGACGAAGAATCCAACAAAAACGCCATGATTCACAACCAGCTATTGCAGAAAGCAGTGGGAAAATTGAACATTGATGATGGAAACAAAAACACGTTTGTAATTCTTGATCTCTATAACGCTATGGTTTCTGCTATTGACCAATTCAGACAGGATGCAGGTAATTTCTGTTCATGTTTTTTCAACAACACAATTTTTTTTATATGCATCTCAAGTTAATGTTTGATTAACCTTTCTTTTTTCAACTCGTCACAGCAAATACCGAGCACAAGAACCCATTGCAGCCATGTTGCTCGAAGAGTGTTGAGTTCATATGCTCAGCGGAAGGACTATGCTCGAATCCCAAGTCATCTTTCTTTTTCGATCTAGCACACCCTTCGGACAATGGCTGGAATGCAATTTATTCATTTCTGCAAGGTTCTCTTAACAATGATCTAAAAGCTTGAGGATGGTTCCTTGTATTTGACGTTATTTTAACTAAAAAGTCGTACATTATATACAGTCCATATTCAGTTTCATGTCTTGTGATTGTATTCAATTTAAAAAATTGTCCTCCTTATAATATCTTGATTGAGAATAATTAAGATTATTGCTTAAACTTTCACGTACATGCAATTAGTATATTTCTGAAGTCCCGAGAGATTACGGCGGATAATCATGATGGATTTGGGATGAGATGACGCATCTTGCACCTCGGTGATATTAAATAGAACAAGTGAATTCACCTAATGATCAATGATTCAAGCCCTTTAATAAATTATAGTCCCTAAGTCATGTCTGACAATTATGTAAGTGAATTGATTCCTTAAAAATGTGATAATGTGTGATGCTGTATATTAATGACTGCATAATTTAACATCTTAATTTGACAAAGGAATGACAGGCAAGATGCTGTGGAAACATCAGAAAACATTTTTTTATTATTAGTATTAACTTTTGGACACAAAAGGCAGAGAAGAAGGAAAAGGGAAGGAAGGAGCCTTGATAAAATCGTTGGTTTTTTGGCAAAATGGCAAAAAAGTATTGACCTTTAGATTTGATGGGCAAAAGATTGATTGATAAATAACAAAATTAGGTGATAACTTGACACAAGAAACTAATCAACGTCTGTAAAGATTGAGTTAGTCCATTGTAGAGGCTGCAGGTACTGAACATATTAACCTGTTGAGTGATGTAAGGCGTGCCTTCTCGGTGTATATTAGCCAAGATTCTTGAACAATCAGCCAGTGTTTGCCTTTATGTGCTTATGTGATTACTCTTCAATGTAGAAGTTAACAGTATAGTCCCAATTCGAGCCATGGTTTTGCTTACAAAAAACATAACCCCGTCTCCTCGAAGCTACGCAGAGTTTATGCGCTTTGAATCTTGTGTTCATGAGCGAGCTAATTGTATTGTTACTCTTGTTTGTTTTTTGTTTCATAGTTATAAAACCTGGTTGAATCGTTTACCAAGAGTCTGGATTTGACCAGGTTTCACGTTGAACTATTTTTATTTTTTTTACTAAAACAACATCTTGTCAAGTATTATTAAAAAAATCAACAGTTGAGCTAAACTGGGAATTGATTTATCCAATCCATGACCGGAGCCTTGGAGTGTATCAGGGATGAATTAATTAGGTCTTGTAACCATGCTTTCTTGTTCCTGCCGCCAATCTTAATGGTTCTGGATTTATATGGCTTTGTAAATTATCCTTTTTAATGTATCCTTAAAAAAGGCACAAAATAACTCAAGTCAAGGAAACGTAAACAGATAAAATAAGATGGGAAATGAAGAATTTTCCTTCTTTATTACTTTAATCTTCAAAACATAAAAGAATTGACAATTCGAGAAAAACAAATCACACATGCATATGCACACTTGACGACGACGACGACAACAACAACCAGGCCTCCAATCGAAACTAGTTTGGGGCGCCTGCACACTTGGAAAAAACAATTCAAGCAAAAAGGGAAAAACTAGTTGACAGCACTGCAAATCCTCCTTATCTGCCCGGCTGATCCAGTGAGTGGACGGATGTCTCCCATTTTGATCATGGCAGATGCAAAATCAGAGCTGAATTTCGCAGGATTCCTGCTGTATTCTGAGACAATGCTGTCCGTGGAGCCTCCATTGAAAAGAACTTGATCTGATTGAAGGAGACCCTTTTTTCGCATCAAATTCTTGAAGTAATTGTTGTCAAAAGAATTGGGTGTGACTAAATCGAGCGGAGCCAAATTTGCCTGGCCACCAGTACGGGGACAACGTCTCTTGCGAGTGCTAGCGAATCCAGCATCGATATTGCTAGCATTGTAAATCCTGTCACGGAATGTAAAGCATTGAGCTTGTCCTAACGTATGAGAACCTGCACCCGAAAACGAATATATTTAGCATCAGGAATTTAGTATTGAAGATACGTTAAGGTATTCTTATCAAAGCCATCTTATGTCGGTTACGGGTGCCAACCTGACAATGCAACCATGTCCCTTGCAGTAAGGCCTTTCTTCTGGAAGCGAGATACAAGTCTGTCTAGGCTGTCAAAGAAAGCAGGTAGTTCTGCGTTGGCTAAAGCTGGACTTGCAGTGGTTGAATCTCTTCTTCCAAGCTTCACTGCCCAAGACGGACCACCCACCTGTGATATTTCTTACAGTAATCATAGATTAGATATATTGATTTGGTAACTTGAAACACTAACAAAAATAAAGAGATGAATTATTTACACACACACACACACTCACATAAGCAGACGCATCTCTTGCGGCCACAGCAATGATATCTGCACAAGATACAACTCCAGGACATATCTTCTCTACTTTAGATTTTGCTTTATCTATGACTTCATAACCTCTAACAGAGTTATTATTGGCTCCTGCAGTCTTTTCACTCTGAATAGATGAAGTTTCGTCTAATAAAATTGAGGCATCACAACCCTGAAAAAACAAGGAATATAATTCATGAAGAACACGTGCTAGCTCAGAGTTAATGACTAGAGTAGAACAATTGCTGCAAGTTGCAACAGTACCTGAACGAAGCAATCATGAAAGTGTAGACGAATGAGAGACGCCGCCATCCTCCGTTCTCTCGCAATTGCAGTTCTGATGGCAGTACGGATGGTGCTTTCTGCTTTAGGACATGACTTATCGTAAAATGCAGAGGAGAGTTTTGCTTGGCAAGCTGTGCTCAAGAAAAACAACATAAAAATGAAAGCTGCTGCCACTTTCACTGCCATTTCTTCGTGTTTTCTCAAGTGCAACACCAAGTTTTCACACACCAAATGTCTAGCTAAATATTTTGTTAGTGTAGTTTAACACTAGATGCTAGAATGGAGAGAGAGAGTTAAGATAGAAGATGCAGTAGAATGCATATGGGAACTCATCCATTTATAGAGGATGCATGATTAATTAAGCTCATTAATTAACTAAGATTTGTTTCAGTACAAACTATGCATTTGGGATAACGTGTAAATCATGGTTCAATTTTGATGTCTGCATGTCTTTAAGAGTCTGCGCTGTGATATAAATTAAAAAAAGGAAATTCTGGTAAGTTACTATGTACTATTGTCAAAAGCAAGGTTCCCCTCGAGTCATTTTCTTACTCCGAAATAAGTTTCAAGGCGGCATAAATATTTATATTGTCTTAATAAGCGTAACGACAATGCTGACAAGAGAACATAATGCCTATGTATCCTTAGTTTTTCGCCATCTAATGATTGTTTAAGTAGATAACCAAAGCTACAAGCAACTAATTTCTTTCAAGGGAATTCCAATTAAGCAGCCTCCTCGGATTGCTCTCTCATAGGGTTTGGTCAGAAAAATGCCAAGAGAATAAGTAAACCCAAGATTTTTCTCAAGGTTAGGTGTGCTAAGAACTCTCTTAGGTTACTTGTTTTGAAAGAAATGGCATTTGAAAAGGGATTTTTATAAAGAACAGTAGTGAGTATAGAGGTCGTGAGTCTTGAGCCCTCTATCCTCGCTAGCTCTAGGTGCTAACAATTCTTCACTGAGTAGTTTCCATCTTATTGTACTAGCTCACTAGAAGAATGGTAGAATTTTCAGCGTGTATAGCCTTCGCAGCCATTGGTCATCGGAACTGATTTTACACAGCAGCTTCATGAAATGTTGGCGCCGGTGATCATGAGAAAAGTTAGATATATATTTAATTGATTTCTTGCCTTTTTACCACAAAAAAACAAAGGAGAAAAGTCCTTTTTCGAAAGTGATATCTTAACCATTTTCCTAATCAATGCATCTCATGGGAACTGGTACTCCGTCTCTACCCCGGCCTTTTTAAATGCATCACATGTTCTTGTACATTCGTATCTTTTTTTTTTGTCCCTTTTCAAGCAAAGCCATCTCTTAAACATCGAATTAAAAAAATAAAAATTCATTTTAAAAAAATATATATAAGAAATTGGAACATTTAAAAAAAATTGAAACCACCTATAAAAAATTTTCAAAAATTTAACGGAGATCTTTCCTCCCATAATATTATTTACATCTTAATTTTCATTTTTTTTTTGTTTTATTTTAAAATTTCACTTTTCTTTCATATTTTCCAATTTTATGAATATTGTGAGTCTCATGATGATAAGGATGTCATTTATCTATTTAAAATAAACATTAACAACAATTTAAAAGATTTATATAAAGTCAGATAATGACTTTTTCACTTGAGAATTTGGTCTCACTATAAAAAAAATCATACGGTATAATTCATCCCCATCTATCAAATATTACCCAATAAAAAAACATAATTAAAATTTGAAGCAAAAAATGAAGACAAAAAGGTGGTCATTTTCATGATTGAAGGCAGAAATTCAAAGGTAGGGGTTAATTGGTCCACGCATGTTCAAGGGGGGCCCAAGTTATACTCTAAGACCCGTCATTAAAATTGAAAGGCAAAAATAATCTAGCTGTACGCGTTCTTTCAATCTTTTGTAATTCTCTTGTTCTTGAACAATCTTCAAAAAAGTATTACAAAACAATATAAATTATATCTATTTAATATAATAATTTAAATTATTAAATTAAAATAATTATTTAATATGGTATCAAAATATCAAACACCAAAATAAAGATAGCATTCCAAATTAATTTATCTTGTCAAAACCAACGCGTTCTTCAATCTTTTGTTTCTCTTGTTCTTGAACAATCATCATAAAAAATTACAGAATAATATAAATTATATTTATTTAATATAATAATTTAAATTATTAAATTGAAAATAATTATTTAATATAGTATCAAAATATCAGACATCAAAATAAAAATAACATTCTAAATTAATTTATATTGTCAAAATCAACTAGTATAAATAGCAATAATTACTGCATCAGGATTCGTGGACGAAGGGCATGTGAGTGTACCATTAACATAACCATATAGATTGTAGCTGAGAAGAGGAACTCAAATTGTGCATGCCAAGAGGGATAATTTGTTGGTGTGAGTCTGGTAGTGATTTGCTGGGTAGCGTTAATGGCAAAAGGGGGAGGGACTGAGTTGGCCATTGGCAAAAGCTAGAGAAAGGATCAAAAAACTCGCTGGAGGAAAGGGAGCTTTGATACTATAAAGAGTTGGCCATTGAATTAAAATGGTTCTTAGACAAGGAGTAGTAGATACGATCCATATGAAAGGGTACGATGAATACCGTCAAAATGATAAGCAATGAAACGAATTTTCTTTATTATTAAGTAATACTCGACAAATTTGAAGAATGAACAATTGATAAAATAATAAAGACATGCCTCTGCACACTTTATTAAGCGAATGCACACTTTATTATACTTGACAATTCGAGAAAAACAAATCACACATGCATATGCACACTTGACGACGACGACGACAGCAACCAGGCCTCCATTCGAAACTAGATGGGGGCGCCTGCACACTTGGAAAAAACAATTCAAGCAAATAGGGAAAAACTAGTTGACGGCACTGCAAATCCTCCTTATCTGCCCGGCTGATCCAGTGAGTGGACGGATGTCTCCCATTTTGATCATGGCAGATGCAAAATCAGAGCTGAATTTCGCCGGATTCCTGCTGTATTCTGAGACAATGCTGTCCGTGGAGCCTCCGTTGAAAAGAACTTGATCTGATTGAAGGAGACCCTTTTTTCGCATCAAATTCTTGAAGTAATTGTTGTCAAAAGAATTGGGTGTGACTAAATCGAGCGGAGCCAAATTTGCCTGGCCACCAGTACGGGGACAACGTCTCTTGCGAGTGCTAGCGAATCCAGCATCGATATTGCTAGCATTGTAAATCCTGTCACGGAATGTAAAGCATTGAGCTTGTCCTAACGTATGAGAACCTGCACCCGAAAACGAATATATTTAGCATCAGGAATTTAGTATTGAAGATACGTTAAGGTATTCTTATCAAAGCCATCTTATGTCGGTTACGGGTGCCAACCTGACAATGCAACCATGTCCCTTGCAGTAAGGCCTTTCTTCTGGAAGCGAGAAATAAGCTTCCCCAGGTCGTCAAAAAAGGCAGGTAGTTCTGTGATGGCTAAAGCTGGACTTGCTGTAGTTGAATCTCTTCTTCCAAGCTTCACTGCCCAAGATGGACCACCCACCTGCCACATTTTTTAAAACTAATCAACGATCCTGAATTTGTAACTTGAAATGCAAACAAAAGATATAAAGAGGTGGATTGATTGTATACTCACATAAGCAGACGCGTCTCTTGCTGCCACAGCAATGATATCCGCGCAAGATACAACTCCAGGACATATCTTCTCTACTTCAGATTTTGCTTTATCTATGACTTCATAGCCTCTGGCAGAGTTCCTGTTGGCTCCCGCAGTCTTTTCACTCTTGATAGAGGAAGTTTCGTCTAACAAGATCGAGGCATCACAGCCCTGAAAAAAGAAGGAATAATTCATGAAGTAAACTGCTAGATCAATGTTAAATACTAGACTGGAACAGTGGCTGCCATATATGGTTTCCAAAATACCTGCACGAAGCAATCATGAAAGTGCAGGCGAATGAGAGACGCCGCCATCCTCCGTTCTCTCGCAATGGCAGTTCTGATGGCAGTTCGGATTGCACTTTCTGCTTTAGGACACGACTTGTGGTAAAATGCAGAGGAGAGTTTTGCTTGGCATGCTGTGCTCAAGAAAAACAACATAAAAATGAAAGCTGCTGCCACTTTCACTGCCATTTCTTCGTGTTTTCTAAAGGGCAACACTAAGTTTTCACACACAAAAAATGTCTAGCTAAATATTTTTGTTAACGTGAGGAATTAATATGGAAATCACAGAATAGGAATCATAGAATATTTAGTTTCCTGATTAACCTTACCTGATTGTAAATCGTCCATAATTATTTCCTAGACTAGTGTAATTAGTTTCTTCCTAATTAGTCTCTGTATAGGCTATATATATAAGAGCCTTTTCTGCTCTTATGTTTTACATTGAAATAAAATCAAATACAGTCTTCCTCAATTCTACATGGTATCAGAGCAGAGATTCTAGGGCCATATTTTTTTTTTTTTTCTTTTCTTCGAAAAAGAATGGAAACCCCTTCTGCTGGGGTGAAAACGTATGAAGGGGAGAACTCAATCCTTGCAGATCTGACGGCAGGGATGACACAACTTGCCAGCCATGAATCTGCTGCACCGATTGGAATCAAGCTAGACGACAACAACTATGCATTATGGTCCCAAATTGTTGAGATGTATATCTCAGGAAAAGACAAGTTGGGATACATAAATGGAGACCTTCCACAACCTCTGCAAACAGATCCGACATTCAGGAAGTGGAGAACTGAAAATGCAATGGTGAAGGGATGGCTGATCAACTCTATGAATCCAAAACTTGTAAGCAACTTCATCAGATTTTCAACAGCTAAAGCTGTTTGGGATAATATTGCAACAACCTACTTTGATGGCACAGATACATCACAAGTATATGAACTCAAAAAGAGAGTTACCAGGCTGAAACAGAGAGGAGGATCTATTGAAACATATTACAATAATCTGCAGGGATTATGGAGAGAAATTGACTTCCGGCGTCCAAACCCTATGGAGTGCAATACTGACATACAGAAATATAACTCACTTTTGCAAGAGGACAGAGTCTATATATTTCTAGACGGGCTTGATGACAGACTTGACAATATTAGAGCAGATGTGCTCCAAATGCAGCCATTTCCAACAGTAGAACAAGCCTATGCGCAAGTTAGAAGGGAAGACCTAAGGCAATCTGTGATGCTGAAAAATGAAGAAGTCATACCTGGAGGTGCTATGCTGTCAAGAGGAGGACAGAAACCTCAGCATCGTCTATCCTTTCTAATGCCAGGGAATGGAAGGCCAGTTACAAAATCACATGGGGAAGGGGGAGGCTGCACACACTGCGGAAATACAAAACACACCAAAGATACATGTTTCAAAATACATGGTTATCCAGAATGGTGGCAACGAACTCAAGGCGAAGAAAAAACCAGAAGCCAGGCGGAGTGAAACATTCTGGTCGTGCAGCCCTTATGAGCATGGAACCTACACTATCACTTGTACAAGAATCTCCTATCTCGGCTGAGGAACAGACTGATCAGAATGACCCAGGTAATCAAGGTTATGTTTTTTCCTCTCAGAAGAGAAGACATGATCATGATGGTTGGATCATTGACTCTGGAGCAACAGACCACATGACGTATGATCCCTGTGATTTATCTGACACCACTCAACCAAAACGGCTATGCATTGCTAATGCTAATGGAGTGACATATCCAGTGACTGGGGCTGGAACAGTTGCATTTTCTCCTTCTTTCTCATTACCCCATACCCTGCTAGTTCCATCACTGTCCAATAAGTTGTTATCTGTAGGACAAGTGACCGAGGAGTTACAATGTTGTGCACTAATGTATCCTAGTTTTTGCTTGTTTCAGGATATTCTCACCAAGGAGATTATTGGTCGTGGTACTAAGAGGGAAGGGCTGTATTACATGGACGACTTCAGCTGTGGTCGAGCAAATAACATGCAACTTGTCGACAATAAGGAACGGCAGATTTGGTTATGGCATAATCGGTTGGGACACCCCTCATTTCGGTATTTACGTTGTTTATTCCCAGAACTATTCACGAAATTTCGTGAAGCAGATTTTCAATGTAAAACTTGTATTACAGCTAAGAGTCATCGTGTATCGTATCCTATAAGTTTAAATCAGAGTGCCACTCCATTTGCAATTGTTCATACTGATGTTTGGGGCCCTGCCCCGATTACTATCTCTTCTGGAGCTCGCTGGTTTGTCACATTTGTTGACGATTGTACACGAATGACTTGGTTGTATGTGATGAAAACGAAACATGAGGTGTTTGACATATTTCGCTCATTCCATAATATGATTCAAACACAATTCTCTGCAACACTACAGATTCTGCGCTCCGACAATGGTGGGGAATATGATAATAAACAATTCCACCGATACTTTCAGGAACATGGTATGCATCATGAGACATCTTGTCCACAAACGCCACAACAGAATGGTGTCGCTGAACGTAAAAACCGACATATCTTGGAGATCACAAGAGCTCTCTTGACAGCTGCTAACGTGCCCAAAAGATTCTGGACTGATGCAGTGGTGACTGCAGTATACTTGATGAATCGACTGCCATCAAGAGTTCTGGACTACAAAACCCCGCTTCAAGTTTTAGGCCAACATGTAATTCTACCGTCAGTTCTCATGCTTTCTCCCAGAACATTTGGTTGTGTTGTATATGTTCACATCCACAAAAATCAACGAAGCAAGCTTGACCCTTGTGCTGTCCGCTGTGTTTTTCTTGGGTATGCAGCTCACAAGAAAGGATACCGATGCTATGATCCAGCTACAAGACGACTCTATACCTCCATGGATGTTACCTTCCTTGAATCTGAGCATTTCTTCACTTCCCCATCTTCTAGCTCCTCTTGTCAGGGGGAGCTCATAAGTGCAACGCAGGACTGGGAATATTGGCCGGGCTTTACTGATACTACAGTGAAGAATGCAGGGGGAGATGATGAGCATATGATTAGTGTGAGGGAGCCACCGCATGTTGTTACTGATACAGAGCATGTTGTTATTGATACAGAGACAGAATTAATGAGGGAGCAAGGAGAAATAGAAAATGATGAGCACATGGAGACCGAAACAGTAGAGGAGAGTGCAGAACTTGGTGAGCAAATGGAAGCAACTGGAGCAGTCTCCAATGAACAGCCCTTCCACACTGTGACAGTACCACAATCAATTCAATCTCCTGAGAATATCCATGAGGTACAAGTTCTAAACTCATCTCAAAATATTTCTGCTGGTTATAACTTGCCTTTCAGACATAATCGTGGACAACCTCCAAAACGATATTCACCCGATCATGGAATGAGCAAATCCAAGTATCCAATTGCCAACCATGTCTCAACTCAGAAGCTGTCTGAACCCCTCAAGGCACTGGCTCATAAACTATCTGCAGAAGATGTCCCTAAAAACAGTGAATGAAGCTTGGCATAATCCTAAATGGATTCAAGCAATAAAGGAAGAAATGGAAGCACTACAGAAAAATAATACTTGGAAGCTTGTGTCACTACCTGAAGGAAAAAGAACTGTGGGATGTAGATGGGTGTTCTCTGTCAAGCACAAAGCAGATGGTTCAGTAGAAAGATATAAAGCAAGGCTGGTGGCGAAGGGATATACTCAGACATACGGGATAGATTATCAAGAAACCTTCTCACCGGTAGCTAAATTAAATACTGTAAGAGTACTGATCTCTCTTGCTGCAAACTTGGACTGGCCGCTGCACCAATTTGACGTAAAAAATGCTTTTCTTCATGGAGATCTTAAGGAGGAGGTGTACATGGATGTTCCACCTGGCCTTACTTCTCAAATGCAAGGGAAGGTGGTCTGCAAGCTACAAAAGGCGTTATATGGCTTAAAACAATCCCCGAGAGCATGGTTTGGAAGATTTAGCTTGGCCATGCGGAGATACGGTTACAAACAAAGTAATTCAGACCACACTCTTTTCTTGAAGCACCGACGAGAAAAGGTAACTGCTCTCATAATCTATGTTGATGATATGATAATTACAGGAAACGATAAAGAAGAAATCTCAAAATTACAAGAGCAGTTAGCAACAGAATTTGAGATGAAGAACCTCGGAGGATTAAAGTATTTTCTGGGGATTGAAGTGGCTCGATCGAAACAAGGCATATTTCTATCCCAAAGAAAATATGTTCTTGACTTGTTGTCTGAAACAGGAATGCTTGACTGCAAACCAGCTGATACACCAGTAGTTCAAAACCATGGGTTAGGAGAATTTCCTGATCAGGCTCCCGCCAACAAAGAGAGATATCAACGGCTTGTGGGAAAACTAATATATTTATCTCATACTCGACCAGACATTGCATATGCCGTGAGTTTGGTAAGTCAGTTTATGCATTGTCCCAATGAAGATCATATGAGTGCTGTGACTCGCATTTTGCGATACCTGAAGTCTTCTCCAGGCAGAGGACTGATGTTCAGGAAACATCAACATCTGCACATCCATGGTTACACTGACGCAGATTGGGCAGGGAACATCACTGACAGAAAATCCACATCGGGTTACTTCACATTTGTGGGCGGGAATCTAGTCACTTGGAGAAGCAAGAAACAGAAGGTAGTTGCTTTATCAAGTGCAGAAGCTGAATTCAGAGGTATGACCAAAGGATTGTGTGAGCTACTTTGGTTACAGAGATTAATGGAAGAAATTGGATGTTCATCTCAAGAAACAATGAACATGTTTTGTGACAATAAAGCAGCCATAGCCATTGCGCACAACCCAGTTCAGCATGATCGTACCAAACATGTTGAGGTAGATCGGCATTTCATTAAACAGAAGCTTGAAGATAACGTGATTCAATTTCCATTTGTAAAATCAGAGGATCAGCTAGCAGATATACTTACAAAGGCTGTCTCGGGTAAAATCTTTCATAACTCACTTGACAAGTTGGGCATTGCTGATATCTATGCACCAACTTGAGGGGGAGTGTTAACGTGAGGAATTAATATGGAAATCACAGAATAGGAATCATAGAATATTTAGTTTCCTGATTAACCTTACCTGATTGTAAATCGTCCATAATTATTTCCTAGACTAGTGTAATTAGTTTCTTCCTAATTAGTCTCTGTATAGGCTATATATATAAGAGCCTTTTCTGCTCTTATGTTTTACATTGAAATAAAATCAAATACAGTCTTCCTCAATTCTACAATTTTGCTAGTGTAGTTTAACACAAGATGCTAGAATGGAGAGAGTTAAGATAGAAGATGGAGTAGAATGCATATGGGAACTCATCCATTTATAGAGGATGCATGATTACTTAAGCTCATTAATTAATTAAGATTTGTTTCAGTAAAAACTGTGGGATAACGTGTAAATCATTGTTCAATTTTGATGTCTGCATGGCTTTAAGAGTCTAGACTACGATATAAATTAAAAAAAGAAATTCTGTTAAGTTACTATATGTATTGTCAAAAGCCAAGTTCCCTTCATGTCATTTTCTTACTCTGAAATAATCTTCAAGGCGGCATAAATATTTATATTGTCTTAATAAGCGTAACGACATTAATGTTGACAAGAGAACACAATGCCTATTTCTCCTTTGTTTTTCGGCATCTAATGATTGTTTTAAGTAGATAACCAAAGCTACAAGCAACCAATTTCTTTCAAGAGAATTCCAAGCAGCCTCCTCGGATTGCTCTTTCATAGGGTTTGGTCAGAAAAATGCCAATAGAATTAGTAAACCCAAGATTTTTTTCAAGGTTAGGTGTGGTAACAACTCTCTTAGGTTACAATTCTTCACTGAGTAGTTTCCCTCTTATTGTACTAGCTCACTAGAGGAATGGCAGAGTTTTCAGCGTGTATAGCCTTCGCAGCCATTGGTCATCAGAACTGATCTTACACAGCAGCTACATGAAATGAATGTTGGCGACAGTGATCCTAAGAAAAGTTAGATATTTAATTGATTTCTTGCCTTTTTACCACAAAAAAACAAAGGAGAAAAGTCATTTCTCGAAAGTGATATCTTAACCATTTTCCTAATCAATTCATCTCATGGGAACTGGTATACTCCGTCTCTACCCCGGCCTTAATTATGTTTCTTTATTCATGCTTGCAAGTGTTGGAATGTTTATTTATTAAAGCTCCCTTCTTTTAATTGTCATTTTTTTTTTCGTCTGTTTTAAATATTGATTGAATTTATATATATTTGTTTTGTGTTTTGATTTCTTCTCTCTTCAATTTTAATTAAATCTTAGTTTAATTAATATTTTACTATGTATATATATAGGGATATATATAATGTGGGTATATTTTACTATGTACTCTTTTTTTAAAAAAAAAAAACAAAATCACTATCACATGTTCTTGTACATTCGTATCTTTTATTTTATTTGTTGTCCCTTTTCAAGCAAAAAACATCTCTTAAACATAATTAAAAAAAATAAAAATTAATTTAAAAAAAAAATATATAAGAAATTGGAACATCTAAAAAAAATTGAAACCACCTATAAAAATTTTCAAAAATTGAACGGAGATCTTTCCTCCCATAATATTTACATCTTAAGTTTTCATTTAATTTTTTGTTTTATTTTAAAATTTCAATTTTCTTTCATATTTTTTTATTTTATAAATATTGCGAGTCTCGAGATGATAAAAATATCATGCATGTACCTATTTAAAATAAACATTAACAACAATTTAATAGATTATAGTAAAGACCTGATTAGGAAATTTATATAATTCAGACAATGACTTTGTCACTTCCTTGAAAATTTGGTATAATTCATCCCCATCAAGCAAATATTATCCAATAAAAAACCATCATTAAAATTTGAAACAAAAAATGAAGACAAAAGGGTACTCATTTTCATGATTGAAGGCAGAAATTCAAAGGTAAGGGTTAATTGGACCATGCATGCATGTTCAAGGGGGACCCAAGTGGAATACTCTGAGACCCGTCTTTAAAATTGAAAGGCAAAAATAATCTAGCTATGAGCGTTCTTCAATCTTTTGTTTCTCTTGTTCTTGAACAATCAATTCCACTGATTAAAGGCCAAAAGGCCTGAGGAGTACTAGCTCCTAGCTAGGATCCAGACGAGAGGGTATGATGAAGACCGTCAAAAGACGAAAATGATAAGCAATGAAACGAATTTTCTTTATTATTAAGTTATACTTGACAAATTTGAAGAAAGAACAATTGATAAAATAATTAAGACATGCCTCTGCACACTTAATTAAGCGAATGATTTCTAGAAAAAGAAAAACTAGTTGACAGCACTGCAAATCCTCCTTATCTGCCCGGCTGATCCAGTGAGTGGACTGATGTCTCCCATTTTGATCATGGCAGATGCAAAATCAGAGCTGAATTTCGCCGGATTCCTGCTGTATTCTGAGACAATGCTGTCTGTGGAGCCTCCACTGAAAAGTTCTTGATCTGATTGAAGGAGACCCTTCTTTTGCATCAAGTTCTTGAAGTAATTGTTGTCAAAAGAATTGGGTGTGACCAAATCGAGCGGAGCCAAAGTTGAGTCGCTACCAACAAGTGGACAACGCCTCTTGCGAGTGCTAGCGAACCCAGCATCGATGTTATTGTCACTGTGTATCCTGTCACGGAATGTAAAGCATTGAGCCTGTCCTAGACTATGCGAACCTGCATCGCAAAATGAATGATTTTAGCATCAGGAATTAATATTCATCATCATCATAATGATCATAACTAAGGCTTCTTATCTGTTACAGGTTCCAACCTGACAAAGCAACCATGTCCCTCGCAGTGAGGCCTTTCTGCTGGAAGCGAGAAATAAGCCTCCCCAGGTCGTCAGAGAAGGCAGGTAGTTCTGTGATGGCTAAAGCTGGACTTGCTGTAGTTGAGTCTCTTCTTCCAAGCTTCACTGCCCAAGATGGACCACCCACCTGCCACATTTTTTAAAACTCATCAACGATCCTGAATTTGTAACTTGAAATGCAAACAAAAGATATAAAGAGGTGGATTGATTGTATATGTTGAATAATTAAACTCAATCTAGAAGGTTCCAGTCAAGGAAGGCAACCAGCCACCAGCCACCGACCACCGACCAGCCGCCAGCCACCAGCCGCAGCCGCCAGCCGCCTTCACACCGCCGGTCAACAGCCGCCTTCACACCTGGAACAGTAGATTTTCGTATTCTGAATTTATGTATAAATAGGATGCTCAGTTATGTTATTTTGTGTGGAGAGAATTGAGAGGAACACTAGTAAGAGAAAGAGAGAGAGAGGGCGTGTATTTGTTTAAGCTTTTGTGTTTATTTGTAAGCTTTGGATTTTGTGTAATAAAACAGTGTGTTTTATCCCCTCTGAGTGTTTCAAAGCCACCACCAGTGGTTTCTCCCACCAACAATTGGTATCAGAGCCCCGTTCGCCGGAAAACAGAAGAGTTTTGGGGTATATCCGAATTTTCAAAATTGTCAAAAACAAGTTTTGATCATTCCACAGTGTAGAGCTCATCAAGACGAACTCACTTCCGCAAGAATCAGCCTGATCGGAGGATGAGGTAGCTCACACGCGCCTCCTGAAGATTCTGCCCAGAAGACCACGCGCAGCCACGCGCGCCAGAGGTTGAAGACGACTGACGTGCACGCGCGCCATATTCAAGCCGCGCCGAGCCGTTCACGCTGAGTCCTAGCCGAGCCACAAGCCGCGCCGCACTCCGAGCCGAGCCGAGCCGCGTTCCAGTCTGAGCCAAGCCGCGAGAATATTCCACAGAATATTCCCGGTTCAACCCAGCGAACCGCCCGCCGTACAGAAGTGGTTTTTTGACCGGTTCACCCATTTTCGGACCCGATTTCAACAAAGTCAGACCGGTTCCCTACTATTTGGACCATTCCGGATCGATCTACAGTGTCCGTTTGGCCAAATTCGGCTTCCAGAAGGCGATATAGTCATTAAAAGAGCAAAATGACTACAGAAGGTACACATACACTCATCCCTAAGCTGACCAAAGACAACTATGATAGTTGGTGCATCAGATTGAAGGCATTTCTTGGGTCACAAGAGTGTTTGGATATTGTACAAACTGGTTATGATGAACCAGAGTCCAAAGAAAGAGAAGATGCTTTACAAGAGGCACAGAAGCAAGCCTTGAAAGTCAACAGAAAGAAGGACAACAAAGCCAAGACCATCATCTACCAAGGTCTTGATGAAGATACATTCGAGATCATAGCTTCCGCTGAAACATCACATGATATATGGGAGGCTCTCCAACAGAAATACAAAGGTGCTGACAGAATCAAGAAGATTCGTCTTCAATCTTTGCGAGGAGAATTTGAGTTATTGCAAATGAAGTCCTCGGAGTCTATTTCTGATTATCACACAAGAATTATGGTGATAGTCAACCAGATGAGGAGAAATGGAGAAGCCATCATCGATGCTCGAATTACTGAAAAAATTTTGAGATCCCTAGATCCAAAATTCGATTTTGTTGTTGTCGCAATTGAAGAGTCCAAAGATGTGGACAAGTTGACGGTTGATGAGCTTATGAGTTCTTTGCAAGCTCATGAGCAGAAGATTGTAAAGCGAAATGGAGATAAGGCAATTGAGCATGCCTTACAAGCAAAGCTGTCTCTCAAGGACAGATATGAGCAAGGGGAGACTTCATCAAGTGGCTACACCACTCAAGGAGGAAGTCAACAATCCAGAGGAGGATTCCAGCAATTCCAAGGAAGAGGTTCTTGGAATACAAGTTTTAGAGGAAGAGGTGGCAGAAACACCACCAGAGGAGGCCGAGGACAACAAGCATTCACTCCCAGAGGAAGAGGAGGCGGTTACAATAACCGTGACAAGAGGAATATCAAATGTTATAGTTGCAATCAGTTTGGGCACTATAGCGCTGAATGCCGATGGAAAGCTCCGTTGGAGATACGTGAGCAAGCTAACTATGTAGAGAAGGATGACAGAGAAGAAACTGCATTTCTTGTCCAACAAGGACTTGATAAGAAAAAGGAGGACATATGGTATCTAGATACTGGAGCCAGCAATCACATGTGCGGCTACCGAGAGTTATTTAGTAATCTAGATGAGACCAAGCAAGGTCTAGTTACTTTTGGAGATACCACAAAGGTTCCATTCAAAGGTAAAGGCAACATCCCAGTCAAGATGAAGAATGGCGATTCCAGCTACATCGCCGATGTATATTATGTCCCAGCCATAAAACAGAACCTAATCAGCTTAGGTCAACTTTTGGAGAGAGGCTATACTTTTTACTCGGAGAATTGTCATCTAGCAATTAGAGACAACAATTGGAGATTAATGGCCTACGTGAAAATGTACAAGAATAGGATGTTTCCTTTAAACATCCAGTATGATGCAACAAGGTGTTTGAGCGCCATCACCAACAGTGAAGAATGGCTTTGGCACCTGAGGTTTGGACATCTGAATTTCACGAGTTTGAAGATGCTAGCAAGCAAGAAGATGGTTAAAGGTTTGCCTCACATTGATCATCCAGAAGAAGTCTGTGAGAGTTGTGTCCTCAGCAAACATCACAGATCCAGTTTTGCCAAAGAAGTCAACTGGAGAGCAAAGAGGCCACTGGAGTTAGTACACACAGATGTGTGTGGCCCGATAACGCCTATGTCGACTGGACAAAATAGGTACTTCCTCACTTTTACTGATGATTTTAGTAGAAAGACGTGGATATACTTTCTGAAGAGGAAGTCAGAAGTATTCAATTGTTTTAAAGATTTTAAAGCAATTGTGGAGAAGCAAACTGGTTATACGATCAGAACAGTAAGATCTGATCAAGGAGGAGAATATACAGCCAATGACTTTGAAGCCTATTGTACACAACAAGGCATCAGACATCAAACAACGCCAGCTTATACACCACAGCTGAATGGTGTAGCCGAGAGGAAGAATCGCACGATTCTTGACATGGCCAGAAGTTTGCTCAAAGCAAAGAAGTTGCCCAAGCAATACTGGGCTGAAGCTGTATCATGTGCAGTGTATCTGTTGAATCGCTGCCCGACCAGAAGTTTGCAAGGTATTACTCCAGAAGAAGCATGGAGTGGTCACAAACCAAGTGTTACTCATCTACGAGTCTTTGGTTGTGTGGCATATGCAAAGATCCCAGATGCAAGAAGGAGAAAGCTCGATGATAAGAGCGAGAAATGCATCTTTGTCGGATATGGTGAAAGAAGGATGGGATACAGGCTGTATAATCCCATCACGAAGAAGGTGATTACGAGTAGAGATGTTATCTTTGAAGAAGATAAATCTTGGGAATGGAATGGTGATCAAGAAGCAGTCAAATGGATCAACATGGATTTGATCCTTGAAGGTGAAGAAGTACCAACAGTACTTGTCGAAGAACCGATTGTACCTGCAGAAGAACCGATTGTGCCAGCAGCTGAACCACAAAGTCCAGTGTTTATACCAGCAGCTGAACCACAAAGTCCGGTACACAGATTCCCTGTATTCAACAGGAGGAACACATCAGGAGCATCATTATCAACACCACCATCAGCATCCTCGTCAGAAGGACCAAGAAAGATGCGGAATCTTGAAGAGTTGTACGATACCACTCAGGTTATGGAAGATACAACTCTATTTTGTTTCCATGCAGATAAGGACCCACCAGAAAAGAAGAAAGCAATAGGTGTCAAAAGGGTCTACAAGACGAAAGCCAAATTAGTGGATAAAGGCTACAAGCAGAAAGAAGGCAATGAAGAGTAAAGTTCATGCTTAGCATGACATCCCTCGATTGAGTTTAAAGGGGAGATTTGTTGAATAATTAAACTCAATCTAGAAGGTTCCAGTCAAGGAAGGCAACCAGCCACCAGCCACCGACCACCGACCAGCCGCCAGCCACCAGCCGCAGCCGCCAGCCGCCTTCACACCGCCGGTCAACAGCCGCCTTCACACCTGGAACAGTAGATTTTCGTATTCTGAATTTATGTATAAATAGGATGCTCAGTTATGTTATTTTGTGTGGAGAGAATTGAGAGGAACACTAGTAAGAGAAAGAGAGAGAGAGGGCGTGTATTTGTTTAAGCTTTTGTGTTTATTTGTAAGCTTTGGATTTTGTGTAATAAAACAGTGTGTTTTATCCCCTCTGAGTGTTTCAAAGCCACCACCAGTGGTTTCTCCCACCAACAGTATACTCACATAAGCAGACGCGTCTCTTGCTGCCACAGCAATGATATCCGCGCAAGATACAACTCCAGGACATATCTTCTCTACTTCAGATTTTGCTTTATCTATGACTTCATAGCCTCTGGCAGACTTCCTGTTGGCTCCTGCAGTCTTTTCACTCTCGATAGAGGAAGTTTCGTCTAACAAGATGGAGGCATCACAGCCCTGAAAAAAAAAGAAGGAATAATTCATGAAGTAAATTGCTAGATCGAAGTTAAATACTAGACTGGAACAATGGCTGCCATATATGGTTTCCAAAATACCTGCACGAAGCAATCGTGAAAGTGCAGGCGAATGAGAGACGCCGCCATCCTCCGTTCTCTCGCAATTGCAGTTCTGATGGCAGTTCGGATAGCACTTTCTGCGTTAGGACACGACTTGTGGTAAAATGCAGAGGAGAGTTTTGCTTGGCATGCTGTGCTCAAGAAAAACAACATAAAAATGAAAGCTGCTGCCACTTTCACAGCCATTTTCTCTCAACCTTGATTGCAACACTAAGTTCTTACACACACAAAATGTCTAGCTAATCCAGCTAGTGTAGTTTAAGACAAGATGTTAGGATTGAAGATGGAGAAGAATACAGGGGAACTCATCCATTTATAGAGCATGATCATGCACACTATATTAAGGTTTGTCTGGGTAAAACCCTTGCCACGATACAACGTGTATTGCCATGGTCCAATTTTGATGTCTGCATGTCGTTGAGAGTTTCAACTCTAGATTATGATTTAATTAAATAAATAATTTTCGTTTGAATATGCAAAGCCATAATCTTAATTTCTCCATCTGATGATTGAAGGATAATTTTTATGATGTGTCCGTATTTTTGCAAGAAAAAAGAGTACTCTTTCTAACAAATGCCTGGAAACTTCTCCCTAATGGCGGGGAAAAAAAACCAAGCATCCTCTTTTTTGTTTACTCCTTCATAGGTTTTTGTTGAGAAAAATGCCATGAGCATAATAAAGTAAACCCATAAATTCTCAAGGCTGGGTGTGTTCAGAATTATCGCTGTACGAGGCTGTCTAATTTTGAAAGAGTCTTCTAAAGTCATCAATTTAGGTCCCTCTCATCCTTATTAGCCCAAGTAATTAAGACCAATTCATCAGTAACTAGTTTCACTGTTTCTCGTACTAGCAGTACGATAAAAAAATGTTAGATTTTAGATTTTGTAGAGCAATTATTTGCTGTTAAGGTTAAACCTGTATTTAACGTAGTAATAAAGTGATTAAGGTCTGTGTTTTAGTGGGAGCTAAATTAAGATATACAACTTTGAATTTTCTTGTTTTTTTTTATTTATTTTAGCGTAAAATTTAATAATAAATTTAACATAACTTTTCCATATGTACAAATATACACTACTAGATACCATTTAATTAGATTTCATAAAAATTAATTTAAAGTACAGAATATTTTTATTTAACAATATAGTAATTGCCCAACAATTCACTATTGGCCCACTAACTAGGAAACCCAACAAACCTAAGGACCCAATCTCTTTACCTGGTCATTGATTGGACCTAGGGTTCTTCTAGAGGCATCCAAGTCAAAAGAGTTCCATCTTACGTGAAGAATTAAGAAAAAAAAAAAAAACACCTTCGGTGAGATACACAAGGTCAGAAGCCAAGATGTCAACAAATCACCATCTTTCTCTAATTTTAATTTTAATTTTTCAACAAATCATAAATATTCTTGTTGTCTTTTCTTTATATATTTATTTAATGGAGGACTTTTTTTGTTTAAAAGCTGAATACTTGCTACGCGTTATTTCACTTCATAGTTTCTACGCAGCCAAATCTTCATTAATGTGCCTCATCGTCCTTTATAAATGATTTACATGCAATAATCAAGCAGATAAATTTATAAATTAATTAAATAAATTTAGATTTAAGAGAAAGTCCAATCATAATAAACCAGAATAATAATTTAAAATAACTCTAATTTTTTATCCAATTATTTAATTACATTTAACTTTTTATAGGAGTTTCTAAATATTGTTTTTTCTATAGCAGTCATAATTTTTCCTATTTTATTATTTTTTTTTGTTATTTTTAGATTTTATACTTTTTATCTTTTTAATTTTGAATTTTTAATATTGTTTTGTCGAACTACCTGCTCTCTTTGAAGGCCTTGGGAGTGTTATAACGTTGCTAGGAGTGTGTTTATGGTTTTTTTAAAAATATTTTTTATTTAAAAATATATTGAAATAATATTATTTTTTTTATTTTTTAAAAATTATATTTAATATCAATGTATCAAAATAATCTGAAAACACTAAAATTATATAAATTAATTTAAAACAATAAATAATAAATAATAAATATTTTTTAAAAAATATTTTTAAAATACCGAAACAAAAAGTTTATTATATTTCGCTTATTCCAAACTGCAAGGGACATGGTTGCTTTGTCAGGTTCTCATACTATAGGACAAGCTCAATACTTTACCTTCCGTGATAGGATACAATCTAACAACAATATCGATTGTTAGCTTTTTTAAAGCAAAAGATTGGCAGAATAATTTTTATTTGAGAAGATATATGTTGGAGGTTGTAATTGAGTTGTTTTTTAAAATACTTTTTATTTAAAAATAATAATTTTTAATTTTTAAAATTTATTTTTTAACATTCCACATTAAAATTATTTAAAAATTTAAAAAGACATTAAATTTTAGCAAATTTTTATTTGTGCTCCCAAACAAAATAAGGGTAAAGAAATACAACTTGATGTGATTGCGAGTTTGACCATTTTCGTATATTATATGTTCTAATTTCCTTTAATTCATAGTCTAATTAAATTAAATTAAAGAGAAAACACTAGGATCATAACACCTCACCATCTGTCTATTTATACTTTGTTAACTTATTCTATTTAAAATTATTAAAGTACAAGAAGCGTCATCTCATCACAAATCCAAGGTGATGATCTCCCGCGTAATCTCTTGGAACTTCAGAAATACTAATTGCTTGGACATGAAAGTTTAAACAATAATATATCTCAGTTATTCTCAATCAACTATATAATTAAGTGTATGAAATAATATTACAAGGAAGACAATTTTTAAAATTGAATGGCATCATAAGGGATGAAACCGCAGAGATCTTTGTGAAGAGAACCTTGCAGAAATGAAAAAATAACATTCCAGCCATTGTCCGAAGGGTGTCCCAGATCAAAAAAGAAAGATGACTCGGGATTCGTGCATACTCCTTCCACTGAGCACATGTAATCAACAATCTTGGAGCAACATGGCTGCAAGGGGTTCTTGTACTCAGTATTTGCTGTGACAATTAAGTAGGAAGAAGAAAGGTTAATCAAACATTAACTTGAGTTGTTGCGTGGAAAAAAAAAAAAAAGTGGTTTAAAAATCAAGAACAAAAATTACCTGCATTCTGTCTGAATTGGTCAATTGCAGAAACCATGGCGTTATAGAGATCAAGAATTACAAATGTGCATCTGTTTCCATCATCAGTGCTCAACTTTTCTACTGCTTTCTGCAATAACTGGTTGTGAATCATGGCGTTTTTGTTGGATTCTTCATCGCAATTCTGATATGAATTTGGTGGAATTATGTGTACAGGCAAGCATCCTAGAAGTGGTAATGTTGCCACTACAATGTTTTTCACTCCAAGGTGAGCAATACGTTGTAGGTCTGCAGCAAGCTGGTTTACAAGTCCTTCAGTGAAAGCAGGCAGTCCCTGTCATGTAAAAAATGCAAAAAATACAAGTTTAAAAGCTACATGTTCAACGTAAAAAATACTTGTTAGACTTTGTTTGTTTAGGGTAAGAACTACTCACATCGTCAGAACCTTTTTTGGCCGCAGAATACAATGAATAGTCATTGGCTCCAGTAGAAACCAGAGCAACTGAACTATCAAGGTCACGTTGACTATATTCATTTTCATTGAGTAGCTGTTCAAATTGATCGATCTGGACTGAAAGGCTGTCTTTCGCCCATGTTGAAGGGAAAACACCACTGCCTCCATATGCAAAGTTTAATCCTTGCTGAATATTTTTTGATGTATCTCTCAGTTGATAAGGTGTAGGTGATTCTATTCCCAGAAACGAAGCTGCATATATATATATAAAAGAGAAAAAATGTGTTAACATGATTTAATAGCTGAAATCTTGTAATTGTATTAGAAAAACCACTTCCATACATAGTTATCTAATCCAGTCGAGTTGCTGGTTGGCCGATCAACCCAGCCCGAGATAAGTTCTAGATCGATGTGCTAAGACTAGGTTTAACATCTATAGTTTATATTCTATCAATTCTAAAGAAAAAGAAAAGGAGAAAAAACGGAAAATTAGCATAAGAGAGAAAAGTCATTAAGCACCTATATGGTCAGTTAGGACACGACCATCGGAGGCTCGACCAGTTGGTTTGCCGGGAAATGTTTTGCCAAAAGGTTCTTTCCATGGACCCCTGACATTCTTTGGCCAATTTCCAGTATCAACATAGGAGTCTCCAAAAACAAATAGTTTTGGAGAGCCCTCGGGACAAATTTGAGCTGAAATACCAAAGAAAACAATGATTGGTTAATTATCAGAAAGCACCGATCATGTGATAATTCAAGACTCGTTAATACTAATATAGGAAAATAGAAGAAGAAGAAGAAGAAGAAGAGAATTAGTCGATCGTCTAACCTGTGGAAATAGCAACGAGGGAAAAAAGAAGCAAAACAACCAGGAAAATTCCTTTTCCTTCCATCGGAAAAACAAAAACAAGGAAGGAAAGAAAGAAAGAAATTTATAAAATTGTAGTTACTGTGGAGGAATTTAATTTGGTCGTCCTTATAGGGTTTGTAGAGCCGCCATTTGAGAAAAGAAAGGTAGCCAGGCACCAACATTCTTTAATCCAACATTCCTATTCGAAGAGATGAAATCTTAGTTTACCATGCATATATACAGATCTTTTAAAATCAATGAGACAACGAGATGAAATCACTATTAATTTTATTTCCTTTACATGGACATAATTAATTAGCTAACAAGAAGAATTTACAATATATCTCAAATAAAAATTATTATCATTAGTGGTCGATTAATTTAAATTAAATTAGTTCTATATATATTTGATGAACGAATTGATAAATCTTGCAAAGGCTATATATTCATTTTGTGAGCAGAAAGTTTAGTTTTCCCTTGAGACAACGCTCTTGTAAAGCATGCAGACATAGCTTTTTGTTATTTGTTTTCTCAAATTATTTCGTTAATCTTTCAATTAATTTGCCAGCTATAAAACAATAAGAAAATTCAACATTGGCGCTCAAATCTAACGACCCAGCCTCTGTCATTATTTGGACGATTTAACGGTATTGATGGGGACAAAGCGATTACCTTGTATTTTTGTGGCATCCAAGAGTTCCAGTCCGATACACAGGCTTAGCTCAGAAGCCAAGGTGCACCGAATCACCTTCTTTCTCCTATTTTAGTTTTCCAACAAGTCATAAATATTCGTGTTGGTTTTTTGTTTTTTTATATTAATTTGTTCAATATAGGATTTTTTGATTCAGTGCAAGTGGGATAGTCATTGTCGCTTCTCTAGAACAGCTTGATTAAGTCTAATTATTTTATTTTTAATAGTCCTATTCAACTGTACGTGATAAGGATAACATTAATATGGATAAGTTTGGTGTATCAACCATGAAATCTGTATCATGTTTGTTTTTAATATCTAGAGTGTGTTTAAATGGGAGTTAGCTTGTGTTTTTTTAAATAAAAAACATGTTTTTATAGCTTTTAAAGATGTGATTTGTGCTTGAAAGGTATTATATCTTTAATAAAAAAGCCACCACACCTCCAAGTCAAACACAACACTAATCCAATCAATCTTGGATGAAAACGTAGGATAACTCTTAGTAATTTTTTTAAAATTATTGTCTAAAAACAAGTTATTTTGATTTTTTTACAACTTCTATTAAAAAAAACATATTTTTGAGACTGATAGTATTAATCTAATAACTCAAATACTGACATGATGATATAAATAATCTATACGAGATTTTAATTCTAAAAGGTGCAGCTCAACTAATCAAGTTATGGGTTTATTTTATAAAAATTATCAGTTCAAGTGTCACAAATCTCAAGATTAATAGAAATTTAAAGGTCATTGACTTTAAGATCTTGAGAAATTAATTAAAATACATGTAAATTAACCCGAATATTCATGATTAATAATAATAATAATAATAATAAAAGTATGGGATTACTATTTCATAGGTTTTGGTTGCACGCAAAGTAATCGGTCATGACAAGAAAGTGTTCGTTAATGAATGATTGGCTTGCGGGTATCAAAGTTGCTACCCGTTTGTTTTTGTGATTTGATTGAACCATAGATATATAGTGTTTGGGTGGGACCACCAATTACAGTGTTTTTATATTGTTTTTAAATGAGACCCATCTACTAAATTCATGGAGTATTGTGCAAGGAAAACTTTTCTTTACATTAAAAAAAAAAACAATTTGCTGTAAGCAATCGAGAGAAGAAAAAAATCATATTATTTCTTTAAGAAATAATATTGGCCCAAGTGGCAGCGCATTTAAGGGGGTAAAAATTCAATGAGCCTTTGAGTAGTCGAGCTCCAATATTTAGCCATCCACCATAATAACTAATGATGCCCCACACGTGGACCGCTGAAAAATTTAAGGAAATATAATTGGTCCAGACAATCTCAATTTCAAGCGTTATAGAAGACAAGCTAGTTGTGCATCGTCCCTGCTCTTTATTATCCTAATCGCAGCCCCCTGCTTAACCTTAATTTCCGTCAACGGACATTGAAACGGCATCCATCCCGTCATCAAGTCTGGCAAATGAAGACAAGCGATATCAGCTTTCAGAGGCAGTTGGAACGGAATTTAAGTTGTCTTTGACGGTAACGGCAGAGGAAGCAACATTTTAGATATACAGAGACAAAACTACACGAGCCTCAGGGTACATAGGAGGACAAAAAAACTCACAGATGATGGATCCGACGCAATTAACATAATTATTAAATCAAGCTTAAATTAGATTTTAATTTGAACTGAATTTGATATTAATGAGTTAACTCATAACTCAATTAAATGAGTTAAACTCAATCCAAATCCAATAACCTAGTTATCCGAACTGACTAGACAACTATGGCAATTACAAATCTTCCTCACACACAGAACAAGCATGCACATGGGTGTTAGGTGTTTGTCTATGCAGCGTTACACATACAATGACGTATGCAAAACATTTTGCCAAGTTGCCAACCGACTTTCATCCTCATCCCAGGCGATATATTCGAGCTATATATATTATTTTTACTATAAAGTTTGTGGTTCCAAACTTCGAAGACTCCAAATGTGGACGGTGCTATCTCACATGTGCAATTTCTTGCATTATAAAATATTATCATTTCGGTCTGTAACTGTTGTTGGTAATGTAATTGAAAGTATTTTTTTATTTTTAAACTTCAAAGGAATGACATTTATATTTTATGAACACTTTTTTAATAATTTTTTTTGGATTCGAGGAAACTCCACCTCCCGGAAAGCATATTTTTATGGGCCCAGGTAAGTGAGTAAAACCCCGGCTGTCCCAGACTCTTACAAGAGGTGCACGCCCTGACTCGAACTCGAGACTTTCTGTGTAGATTTCAAGCCCTTTGCCACCACGCTACACCCCTTGGGGACACTTGCTAATACCTTTATATAAAAAATTATTAAAAAAAAAATTCAATTCAAAATATATAACACTTGTAATAGTACTAGACATGTGACACTACCAAAAAACTAGTGAATACAAACAGAAATACTAATGAATGATAATTTTTCCAATCGTGCGTGATCTCATTAGTAAAAGTCTTGCCGATAAAATCAGTGTCTAAATATTAGCAAAATATCTCATTGATAAAATACAAAATTTAGATAGTTTGTTTAATAGTTTCAAGATATTGGTAAGAATTTGTTTTAGAATGGTTCATGATTTTCTTTTATTGATGTGAAAAGAGTCTATCCAATTTTTATATATGAAATGTGATAGTGTGAATAACACGCAGTTATAAAACCATGTTGCGCTCATGACTCAATTTAAAGGTTGGGTAATAGATTGGTCGGGTCAACTTGGATTAATAGAAAAATATCGTCTTAAGATCTTTTGAAGAAAAAAATAGTTAAAATTAGGGTTTTAATTGGATTGATTTAGCTATGGATTGACTCACCTTGACAATCAAGTTTGATCAAATTAACTCTAATCCAATTCAATATAAAACTAGACCTATGCCGAGTCTTGAATTTATAAATTATAGCTTGATTAATAGAGTTTAATAACAATAAAAAAATAAAGGTATGAATCGAAGTTCCTTGTTGTATTTTTTTAGTATTAAAGAAAATGTTTATGACACATGATTGCAAGATTTGATGGGTACTGAAAGACATGAAGATCTATATAGTTGGCCAATGATGAGGTCCTAAAAATCCAAGTAATATAGGAGTAAGGCTTATGTGTTGAATAATCAATAAATCTATTAATTCTAGTAATCTAATCTATTTTCTTTGGTCAAGAGAGCTAGCAACCGATACCTAGTGCCTGGTAAGCCAAAGTGGCTGATGGTCGATACCTACAAAAAATCCTTTTTGGTAAGTATCTTTTTATAGAGAGACTGTAATAATATTTTAGAGAAAGATACTCTGAAAATATGTATGTAGTAGAGAATGAAGATTGTGAACTTAGAGCATGAAGAATTCATGAAGTATTTATAACACATGAGTCTTGTTCTTTTATGAAGACAAAAGGCTAGATTGTAATTTTGTTCTGGTAGTTTTAATAAGGGATAAGTATCCATTACACAAACATTAATGCGATGAAAATATGGTAAGCTATTGAGAGATTTTTCATACATTACTCCTTATATAACATTCATGTTGATGAAAATATGACAGGTTTTTACAAGACTTTAATACACTATCCTTTACACAACTTAATATTAATAGAAATATAGTAGGCATTTAGAGAACTTTTATACCCCTAAGAGTGCAAAACAAGTATGATTCAAAATGTATTGAATCAATAAAAAGGTCCCCTATGATAGATAGAGAACTCTCAGATGTCGAGCTCTTTTATAAGGCTAAGCCCATGGCATTAGGCTCTCCCCCAAAACTAAACCCGTGAGGGCTGGGATCTTTTCTTAGTCTGAGCTCATGAGGGTTGGGCTTTTTCTCTAAGTTGAGCCCATGGTGTTGGGCTCTTCTCCAAGGATAAGCCCATAAGAGCTATGCTTTTATTGTAGGTTAAACCCATGAGGACTAAGCTTTTTCCTTAGGCTAAGCTTATAATGTTGAGTTTTTTCTCTAGATTGAGCTCATAAGAGCTGAGATCTTCCTTTATATTAAACCCATGGTATTTTTCTCAAGATGTTGACGCGTATGAGTTTTGACTTTTTAAATTTTTAAATCTGTTAAATTTAGGTTTGTTAGTCAGCAAATTGAATTGTCTTTGTTTGTTACATTTTTGCCTTGTTGGAATTTATGAAAATGTTGGAGATGAGATATATATTTGGATATAAATGTTCAAAATGGAAAGATCATGGATAAATTTGCTATCTCTTTCCAACAATGTTGTTGGAATAATAGAATAGTTTATTTTGAAATAAAAAAAATAAAAACAATAAAAATAAAAACATGTTACATGCATATATAATACTGTTATCTTAGTTTTTTATTAATGACACGAATACAAAAGTTTATATATATTGTTTTTATTTTTTTTATTTCAAAATATATTGTGATGTGAAAATGGAATATTATATATTATGTTTCTTATATCAAGAAATTTAAAGATAGATTAAGATTTGAATGATATAAAAAAGATGGTCAAATAGTGAGGAGTTTTAAAATGACCCATTTAAAAAAAAAAAAAAAAACAGAATAGCCCTGCAACCACGGCTAATTCAGTCTCTAACATTGATAATGCGATCCACCTATCATGCTAATTATCAATTACTTTTTGATCGTCTATCTACTTATTGTAAGTCATAAAATCTTATCTTGGATCTTAAAAATCAGCTTTGAATGATCTTTAACAGTCAAATTAATGAAGGCATCTTTTAAATAAAATGGGAATGGAAAATTAATGCTTGAATTAGCTAATTAATCTGTTTGAAAAAAAACAACAATAAAATTCACTTATGCCTTGTTTGTTTGCAGGGAAGTGAATTCCTAGAATTCACTTTCCTTGTTTTTCCATGTTTGGTAACCATTTAGAAAAGCAGCCAACGGAATCTAAATTCCAGTCAAACTTAAAAATACAACACTCTGAAAGGAAAGTGTTTTCCTTCTGTTAAAGAAAAGAAAACACTTTCCTTTTTTTTTCTCCGTTCATTTGCACAAATACTACAGTCTCTCTTTCTCTTTTATTTCATCAAAACCAAATACTCCGTTCATTTTCTTTTTTTTTGCCTCCGGGGTCGCAGCTAACACTGGCCTGGAAGAAGATGATGATGAAGGTGTAGTGGCTGCCCAAAGTTTGCTCTCTCCTCTATATAATCTCCTTCCCTCTGTTCGTTGCTTTTTTTTCTTTAATCTTCTCTGTTTCCCTTAGAAGAAACAAAGGAACGAAAGTCAGTTTATTTTCTCCTCCCCCCCCCCCGTTTCATTGGTTTGTTTGTGTCTGGGTTTAGCCTCTCCCTCTCTTTCGGTTCTGCTCTCCTCTCCTTCGTTGCTTTTTTTCTTCACCTCCTCTATTTCCTTGAGAAGAAACAGAGAAACGAAAAGCCTGTTTATTTTCTCCTCCCCCACCCTTTCGTTTCTGTGATCCTCTTCCGTGGTCTTTCGTTCTCTGGTTTTTATAGCCAGAGAACAATGCTGTTTCATCAATTGATTGCAGGTGTAATGGTGGCGGCGGGCGGCTGAACGGTTGAGGAAGATGAACAGTGTATAGAAACAGCACCGTTTTTTGTGTTTAATGGTTATTTTTAGTTTGGCCCTTAAAGTTTTAACAGTTTTGTAATTAAGCTCCTGGTTTAAACTGTAATTGCCCCCCTGCATTTGCGCGAAAATTGCAATGTAGTCCTTGGATTTTAATTGTGCAATTTTAACCCCAAACTTTAATAGTTCTTCAATTAAGTCCCTGCTTTAATTAATTTAATTAAATCCAAGTCCAATTAAGTCTCAAAAATTATCGATTCTCCAATTAAACCCTTAATTGGATTAATTAAATTAATTTCAAGTTTAATTAAGTCTCAAAACTTATCGATTCTCCAATTAAACCCTTAATTGGATTAATTAAATTAATTCCAAGCTCAATTAAGTCTCAAAACTTATCAATTCTCCAATTAAACCCTTAATTGTATGAATATAGGATATAATAAAAAAAAATTCATCATTATACATTTTAGATTTCATTTTTTATTATTGTGAGTGATTAAATATTTTATATATATTAGATAAATTTGAAAAAAAATTAATTCATTAATAAATTATTTTCCAGTTCATTTTCCATAATACAACCAAACACTGGAAAGTGTTTTCCAGTTCATTTTCCATAACACTACCAAACATCGGAAAATACTTTCCCGGAATTCACTTTTCAGGAATTCACTTTCCTCGGAATTCACTTTCCTGCAAACAAACGGAGCCATAATTCATCAAATAAATTAATCCAATTTCCTATAAATTAATATGGATACCATCAATTCATAGCAATAACATATATAGCCTGTTTCTTGATAGTTGAAGATGACAAGTCAAAGAACAACTAGGAAATTTCTATCTTAAAAATGCTTGCTGCTTTTAAGGCTGTAATTGGTTCATGATTTTGAAAAAGGTCGAGTGATGAAAAGATCATGGTTTAGTTGCTTTCAAATTTAAAGCCATCGCAATCTGTGATTTCCAAGAAACTCCCAAGAAAAATTATTTGCTGGGACCAAAATAAAAATTGTGAAATTAATAAATATTATGTAAGAACAAGATAAAATGATGTTATGAATTACAAAGAGCTGGGATAGTCCTATAAATTAAAGGGCATCCAATAGTCTACCGGCCCAGCACTGTTTCTTTTCTTCTTTTCCACTAGAGGTGTAAGCTTCCCGCATTAATGGAGTCTAAAGATTCTTTGCAGGCTTCTTTTTGGTATTCCTTTTTCTTTCTCACCATCCCCTTCTTTCTAACCTTCGTGCTGCTGTATCTCCTAAGATCAAAATTCCGGTGCTGCAACTGTGAAATTTGCACTAATTACCTCTTATCAGGATGGTCAAGAGAGTTCAAGAATATCTGTGATTGGTACACTCACCTTCTCCAAAATTCTCCCAGACAAACGATTCACATTCATGTGCTTGGTAACACAATCACTGCAAATCCTGACAATGTTGAGTACATTCTGAAAACAAAATTCGAAAACTACCCAAAAGGCAGGCCCTTTTCTATGATCCTTGGTGATTTTCTAGGTAAAGGTATTTTCAATGTAGATGGAGATTTGTGGCTGTTTCAAAGAAAAATGGCTAGTCTGGAGCTCGCAAGCGTCTCGATTCGGAACTATGCATTTGAGATTGTCAACACTGAGATCAAGTGCCGCCTTCTCCCTCTGTTGACATCAGCTGCTAAGAGTACAGATGGCGGCCTGATAGATTTACAAGATGTTTTCAGGCGATTTTCGTTCGACAACATTTGTAAATTTTCTTTCGGGTTAGACCCCGGTTGTCTTGAATCATCATTGCCGATTTCTGTTTTCGCTGAGTCCTTCGATCTTGCATCGAAGCTGTCAGCAGAGAGGGCTATGGCAACATTGCCGTTAGTTTGGAAGATCAAAAGGTATTTCAACATAGGCACGGAGAAGAATCTCAAGGAAGCTATTGAGGTCGTCAACATCCTTGCTGATGAGGTCATCATGCAGAAAAGGAAGTTGGGTTTCTCTACAAATCAAGATCTTCTCTCAAGATTCATGGCTTGCATCACTGACGATCGATACTTGAGAGACATCGTGACAAGCTTTATTTTGGCAGGCCGTGACACAATGGCCTCAGCCCTGACAACACTCTTCTGGCTACTAGCAAGCCACCCAAATGTGGTGTCCAAGATTAGAGACGAGTCCAACCGAGTCATGGAATCGACTCAAGAATCTGCAAGCTATGAACAAATAAGGGAAATGCATTATCTCCACGCCGTTGTTAATGAAAGCCTGAGATTATACCCGCCTGTGCAATTTGACTCAAAATTTGCCATTGAAGATGATGTTTTGCCTGACGGGACTCTTGTTAGGAGGGGGACTCGGGTCACTTACCACCCCTACGCAATGGGTCGAATGGAAAGGATCTGGGGCGTAGATTGTATGGAATTTAGGCCAGAAAGGTGGCTTGAAGATGGAACATTTTGCCCAATTAGTCCATTCAAGTGCCCGGTTTTCCAGGCTGGGATTAGAGTTTGCTTGGGTAAGGAAATGTCACTGGTGGAGATGAAAATTGTAGCTCTTTCTGTAGTGAGTAGGTTTGACGTTAAAATTGTACCGCCGGAGGTTTCACCCCGGTTCAATTCCGGGCTAACTGCAATGCTAAGTGGTGGGCTTCAGGCAGAAATTAGAGAACGGGTCATCGCAGCATGATATTTTGTATGTTTTTCTTTAAAAAAAAAATTATTATTATTATTATCAATGTATGGTATGATTCATGGGTGCCATTTGATGCCACATTGCGTGGTTCAGAGTCACATGTGGATGTGTTAAAATGCCATGTCCGTGTAGGTATGCAGGTGGAGTGAAGAAGAATGACGGCGACCATTTAACCTATCATGAGTAATTGATGAATCTCTATCATAAGAAGGCAAATATTCCGTAATGAATCTCTATCACAAATAATACAACAAAAATGCATCCGAACATTTATATTTCGATTTTAAAAAATAAATAAAATGAAATAAAGATCAATATTATGGTTAGATGCCATTTTATGGTAATCAATCATCAATCATGTTATCATATAAAATAATTATCATCAAGTAAAAAAAAAAAAGGAGAAATGGCTCTGAATATTCAATATATACTTATATCCCTAATTATTTTAATTTGACCCACAAATAACAGTTCATAATCTCATAAATTTTCATTTATTTATTTTTTTTCTTGCATCCAAACTAATAGAACAATTCATTTAGCCAAATTCTAACCCAGAAAACATCAAATAGTTTATCTTCTAAAAGAAAACATCAAACAATCGACAATTTCTTATAATTTTCTCTTCTTCTTTTTTTTCTCTCTGTTTTTTTTTTTACCCACCACCCACAAGCTCAACTCCATCATATATCAAGCCTGGAACTTTAACTCTTAAAATCAATCCCTCCATCAATTAGGCAAATATATATCAACTGGGTACTAATCCAGCAACAATATTTAAATTATTGGAAAATTAAATCAAATTAATCTAGGTAGCTAATCTAGGAGGGTAATTAAGATACTTACATATAGATCACTACAATAAACACATATAAATTTAATGAAACATTAAACCCCATAAATTAAGTATCTTTAATCAAGAACACTACCACCATCTTAATTGTTCAGGCAAATTGGTACCTAATTAACATATTCATCTGAACCAAATTAACATTGAAGTGCATATAATAATTATATTTATAGATAGAATAACAAGCATTAGTATTTTATTATTAAATCTCATAAATCTAATAATCAATATAAAGAGTGAAATAAGTAGAACTCGCGTGTAATATCCATCTTGTGTTTTTACTAGATCAAAAGCAATACGGCAGAAAATCTCGGGATCATATCATGTTCTCCGTTTTTCAATTGTAGGGTAGCAGTCAAGAGCACCTTAATTAGCGAAGGAACGTTCGACTAATAATAATCAGGAATAAAAATGAAAGGATCAGTAAGAGAGCATGATCTCTTGCCAGAGGTGAACAAGAACATACCTGACTAGAAAGAAGCCAGATTCCCAGCTAGCTGAGCTTCCACAGATTAGCTTAAACAAGAAATTATTTGAAGAAAACGTGAGCAAATCTCTTGTAAGAGTCACGGCGAATGAAGAGAAAAAATCTCCTTGCGATGGCAGTAGAAAAGTCTTCTTCAAATGAATGAAGGGTTATAATCTTGCAAAAATGCTATACAAGGTACAAACCCAAATCAGGCGTTTAAAGTCCTCTGCCTGGCCTTGCCTTGGACAAATATGGAGAAATGCTTTAAAAGAATCTATCTATCCCCAAAATCTGCTGACATGCACAATTAATGCCTTGGTTAAAAGGAGAAAAAACGATGAATATACGTGTATCAAAATCTAGGGTCGAGTTCTAAATCAAACCGGGTGGAAAATGATCTGGTCAGACTCGGTCTGCTCGGTGGGTTAGATAAGTTTGCTTTTTGCTCACCGGAGATGTGCCTTGACCCCATATTTTGCACATGGGATCAAACATTTATGGCAGGCTGGGGTTTGGTGCGAGTTAGCTAGCTGGAAGAATGGTAGTTGCCCCTATAAATGTGATTTTCATGGAGCAGAGCCCACGTCCAGTTGCCAGACATCGATCTGCAATTTCAAGTGCGCGCGTTTTGCTCTTTTTGCTGCATTATTAGGCTGGACATTTATCTCCGACACCGAAAAGCTGAGAAGCCTGGACGATCTGTCCTGGACTGCACCTCTACTTTCCATAACTTAAATGTGCCAAGAAAATAATACTTGGCAAAAAAAAAAAAGGAAAAGATATTAAATGAGACATGTACGTATTGCAAAAGTAGCTAGAAATTCTCCACAAGTATATATACATGGTCTAGAATCTAAAGAAAAGATTGGTGCATTGTGTCGTCTGTGAGGATTTTTCTGCTTTTCTTGGAAAGATTTCAAGGAAATAGAAAATCAAAACATATTTGTACCCTTATAGATTGAAAATAAAAAAATATATATATTTTATTTGAAACTAATTAAAAAAATTATCACTGGTGTAGTTCGAGTTAGATGCCAAGTGAGCGGGTCACTCGAACCGGGCCGGCTTTTACAAGAATTCTCAAGACATCCTTTCGAATGAATGGAAAAAAGCAATAAGGTTTCCCAATGTATAAAGCGGGCAGCATTATATACAGTGGTCATAAGCTGACACATATGTTTTTGTACACGTAGGATAACAGGACCACAAGGGATGAACGAATTCACTTTACTCAGCGATAATTTTTTAAAATATTATTTATTTAAAAATATATTAAAATAATATTTTTTTAAAAAAATTATTTTTTTAATAAACAAAGAAAAAACCCTCTCTACCTTTGCCGGAGCCTCAAGAAAGGGGTAAATTCAGCACTGAGGCTGCAGCATAGCACCTGAAATCTCTCGTGTGATGGAGGCCCATTTAGCGACTAAAATACATGATAGTAGGCCCAATGAGAGAGGAGGATAGGCCCGCCTCTGTACCGATTGGGAGAAGGAGTTTAGCATCAACACATTTAAACTCTCGAATTGAAAGAATGAGCATAGCATACTGTAAGAACACAGATAAAAAAAATTTTCGTACAGTTTTACTTAGCAATCAAATCTCAAATCATAAAATATTAGAGTATTGCACATGTATTAGTACAGGGATCGAAGGTAAATATATAAATATAAAAAATAATATAAATCATATATTATAAATTAATCTAATAACTTAAAATTTTGAATTGAATTGATACTTAATTAATATAAGTTTATAGTTTATGACAGTTATTAAATTTGATGGTACAAGGTTTATATCATGAATTTAATGTTTTAATTCGAGTAAATCTAAAATAATATTGTTTTTAGATTTTAATCAAATTACCAGTTAACCTTTCGGGCTATCTAAATCTAACTAATTGACTCATGATGACAAACTTTCATTCGTGTTAAAAAAAAAAAAAAAAAAAAGATATCTATCATATCATGAGTCGGCCTCTCCAGCGAAGATGGATTTAAGAGCATTGTAGTTTACCATCGGGCAACCATACTCTTAAGTCTGGTTATATTTTAAAGTATTTTTTAGTTAAAAATATATTAAAATAATATTTTTTTATTTTTAAAAAATTATTTTTGATATTAATACATCAAAATAATTTAAAAACACTAAAAAATATATTAATTTAAAGTAAAGAAAAAAATAAAAAAAAATTAAATTCTTTTTAAAAAACTTTTAAAATACAAAAACAAACAAGGCTAAATATGGTATGTCAACCTTACAATGTTTTTTTTTTTTTAATTATGTTTTTTCAACAAAAAAAAAAAACAGAGACTTACACATGAGGCCATGAATACACTGACACGCCCACCATGTTCTTATCTGTTATTAGTTCCTTCTTTTCCTTTTCAATGGAGTCATGATTCATAGAATAATAATCACTTCGCGTGGAATTTTGACGATTCCTGCAATCTATCATGTTTACAGCAGTGTTCTTGCTCTCCCTCCCCGGAGCACTGGCTTCTCAGGGTCAACTCCTCGATCGAGTGATGCATGCATGTATCATGGAGGACGCCACCTTCTTCATTAATTAAAGTAATTAACTAATGCGCGGTTGGAGATCGGGTTAAATGTTTTATAGTGCAGCTCAAGATCCTATGTATTTTTCAACACTTATAAAACAATGCCTTGCTGGTCGGATCCACCTGAAATTTAGTTAACTTAGGGTATGTATTAGTTCAAATTGAAAGAAAAAAAAAAAGGGGGAAAGAATTCAGTTGATTTATAAAAAAAATAAAAAAAATTCTAAGATGATTCGCGATTTAATTGACATGGATCTAACCTGTTAAAACCTAACCCTCAACTCATTGAGTTAACTTTTTATTTTGTCAAAACGACGATGTTTGGACTTATTTACTTGTTAAAAAAGAAGTGGGATTTGTTTTTTTATTGTGATATCCAAAAATTATTTAAAATATTTTATTATGCTCTAAAAAAGAACACTATATATTACAAAAACACATTTTATTTCAAAAAAACAAAAATATCTCCTAAGTTAATGAGCAGTAATTAACTCTTTTTAAAGGCTTCCTAACCAGTGCCCGGAGCTTTACCCATCTCAATTAAGAGTCCGTGTTTGGCATGGAAATAGACTGCACAAACAAAAGGCTTTGCTCGCGAAGATTTAATCTGAGTATATTCAAAATAATCTTTTCTTAAGATTTAAAGAAAAAATTAAGAAGAATTTTTTGAGAAAAAATAAAAACGAGTTTTGATCCAGTAAACTCTTACATGGTATAATTTAAAATTTTCAAATAAGATTAAGCTAACACAAAGTTTAACAGCTATTTATTTTTATATTTTTAAAAATATTTAAAAAAATTATTTTTTTTGTTTTTTTGTTATAAATTAATATTTTTAAACTATTTTAATCCAAAAATTTCAAAAATATTTTTAAAAATAAAAAAATTTATTTTAATATATTTTTAAATAAATTTTTTTTAAAAAATAATTATAATTACTTTTTTTAAAACAGTACTAAAAGTAGATGGAGCTGGTATGGTACTGCAAGAGGGATGGGTGTACTATCAATATGTGTGGTACAAGTCTGTACTGCCTTAACTTGAAAGGGAATCCATACATATCTCAACAAAAAGACATGGCCTTCTTCTAAAGTTTGTTCAGCTACCGAATCAAAACTGTGCCTCCACAATAACTCCTGCATTCAGAAAATTAAATAATAAATAAATACTATCAATGAAAAAACCAATGACATTAAACTTGTATTTGTTTTTTTTTCTTATCGGGTTTATTATGTATAGGATTAAATAAAAAAATAAAAAAATAGAAAACTCTTTAACCAAACAAATTCCTTTTTCTTTATGAACATAAACATTACATCATCAACACGAAATAATCATCTAATATACTGTCCGTTAAAAGCTTTGTTCTAAAAAAATTATTTTTTTATAATTTTAAATTTGAATCTTGTAGTTACTAATATGATAATTATTATAAATTTATATAGTTAATTTTAAAAATCGTGAAATTAGTTAAGATATATGTAAGTTAACATAAACACTTATATTAATAATAATAAAAAATAACACAAATATTAATTTTTTATAGAAATAATATTAACAAGTTAAAGACAAAATAAAATATTAAAACATTGATTGGGGAAATAGAAATAGTTTTTTTTTTTGTTGACTAACTCTCTTTTTTTTAAAAAAAAGGGGTAAATTGAGATTAAAAAAATAGGAAAATGTTGCCGGGACCCACACAAAAAAAATAAAAAATTCTATAAATTCACGACTTTGAAGAATGCATGATCAAGAACAAACTTGAAATCTTCTCTCTGTCTTCTTGATTCCTTGTTTTTTGTTCTGTTTATTACAGCAGTAATACCATAATCATGTCTCAGGTACCAAGCATTCTTATTTCTTGATTCTTCTTTTATGGCAAAGTCTATGTTTTTATTGTATTATTTACTTGTTGTCTTGACTTTTGATGGGATGTTTATGAGTCTTTGATTGATTTTGGATTGCCATGTTGAATTTCAAGTTTGAATCTTTTCTAGGATTATTGGGTTTCTGTTCATTTTGTTTTGTTTGAGGATTTAAGTGAATTCTGTTGTGGTTAAAAAAGTTGGTAAAGGTGTAAAATTTAATTTTGTGAACCTAGTTTTTGAGGGAGAAAGATTGCTGCTTTGTTGTTGGGGAACATGGAACTGTGGTTTTGAATCATTTCTGGTTTTAGTTGAATGAAAATTGTAGGATAAAAGGGATACAAAAGTGGCTTTTTTTTTCTTTTTGTGTTATTGTTACGAGTTAGAAATTTATCTAGGCTCGGATGTTAACTGAAGTCTTCACCTGTTTTTGAGAGCTTGTCTTGGTTTTTGCTGCCTTCCCTCTTCTTGATTTGTTGACATTATGATTGTTGCTGATTTTTGAATGTGTAATGATTTTCAATTTTGCTTGATTGCAGACTGTTGTCCTCAAGGTTGGTATGTCATGTGAAGGCTGTGTTGGGGCTGTGAAAAGGGTTTTGGGCAAAATGGAAGGTTTGTTCTTGCCTTTGCTTTTGATCTTTTTAGTCTCTGGAGCTTTGTTGACCGTGCTGTCTTTCTTTCGACACACACAAACAATAAAAATGGCCGAACATTTTAGATGGGCTTTGCTGGGTTGTCAATCCTAGTCCTTGATGCTAAGGTACTATTCCAGGAATTTTAGGGCAAGGTGTTCATGGTCTATTTGATAATGAACTAGGGCAAAGATTGGTTGCAGGATTTTGCACCTTTGCAAGTAGGTTAGTTAGCAGTTTGGTATGATGAGGTCTCGGAGCATCTGCAATTTGTGAAGACTAGGATATTCACTGCTTGTAGATTAGAAAGCAATGCACTTCTTTACTCTTCATCAACGAATAAAGAAAAAGAAAAAAAGAAAGGTAGATTTCAAATATTAATCAAATCTAGCTTAGAACTCCATGAGCAAATGCTATTTTCATATTTAGCGGGGACCTTTGGTTCGTAGTTTTTGTTATTTGATGATAATAGAGTGTTCCTTCTGTGAGCATCTTCAGGTGTGGAATCATATGACATTGATTTGAAGGAGCAAAAAGTCACAGTGAAAGGAAATGTGCAGCCAGATGCTGTTCTTCAGACCGTCTCTAAGACCGGGAAGAAGACTGCCTTCTGGGAAGCAGAGGCACCAGCTGAACCCGCAAAGCCTGCAGAAACCGTGGCTGCTGCATAATGTTGACAATACCAATATTTACTATGTGAAACTGTGTTCTACTGGGTTATAGTTTGTTGAGCTTTCTATATATGATCATGGTGTGGATTGTGGATATCCAGCATGATTTTACTTGGATGTAAGCTATAATAATTTCTCTGGTACATTCATATGGTTATATGTATTATCATTATTATACTATAACTTATAACGCATGGCATTTTTTTACCGTAGAGGAAGTTACTCTTCACGCACACACAAATCACCGTGGATAGCAATGTGTTGCACTAAGTACTTGTTAAAAATTCATTTTGATTCTCAAATTTTATTTTTCGGCGATTTAATCCTAGTTGAAGGTCAATTGATTGTGATTTTTCTTGGAAAAGTGAGGTTGAAAGAAGAGGGACCGAAATGAAAAAAATATTAAACATGAATTAAAACCTGATTTTCTTGCCACCACGGATAGTATTAGATGACGCATCATCTAATTTTGTTTTCAAAACAATTTGTTGCTCGCACTAAATGCAGCCAAAAGAAAAATAAAGGCCCAGTTATCGGGACTTGCTAGAGTAGGCCTGTGCGCGAGCTTGAAGAAATGGGCTGGGAGGGCAAGGTTGACCCAGCTTGCAGAGCCTAGCAGTGCTAGCCTTTTATGTTTTTTTTTTCATAAATCTTTTTTTTCTATGTTTTTTTATATTTTTTTTCAAATTTTTACTTTATTTTATTTGTATTTAGATTAATATCTCTTCTTTCTTTTATTTTATTTATGGATTCTCTTTTTAATGATGATTATTTTTTTGTTATGTATTTAATTTTTGAAAATATTTTTTTATTCATCTATAGTTTTTTAAAAAACTTTTGTATAGATGAATCTTTTTTGGAGAGGAGAAAAAATTTATTTGTTCATGTTCTAAATGGATTAGAAAAGTTTCAGATCTTAAACAAATTGACGGCTTGTGGTAATTAGTTCTAATTGCCATGGTAAGCTTAATGATAATTGTAACGAGGTCTAATTGCCATGACAAGATCAATGGCGGAATAGGTCTACTTGTAACGAGCTGCTACTATAGCTGGGACAATTCTCCATGGTTTGGGCACACAGGAGTTTCGGGAAAATGAAAGTAAGGTGAGAAATCCCTCTCGTGTGTCCAGTCTTTCTTCATAGAAACACGAGCAGGTTGCCAAAAGATGATAAAATAAAGGTTTTGTCTATCCTGTTAAGGCTAGCAGGACGACAACTTTAGGAGATGGTGTTCTCAAACCATTGCTTGATCTGTCCTAAACATGATAACCAGTTTTTAACATTACATTTAACTATTAACTCAGTGAATAAAATTCTGGGATTGTTGCTCTAACCATGACATCAACCTGTAAGACTTTTGTCCAGGACAGCTTTTCTTGTGAATTTGTTGTTGGCCTTGGATCTTCGAGGCCAGAAATCAGCCAAAAGACAATAAACAATCCAAACAACCGCATAATAAAAACCACTAGATGAGAAAATAAATCTTCCCATTTTCTCTGTTCAGAACAGCTAATGAAGGAGAAACATAGAGGTTCGCTGCAAATTACTGGTGGCTCCAGAACTCCCCCCGTAGGGTAGAGAAAGATGCCCACAACAATTCCAGGGAAACATACATGACATCAAACAACAACTGAAAGTTCAAACAGGACTAGAAATGAAATCTGACAAGTTCTAAACAGACTGCAAACTAGGTTTCAGCTTTCATTATTGAAAACTCGGAAACACGGTCCGCAGAGCATAGCAGAACAGAAAAACCACCAGATTGTGCTTTTCAGCAACCTTGGTAGTCATTGGTCACAATCCTCCTTTCCAGCTGCATCAGAGAAATCCCAGAGGAACAACAAACCATTACTAATACAAAAAGTCATTGATAACTTTCTACGTCGAATATAGGGCTGGAAATCCACAAACTCAAACTAATATCATATCTGTTACCTCAAGGAAAGCTTCCAATTTATTATGCAGAATGGAAAAATCACCTTTGATCACCTCCAACCTCAGGAGGCAGCTACAAATCAGATAATTTACAACAAGTCAGTGGCTGACAGATATGTTAACTAATATCTATTGCAATTTCAAATAAAAACTGAATTAGGAGCATAATTTTAATGATTTCATACTCATCCTTGTTTCTGGCAATAGCAGCCTGACGAAATTCGCCACAAGAAGTCGCCACCCGGCATGCACCAAGGCTGCAACACCAAATTGAACAGAGCAAGTGAGTCTAAATAATTATAATAAGCACGATGACTGTTATTAGCCATGATTAAACACAACCGACCCAGCACCGGAAAATGCATAAGCTAGGTAGTTCTATTAAAGGCATTCAAATCAACTATCTATCAAAATTTTCGTTAGGCAATTCAATCATTTCACACAAAGCACGCCGAGACGATTGTTTCTAACAGATA